>NW_021703767.1:125266332-125690810 GCF_005190385.1 Monodon monoceros
ATATATATATATATATATATATATATATATATATATATATATATATAATTGCAAAGTACTGTTTTTAAGTGTAGTTTCCTTGGGATCTCAAAATTACTCCTCACTTGTACCAATACAGATAATCAGACCATTAAAAAGCCGCTGGGGGGCTTCCCTGGTGGTGCAGTGGTTGAGAGTCCGCCTGCCGATGCAGGGGACACGGGTTAGTGCCCCGGTCCGGGAAGATCCCACATGCCGCGGAGCGGCTGGGCCCGTGAGCCATGGACGCTGAGCCTGCACGTCCGGAGCCTGTGCTCCGCAACGGGAGAGGCCACAACAGTGAGAGGCCCACGTACCGCAAAAAAACAAACAAACAAAAAAGCCCCTGGGAACCTGGCGCTTTTCCCCCCTCCCGACTTCTCCCTTGTGCACCAGCTATCACTTTTAATAAGAAGCTTTGCTTGCCTAAGGAAAAAAAAGAGAGAGAAAGAAACACCCTGGGACTTTCAATACTGGGTGACAGAATATGGCAGACCAATAACTTCAGAGTTCTGAGGGAAGATTTTTTCTCAATCTTGAATTATTTATAGTTGACCAAACTATTGATCAGGTGTGAGGGTAAAATAAAGATATTTTCAGATATTTAAGGATTTAAGATTTGACTTCCCATATATTGTTTTTAGAAAATCACTGGGAAGTTTGCTTTGGCAAAAGGAGGGAGTAAGCCAAAAAGAGGATAACACAGGATTCAGGAAACAAGTGAAGCAGACAAAGAGAGTGGTGAAAACAAGTCCAAGGATGTCGCCGACGGCCTGGAGAACAAGTCATGCAGATGACAGCAGGAGAACAGCAGGTGGGGCGTTAAGTGTGGTCATCCAGGCTGTGTCCTGCCCATGGACACACCACCCAGAAAATCCATGGGGCTGAAATCCAGCCCATGCGTGGCTTACCAAGTCAGGTATTCTGATGGAGGGCTGAGTGCCCCAAGGTTCCATATTAGTTTGTAGCATCCCTGAAAGAAGGCTGTGGGACAGGAAGGTGGGAGGAGTGGACAGAATGTTTAGAACTCTTGACAGTTTGGAAAAATTATCGATAAGACTGTTGGATCATTTGGAAAAAAAAATTAGTCGATTGTATTAGTTTGCTAGGGCTGTCATAACAAATACCACCGACTAGGTGGTTTAAACAACAGAAATGTATTTTCTCACAGTTCTGGAGGCTAGAAGTCCAAGACCCAGGTGTCAGCAGGGTTGGTTTCTTCTGAGACTTCTCTCTTTGGTTTGCAGACCGCCACCTTCCCACTGTGCCTTCATGTAGTCTTTCCTCTATGTGTCTGTGTCCTCATTTCCTAACTTCCCTTTATATGGGCACCAATCATACTGGATTAGGGCCCACCATAATGGCCTCATTTAAACTTAATCACCTCTTTAAAGGTCCTATCTCCAAATACAGTCACATTCTGAGGTACTGAGGGCTAGGACTTAACATACAAATTTGGAGAGGACATAATTTAACCCATAATGGTCACATAGTAAACTATGCAAAGAAAGAAAGAGAGAAAGAGAGAAAGGGAGAAAGGAAGAAAGAGAGAAGGAAGGAAGGAAAGAAGGGGAAAAAATGGAGGGAAGAAGGAAAGAAAGAAAGAAAAATTATTAACAAAAGGAAAAGGAAAAGTTGTAGCAGAAATGATCATAGTAAACTATCTGGTCAAGGACTTCCCTGGTGGCTCAGTGGTTAAGAATCTGCCTGCCAATGCAGGGGACACAGGTTCGATCTCTTGCTCAGGGAAGATCCCACATGCTGCAAAGCAGCTAAGTCCATGTGCCACAACTACTGAGCCTGTGCTCAAGAGCCCGTGAGGCACAACTACTGAACCTGCAGGCCACAACTACTAAAGCCCGCGCTCCTAGAGCCTGTGCTCCGCAACAAGATTAGCCACTACAATGAGAAGCCTGAGCACCACAACAAAGACCCAACACAGCCACAAGTATAAATAAATAAATTTATTTTTTAAAAAAAGCTATTATTTTTTAAAAAAAGCTATCTGGTCAGCAGCAAACAATATTTACATTGTTATTATAATGTAACACTAAGTTTTAACCAAGCTTCGTACTATTGAGAGAATAAGGGTGACAATAATGTAGATGAGAGAGAGTGAGGACTAACAGGGTAAAATCCTCAGCCACCATAAAGGAAAGATACGTAATAGATAATATTTGAAACACGTTACTCAAGAAACAGTAGAACAAGATTATTTAGAGCTACAGAGGTAAACACTCAGAAAAACAGCCTAAAGTGGTTGAAAGTAGGTGTATCTGGTGAGAAGGAATTGGCATGGGGAGGGCTGGAGAAAGGAACTACTAAACTTTATTATAAGCTTTCTGTAATTTACTGTTTTAACTGTGAAGATACTACTGTGGTTAAAAAATATTTTTTTAACTTTTAAATAACTCAAATTCTAACATTTAGGAGGCCACTGACACGCAGACTCATGCTACTGTATTATTTTCTTTGTGTGCAAAATTCAGAATAATCTCCTCTCACCTCCATTTAATTGAGACACATTCCAGCTTGCAAAAACAGCTATTTAAAGCTTTTTACCATTTGCAATTTCTTATTCATATGGACTGGAATTTTCTCAATATTTGCAGCCCAAACAAAATTCAGAAATGAACTGGATTCTAAGATTGTAAAACCACAGTGGGCATTGGAACCTGATCTCAAATGTATGTGTTCATGAAAACCAACTCATTGTTCTCAGTAACTTTATATTAAGTAAATGTTTTATGTTTTCCCTAATAAAAATGTATTCTAATAAAATGCTGCTTTTTCGCTTCCATTAAATTTTTTTTCAGATAATGGGAAGGAAGACGTTTGTGAAGGCGGGTCTTACCTGGGAGCCCCCTTGCCCTTTGTCCACTGTGGATTCTCATCATGGATTGAAACTTCCAAGACTTTCATCACTACAACAGGAACACCAGTAAATGGGGGTGGAGGGTAAGGACAGCCCCTGGAGTCCACAGCCTAAGCCAAGGGCATCCTGTAATTGTCCATCTCTCTTCCCAGTTTTGGTAAGTCATACAGCTTTGGAATTACAAGGTTTGGTGTTGATTTTCACATAAGTGATACAATGCATGATCTTTCCAGCTCCTTTATGATACTCACATCCAAATATAAAGATTCTGACCCAGGGTCAGCTGTATAAAAATTCTTGTTCTTTATAGAACTATGCTCAAACAGTTCTTAAAATCTCAGGAGCAAAACCAGGTAATAACTTTATGCTGATGTGAAGAAAAGCATCTTTGAAGAGTTCCTAATCAAAGCTCCTGTCCAACTGCAAGTTAATTTTTGAAGTTTCTTAGAGTTCAGGATGGTCACCAAGCTATTTGCTAAGTGTTCCTATAGCCACTTGCTTACAGAGAAAATAGGGTGGAGGATTACATGTATCTTTGATCCCTCTCTTCCCTATAAGATGTGCAGGGACTTCAGCATTAAGTACCTGGAGGGGAGGATTTACTGTTAGACCCAAATATTTTAGAAACAAACAGAGGCTCCCCTAATGTGACATTTTGTTTACATTAAAGAGCTAAGTTGGGCTTCCCTGGTGGCGCAGTGGTTGAGAGTCTGCCTGCTGATGCAGGGGACACGGGTTCGTGCCCTGGTCCAGGAAGATCCCACATGCCGCGGAGCAGCTAGGCCCGTGAGCCATGGCCGCTGAGCCTGTGCGTCCAGAGCCTGTGCTCCGCAACGGGAGAGGCCACAACAGTGAGAGGCCCGCGTACTGAAAAAAAAAAAAAAAAAAGAGCTAAGTTTTCAAGGCTAGAGAGGATTTGTAATATCTTCCAAGAGATCAATATTCACCTCTGGATGTTTCCACCTGGTGATTAGGAGTGCCTTCTTCATCATCGTCATCGTCATCAATATTCCTTCTCGCTATGGCACACAAACAGTAGTAAATTGCTTCGGGCACAGATAAACCTCTTTTCTCACATTTTTTATAAACTAAGAAACCTAAAACTTTATAAACTTGTAAACAAAAAATGTAATGGTATATTAAGACTGACAATGGCAAACTCAAATGCCCACAGAGACCAGGCACATAATATATGTGAGAAAGACACATACAAAGAACATACTGTCTGTCTAAATGGGGCAGCCACTATCCTCTTCCAGATGACTGTTGGACTGAGATTCCAATTTTGCTAAATATTCTGACTTTTCAAGAGAAGCTGGAATCCTTGATTTTTATGTGAAATGCCATAATTTGCACTCAGCAACCAATTTTTTTTATGTGTAAGTTTTGCAAAATAAGGCTGTGGTCTTGACTCATCCCAGGGGCTGCTAGTTTCAACCTCTATTATCAGACAATGATAATAGATTGTTTTTCATTCATTAAGTCATAAACCATATCATGCAGTGTTGACCAACACTTGTAAGTGAAATGGACACAATTCTTACCAACCTAAACTCTTATCAAACCCTGCTTTGGACTATGACATGTTTTTTTCTCCCATCTACAGATGGCCTCAGGTCATGGCCCTGTTCTGACTGTAAACTTATCTGGTTATTTGTCTGTTGTCTCTCAGCTCCATGCCCGCCATCTATGTTCTGCTCTGGAAGTATCACAGTGGGCTGGACACCTGCTAACTACAATTCCCACACTCATTTCCCGAGTAGATTCCAGTCATGTTTAGCCAACGAGAATCACTAGAAGAGACTCAGAGCAGGAAGAGGGCAGAAACTATTGTCCATTCTCTCTCTCTCTCTCTCTCTGACTCAGGTCTCTTTCTGTCTCTGTCCCTTTCTCTCTCCCACCCAACCCCTTTCAGCAGTCCACCCCAACCATGGCTAAGCCTCATTCACCTCCTGGTTCCAGATCACTCTATTTCCCCTTTAGTCCCTCCAGTCCTGGGGGTGGCTAGTGGTTTCCTGAAGTTACTACTCTTTGGATAACCTTGCCTCCCCCTGTTGTGTTTTTCCAACCCTTCCAATATCCTTATTACCAATTCCTGGATAAATTTTCTCTCTTGAACTGCCTACGTGTCAAACCTGACTATTTGAGTACTCATACATGTCTGCGTATGTTCAGCTGTATAAATAACATTTGGTCATGAAAGTTGCTTGCATCTGCAAGGTGTACCTTGCACCCTGCCATTCTTACTAAAACTCCAGAGACCTTCCTTTTCAAACTCAAGTGAGCTGCCACCCCATTGAAAGCTCTTGAAGTAGAGAGTAAGGCAGTGTTTCCCAATTTTGTCTTATGATACAAACTGCTTGGGACGTTTGTTTGAAGACAGTTTCCCAACCCCTCCCTAAACTGATGACTCACATCTCCTGGGGAGTGGCTTAGAAATCTGTACTTTTGACAAATACCTCAGGTGATTCTCTCAAGCAAGCTTGAGAAACACTTGTGAGCACCACCTGTTCTACGGGCAACTCCTATGCCCATTAATAGCTGAGGTCCAATGTTAACTAAACTTACCGATGTAATCATTTCACAATATATGTAAGTCATTATGCTGTGCATCTTAAACTTATACAGTGCTTTATGACAACTATATCTCAAAACTGGAAAAAAAAAAGAGAGGCAATAGTTGCACTGACTGTTAGAGTGAATGGTGGATAAATAAAATAATTAGCAGAAAGAAAAAAAATTTTTAATAAATGAATAAATAATAATTAATAATTGAGATCCTCTGCCCCAGATAGTCATCTTGGCTTAAGTGGGCAATCCAAGCAATCATCTCCCCACTGACACTTTTGTATAGATAAAAAGCTAGTGGTCACTGACAGCTTTACTTTTCTAAGACAAAATTAATCTACCAAAGTGGTATAAATAGCAAAATCTGGAACTATTTCATTGAGGTGAATGGGTTTGGGAATTGGAAAGACTTGGACTTAAATACCAATGATATCACTTAGTAACTATACGACATGCAACAAGCTGTTTAATCTCTTAGAGATTCAGCCTTCTATAAAATGAGAATAATACCATCTACTTCACAGAGGTGTTCTGAGGATTAAGTGAGAATATGTGTAAATCACCTAGCATGGTCCCTGGCCAAGGTATCCAATAAATATCTGTTCCTTTCCTAATCCATAAGAAGAATGCTGGATTTGTGGTAGATTTGTATTGCATCAACCTAATCGAGCTAGAACTACATTTCCCAAAACTCCCTTCCCTGTATAATCCTGAGTCAGCACAAGACATTTTGCTGGAGATTTGGAAGATGGGAGGGAAGCAGCAGCTATATTGCCTATACACAGTAAACAAGTAAATATAGATAAACAGGCTGTAGTAAGTGAAATGGGGTGATCTGATAGGAAATAAATGGAGAGGAGGGAGCATGAAATTACCATCTTACACAGGATAGTCTAAGAAAGCCCCTCTGAGGAAGTAACATTTGACCCCTCATCCTGATACCTCAAAGATAAGCTGACAGCCCAGCTAAGAGCTGGGAACAGACAGCCCAGGCAGATACAATAGCAAATGTAAAGGGTGCAAGACAGGTCAGAGCTTGGCTGGCTTGAGAAACAAAAAAGGGCCCAGCATGTCCCTGGTATTTGAAGTAAAACAGAGGATGAATGGCACAAGGGGATAGTGGAAATCTGGGCAGAAGCCAGACCATGTAGGGCTTTACTAGGCCACATTTTTTTATAAATGTGGATTTTATTCTAAATGTAAGGACTCCACTGAAGGGTTGGGCTTAGGGGATGACATGATGTGACATCTCCTTTTCATGTTTTTCTAAAGATCACTTGTTTTATAACTTTTAGATTGCCAAATATTTTTTAAGTCAGCATCAAATGTTGAAGAATAGAGGGAAACAAAAACATTCAGAGTGCTGGTGGCAATGTACTGCCATGTTGAAGAGCAATTTGACAGTTTCAGGTAAAATTGAAAATATATTACCATAGGATCCAGCACTTCCATTTATTCCTGGTATCTGCCAGAGAAATTTTGGAATGTTACATAAGAAGATATGTCCAAGACTGCACAGAGCAACACTCTTGGCAATAATAAGACAGTGAAGTATTGGTGGATGAATAAATAAAATGAGGTCTATCCATCTAATGCAATTCTATTCAGTGAGTAAAATAAATGAGCTTGATCTATATCAATATATAAATATATATATAAATTTTCAAAAATTGCAAAATAATACTAGACAACAATGCTAGACATCAAATATAAATATGGGGAATAAAACTATAAAATGTATATGTATAACAGATTCACTCTGCTGTACACCTGAGACTAACACAACATTGTTAATCATCAATACTCCAAAAAAATTTTTTTAAACTATAAAATGTGGACAAGAAAGACATACACCAAGCTCATCATAGTGGTTTCATCAAGGCAAGACAGAAAGGGAGGATGAGTGACATTAGCAAGATGGCCAAATAAGATAACCCTCACTTGTATCCCCTCTTAACAACAATAACTTAACTTGGAAACCATCCACAGACAAAATGCCTTTGTGGGAGACAAAATCAGAGAAGAACAAACTTGTCTCTGTTTGCAGATGACATGATATTATATATAGAAGACCCTAAAGACTCTACCAAAAGAACTGTTAGAACTAATCAACAAATTCAGTAAAATTGTCAGATACAAAATTAACATACAGAAATCAGTTACATTGCTATACATGAACAACAAAATATTTGAAAGAGAAATAAAGAAAACAATCTTGTTTCCAATAACATTTCTGTACACAGAAAACTATAAGACTTTGATGAAATACATTGAAGAAGACACAAATAAATGGAGGATATACTGTCTGTGGATTGATAGAATTAATACTGTTAGAATATCCATACTACCCAAAGCCATCCATAGATTCAGTGTAATCCCTATCAAAATTCCAATGGCATTTTCCACAGAAATAGAAAAAAAAAATCCTAAAATTTGTATGGAGCCACAAAAGACCCCAAATAGCCAAAAACAATCTTGAGAGAGAATAAAGCTGGAGGTATATGTTCTGATTTTAAACTATACTACAAAGCTATATCAATCAAAACAGTATGTTACTTGCATTAAAAAAGACACATAGACCAATGGAACAATATCAAGAACCCAGAAATGAACCCATGCATATTTGGTCAATAATATTTGACAAGGGAGCCAAGAATACTCAATGGGGAAAGAATAATCTCTTCCATAAATGAAATTGGGAAAACTGGATAATCACATGCAGAAGAAAGAAGCAGGACCCTTATCTTATATCACTCACAAAAATTTCCTTGAAATGGATTAAATACTTGAAAGAAGACTTGATTGGAAGACTTGAAATCATAAAACCTGTAGAAGAAAACATAGGGGGAAAGCTCTTTGACATTGGTTTTAGCAATGATTTTTTTTATATGACACTAAAAAAGTGAAAGCAACAAAAGCAAAAGTAATAAGTGGGACTATATCAAATTAAAAAGGTTTTGTAAAGAAAAAGAAACAATCAACAAAATAAAAAGGCAATTTATGGAATGGGAGAAAATATTTGCAAACTATATACCAGATAATGGTATTATTTCCAAAATATATAAGGAATTCACACAACACTATAACAAAAAACTAAATAAATAATATGATTTCGTAAATGGACAGAGGATCTGAATAAATATTTTTCCAAAGAAGACATGCAAATGGCCAATAGGTGATGCCCAACATCACTTATCACCAGGGAAATGGAAATCAAAACCACTTGAGATATCACTTCACACTTGTTGAAATGGTTATTGTCAAAAAGGCAAGAGATGACAAGTGTTGACAAGGATGTGGACAAAAGAGAACACTTGTGTGCTGTTGGTGAGAATGCAGATTGGTGCAGTCACTATGGAAAACAGCATGCAGGAAGGAAATCCAAAAAAGAGGGGATATGTGTATATGTATAGCTGATTCACTTTGCTGTACAGTAGAAACTAACACAACATTGTAAAGCACTATACCCCAATAAAAATTAAATAAATAAATAAAATGAAAAAAGAAAAGAAAACAGCATGGAATTTCCTCAAAATATTAGCACTAGAACTAACATTTGATCCAGAAATCCCACTCCTGGGTATATATCCAAGGGAAATAAAATGACTTATCTCAAAGAGATATCTGCACTCCCGTGTTTATTATAGCATTATTCAAAGTAGCTAAGATATGGAAATAACTAAGTGGCCATCAATGGATGAATGGATAAAGAAAACATATAAATATATACAATGGAATATTTTTCAGCCATAAGAAAGAAAAAATCTCGCCACTTGTGACATGGATGGACCTTGAGGGCATTATGCTAAATGAAGTCAGGTAGAGAATGATAGAGAATAATATTTAAGCATGTGCTTGTCGACCTTCAGGAATAATCCAGTTGTAAAGGAGAGACTGAAGAGACAGCAGGAGGAAAAGAGTGATTGTAGGAACAGAGTCCTTAGGAAGGTTAGAGGAGGAAGAGATTCTAGTACACATTGAAGGATACTTCTTCCACTGTAACAAAAGACAAAGAATGTCAGTATAGGGGCAGATAGTCTTGAACATTTGACTGTGGAGAAACAAGAGTGTTCCTGAAGGATGCAATAAGGTCACTAACCAAGAGAGGAGGAAGGAAGATGTTACAGGAGATTTGATAAGAAAAGAAAAGTCATATTTCTTCTCCTCTGGAATTTTCTAAATTATGATTGATGATTGAAGCAAAAATTATAGAATCACATGGTTTAAATATATGTAGAGGAAATATTTAAGACAATATATTATAAATGGGAGAGAGTAAAGGGAAAAAGGTATGTTTTCTATACTCCACTCAAATTGATAAAATAACAACACCAATAGACTGATAAGTTATGTATATATAACGTAATACCTAGAGCAACCACTAAAAAGAAAACTATACAAAAAGGTACTCTCAAACACACTATACTAAAATCAAAATGGATTCTAAAAGCTGTTCAAGCAACCCACAGGAAAAAGAAAACAGAGGGAACAAAGAGAAGACACAAAATAAAATGGCAGATATAAGCACTAACATATCAATGATTAGATTAGGAGTAAATTATTTAAATACACCAACTAAAGACCAAATTGGCAGAATGAATTTAAAAACTTGACCCAATTATATGCCATCTAAAAGAAATTGTTTTAAATGTAAAGATATAGACATGTAAAATAATATAAACTTATGTATCATGCAAACAGTAATCAAGGAAAACAGGAGTAGACTTCAGAGAAAAGAAAATTACCAGAGATGGGGAAGGACATTATATAATGATAAAAGGGTCAATTCACCAAGAAGACATAGCAATCCTAAATGTGTATGCACCAAACAACAGAGCTGAATAATATGTGAAACAAAAACTGAAAGGAGAAATATACAAATCCACAGTTATGGTTGGAGACTATAACACCCCTTGCTCAACAAGTTATAGATAACTAGACAGAAAATAAGCTGTACAAAGAACTCAACCACACATTCAACTAACAAGATCTAATCAATATTTATAGAACATTCCACCCAGTAACAGCAGAATACACATGATTTTCAAGTGCTCATGGAACATATACCAAGATAGACTATGTCTTGGGCTATAAAATAAATTTCAACAAACTTAAAAGAATTGATATCTTAAGAGGGTGTTCTACAACCACAATGGAATCAAACTAAAGTTCAGTAACAGAAAGATAATGTGGAAATCTTCAAACACTTGGAAACTAAACAACACACTTCCAAATAATCCATGGGTCAAATTAGAAGTCTCAAGGGAAATCAACATATAAATTGACCTGAATGGAAATGAGAGCACAACCTATCAAAATGTGTGGGACACAGCTAGAGCAGTGCTTAGAGGAAATTTTATAGCACTAAATGCATACAATGGAAAAGAACAGCCTAAGATCAATAATCTAAGCTCTCCACCGAAGGACCAAAAAAAGAAAAGAAACCCAAAGCTAGCAGAAGGAAAGACTTAATAGAGAACAGAAAACAATGACATTGAAAACAGAAGAACAATAGAGAAAAGTCAATGACACCAACAGCTCATCTTTATAAAAGATCAATAAAACTGACAAACTTCTAGCAAGGCTGAGAAGGATAAAAAAGGGAATACACAAGTTACCACTATCAGGAGTTAAATAGGGAATATCACTAAAAATCCTTAGATATCAAAAGAAAAATAAAGGAATACCATGAACAACTCTACACACATACATATGACAATAGATAAAATGGCCCACTTTCTCAAGAGACACAAACTACCACAATTCATTCAATATGAAACAAGTAATTTGAATAGCCTTATAGCTATTAAGACAATTGAATTCACAATTTTAAAACTACCAAAAAGAAAACTGCAGGCCCAGGTAGTATCACTGGAGAATTTTACCAAATGTTTAATGAAGAATTAACACCAATTGTACACAATCTCTTCTAGAAAATAGAAGAGGAGGGAACAGATCCCAATTCATTTTATTGATATGAAGCTAATATTACCCTGATGCTAAATCCAGACAAAAAGATACAAAAAAGAAAATTACCAACCTATATCTCTCATGAGTATGTAAAAGCCCTTAACATAATATTAGCAAACAGCACTCAACAGTATATAAAAAAGAATTATACACCATGATTAAGAGAGATTTTTTTCCTAGTGATGCAAGGCTGGTCCAATATTCAAAAATCAATCAGTTAACCACCACATTAACAAGTTAAAGAGGAAAAAGCATATGATTACTCAATGCAGAAAAAGCATTGGACAAAATCCAATACTCATTCATTATTGTTTTTAACTCTCAGAAAAATAGGAATAGAGGAAACCTTCCTCAACTTGATAAAGATTATATACCAAAAAACCTACAGCCAACATCATCATACTTAATAGTGAGAAGCTGAATGCTTTTCCTCTAAGATTGGTAACAAGGCAAGGATGTCTGCTCTCACCACTCTTATTCAACATAATGCTGTACATTCTATCCAGTGCAATAAGGCAAGAAAAGGCATACAGAGCAAAAAGGAAGAAATAAAACTGTCCCTATTTGCGGATGACATGATTACCTACATAGAAAATCCCAAGGAATCTAAAAACAAAAAAAAAAACAACAAAAAAAGAAACCTCCAAGAACTAATAAGAAATACAACGAAGTCACAGGATACAAGATAAACATAAAATTTTCTCTTGTATTTCTATACACTAGCCATGAACACATGGACATTGAATTTAAAAATACAATACCATTTGCAGTCTCTCAAAAAATGAAATACTTAGGTATAAATCTTATAAACATGTACAGGACTTGCTTACTGAAAACTACACAATGCAAAGAAAAACCACACAATGAAAGAAATCAAAGAAGATCTAAATAAATGGAGAGACATACCATATTCATGGATTGGAAGACTTGGCATGATAAACATGTTATGATGAAGATTGCCAATCTCCCCAAACTGATATACAATTAAACACAATTCCTACCAAAATCTCAGCAAGATTTTTTGCAGATATAGACAAGAATATTCTAAAACTTATATCGAAAGGCAAGGGAATTAAAATAAATAAAACTATTTTGCAAAAAAGAAGAAATTAGGAAAAATCAGTCTACCCAATTTCAAGACATATAACTACAACAATCAAACTGTATGCTTTTATACAGAGAGAGTAAAAGTGCCGTTGTCCTAGATAGGGTGGACCAAAAAAGAAAGATCATACATATAATATTCTACTTGACCTAGGCCAAAAGTTTGAAATGCTCTAAATGCAGAATCCCTGGAAATGTTTCAACAGTGTGGTGTACATTGTGCGTCTATATAACATAATACACCTGAATAAAAATCAAAACATCAAGTCTCTCATTTGTCTTCAAATCTGAAAGAAAACTATCTGGAGTTTTCATTTTACTCTTACTAAAATTGTTCATTAAGTTTGTTTTAAGAAAAAAATAGAATTATATTCCATAGAAAGGGAAAACCGAGTTGTTCTGCAAAAGTCCAGATGGATGAGTGTGCTCATAGAGAAGATAAATACAAATATATGTTGTGGGGAATTAGAAATTTTGATTAGATTTAGTGGATGTAAGTTAAATTTCTACCTCTAATAAGATGATAAGGCACATATTAAGGAAGGAACTGAGAAGAAATTATACTATTTATATTTTACAGGGTTTTATTTCCCTGACAGTACTGACAAAGATTTGCAGCCAAAGAAAATGCAAAGGTGCGTTCATGTTAACATCATTGCAAGTCTGAAGGTGAAAAAAAACTGATAGAATGTGTCTTCCAAAAGTAGCCATCGTCTTCCTAAAAAACAAGTGAGGGGCTTCCCTGGTGGCGCAGTGGTTGAGAGTCCGCCTGCCGATGCAGGGCACATGGGTTCGTGCCCCGGTCCGGGAAGATCCCACATGCCATGGAGCGGCTGGGCCCGTGAGCCATGGCCGCTGAGCCTGCGTGTCCGGAGCCTGTGCTCTGCAGCGGGAGAGGCCGCAACAGTGAGAGGCCCGCGCACCGCAAAGAAAAAAAAACAAACAAACAAACAAGTGAGGGTTGAAAAAAGCTGGTGATAGACAGCTCTGCCTCCCTATTCCAGTGTTATACAAAGACCATAGGCATGGGGAGGGCCAATAAATAGGTCACCTGCATTTGCAGATTGCTGAGGGCACGCTAAACAAGGAGGGCAGTTATCAAGGTAGTCAGTAGCACCTGGCCCCTCTTTAAACACCTAAGCATGACATTTAAATCAGTGGTTCTTAAATTTCAGCATCCATCAGAAACACTTATTGGGCAAGTTAAAGCTCAGACTGCTGGGCCCCACCCCCCAGAGTATCTGATCTGTAGGTCTGGGGTGGAGCCTGAGAATCTGGATTTCTAACAAGTTCCATGATGATGGCCTAGGGACTGCACTCGGAGAGCCACTAACTTAGAGGAACTTAACACACTTTTTCACTTTACTTACACACTTTTTTGGCACTTACTTAGGGAAATTATCACAAGAAAAAGTTTTTCTCCAGATGTGCTTGTATGCCTCCCTTTATCAGATACAATGTGTTTCCCTTTCTTCTAGGAAGCTCAAAACTCTTATTTTTATCAATTATATTAAAATGTCAACTGAGGTTTGAGGTGCTTCTATATTCCTGTTCCTCAGCAGCTTCTCCTTTTATTGAAAAATGCTTTGTTTCTTTTAAGAGGAAGACAGGGTGAAATGAACAAATGAATAAATGAATAACTAAACTTTCATTGCACTTTATTTCTTGCCTAGAAGCTAGCAGCACTCACTAAGTATAAGCCCTAAAATTTGGTATCTTTAACTTTGTAAAATACTAGCTTCCAAATGACTGCCCCACGTGTTACACCATTCCCCTCTGATAAGCTAGAGAAAGGGTCATTGAAAGATGGTGTCCATGTGGGCTTTGATTTGGAGCCGGTTCACCGTGTTGATCCCACACCTGACTGGCAAGGACGAGGCAGGAAGGTGCACTGCTGCACAGATGGCGCAGTGGTAGAGCTCTGGCCCAGCACTTAGCTCATGAGCCACAGAGCCAGCTTCCCACTGTCTCTTATGACACTGGCTGTGGCAAGGTTCTATTCAAAACCAGCTTCTGAATTCTCCATTTAGACATTTTCTCTGGGCCTACTCTGCCCTGCAGACAGCCCTAGCAAGAGCAGCCTCAAGTGGGACCCCAGCCCCTCAGTCATTCTCAGGTTCCAGTCATGGGTTTGGCAAGGATCCTATCACCTGCCAGGGCCCTCATCAGTCTCTGTTCCCAAATTCTTGGCCCCTTCAGCAACACCATTGTTCCTCTTGCTCACACAAAACACATGTGCGCACAAATCCATACACACCATGTGCATGAACACCCTTTTAGGGACTGCTTTACAAATCCCTGGGTATAAGATTTGAGGATACCATTTATGACAGGAGTCTTTCCCAAACAGACCAGCTTGGGAAATAGAGAGATTGAATTCTACCTGACATATGTTTTCTCTCATCATTTTCAGGCTATTTTGGATCTGGCTAGTTATTAACTTGCTATCAGCTGAATTCCACTTATAGTTTTCAAAGTGCTCACTGTCAAATGATTTCAACTAGGGTTTTTCTTTACTGGGGATCAGCTGAGTATAGGGTCAGGCAGAGCAGCCCGACAGGATGTCTGAAATGATGCTGCGTGTGTTGCCTGAAGGCGGAAGGATCTTGCAGGGCTGATCTATGTAGCCATGAAACAGGCTCCTGATAAAAATAGCTGCCATTAGTCAGCACCTCCCATGTGCCAACGTCTTATCTTACATTTAACCCTCACCAGCAGCACAAGATGTCTATCACCATCTCCAATTACAGACTCTGACTCAAGCCAGTAGGTGACAGGACCAGATTGCACCCTTTCAACTCCAGGACACAGGTTTCTGCTACACAGGGCTGGTTTGCTTCTAGGTTCATAGAGAACCTCATTTTCTCATGATCCTATGGCCCTCTAATCATGGTTTGCCACCATCTATATAAAACTCCAATGTTATCTGGGTAGATGAAAAAAAGTAATGAAAACAGATTAAATGTGTATTGGCTTCTGAACTAATTTTTATTTAAATTAAAGGGTGCATTCATATCCGGACAATGGCTATGTGTGTGTTTTTTTTTTTCCATCTTGTCTAAGCTCCTCACTTCCTGGTGGCTAGAAATAATGAATGCATTTAAAGGCACATGCACACACAAACATGTGAGCACACACTGGTAGACAACTAAATGTGTTTGTCTAGCATTTTCCCTTAATTTAATTCATGAAGTTGAGCAGGACTGGTCCCACCAATCCACCAAGTTCTAACAGCATGGGGATTTGTTCGGGGACAGGTCTGTAATTCAAGTTGGTCCATCCTCATTCCCAGGATTTTTGCCAGAGCTGCCAGAAGAAGACACTCCATGTCCATAGGATGTAAACCTAGAGAGAGCCTGCCTGAAGACAACACAGAGAAAAGTGGAGCAGAGACACGGGGGAGAAGTCCTGAGGACAGTGTCTGAGGCCCCCAATCCAGCATGCTTGAAGCTAACTACTGGGCTTTTCAGTTTGTGAGGCAATGCAATGCTATTTGGTCTTAAACAAAATTGAGTTGGGTTTTCTGTCATTTTCAATAGAACAAGCTCTGATGGGGATCTATAAACTCCAGGTCTTAGCAAGCACCTGGGTCTAGTCCCTGCTTCCCTCAACTAGAGTTCTTTTAGATGCGAATAACTCAAATAAATTTGAATGGGGGGAGGGGCATTTTTAAGGATATATGTGGAGCAGTGAGGAAGAAGAAAGGACCTGAATTCCAGAACAGGGGACTTTCTGGTCACATCAGTCCCCACCTACAGAAAAAGAAGACCCTTAGGATGAGTGGATTTCCACTTTGTCACCCCACACCGATAGGATTCAGCTGTCCTCAGGTATCTTCTCTCCCTGGGGCTTTTCTGTTGCAGCCTCCTCACGGCTTATTCTTTCAACCTGCCGTTTCTCTGCCTTGAGTCCCTGCTCCGTCATAACTTGGACTCTCCATCACGCCTCTCAGCTCCCACTCTTCCTCGAAGCTCCTCTTCACACAGCCCTTAAGCTCCAGCTCTAGCCCCTCACAGCCTCCTCCTCTTGGCATCTTCTAGTTCACGTACCTGAAAGAGAAAGATCTGATTGGCCCACCTCTTCTTTGTGTGCAGGGCAACTTCCAGCCTGCAAAGTGGCTGCCCCTTGTGTCAGTAAGCATTTGTGATCCCATCAGCTGTGGACAGGGGTGGAATCTTTTGCTTTTACTTAGAAGGGACTGTGGGCAAGGCAAGTGCCATGATTGCACACTCTAAGTGCACGCCCACTCTCCCCCAGCTCCACCAGTGAGGGCTTTTTCTTCTGCCTACAGTACCGTTTCTTCTTTCTCCCTCAAAAGGCATCTCCAAGGTCTCCTTTCCCAGAAAGAGGCTGTGTAGATTTCCCCCTTCATAGCATCAACCATCTGCCATTGTGCAGATAATAGAATAATGTTTTAATATTTTAACTGATGTCATTTTCTCCAAGATTTTCTGATGTCTGGGCGTTCTCCTCTCTTTGAGGAGCTAGACTTTGGGAACCTAAGAAAACGTAAGTGATGTATTCTTGTTTTTTTGTGCTTTGAAAACCATTTAGGGGACATAAATCTGGAGTTTATTCTGAGAAAGAATAGTGTCAGTCTGGCCTTGGTTTTGGAACTGGTCTGGCACCCACAGATAGGCCTGGGTGTTTTGTTAAACATAAATAACTTCACAGAACATCAATATCAGACAAGGCTACTATGAAACCATAATACATCAAGACAAAAACAAGACCACTCCACAATCATGTCTGAACAGGGTCAAAACACGGAAATTCTTCAAGCCACAAAAATACCCAAGATCCCCCTCCCCCAGCTAATATGAGTGACTGCTACTTCTTTATGTACTAGAGCTTTAGCCTCTGTCTTCTTTAGTCTTTAGTCTTCTCTCCTTCTAGATAAAATGTATTAGATCCCCAATTGTAGAATTACCCTACTTCCTGGCAGCATCCAATCTAGAGCAAAATCCCATTTCCTTATAAACTGTTTCAAATCTCTTAACACAAGCCCAATTCTATAATAAGTTCTTTCTAACACCCTCTTACCGACAACACCTCAGTTCTTTATGGCTTGTGCTTTCCCTCACCACACGCAGTAATAAACCAAATATTTTCTACTAAGGTGTGTTCTTGCTGGTCTTGGCTGGAGGGCATTGACATTTTTAACCTTGAAGAAGCCAAGGGGCATAGCTTATACCATAAATTAAAAGATTTGAAAGAATGTGTGTGGTCATTCAAAGTTTCTTCCAATCCACACCCACAGCAGACTGCGTAATATTCCATAATCTGGGGAGTTAAGGCAAAGGGGAGAGAAGATCAAAGGAAACACACTGATACCTGCTACTGAAAAATAGGCACACTCTATGGGAATATTGTGACAGCAAAAACCAGTATTGCAGTCACTACACGGAAAGGAAGAAACCTGGACCCAGGTGAGTCCCTGAGAGGGGTACCCATGCCATTTGCTCTCCCACCTCTCCCCATCTACCCCCACCAACCCACACTCACCAAGCCAAGTCTTTTGGAGGCAGTGTGCATAACAGAATTCCCAGATAGATTTGGGGGTCCAAGAGTAAGGAGGATCTGTGCTCAGTTCCCAGGTGGAGCTTAGTACTTGCTAAAAGTCATGGAACTTCCTAAAGCCCAGCATCAGGACTCTCTGAACCCAGACATTTCGGAATTTTTATGGAGGTTTAATTGCATAGGTATGATTGGCTAAATCATTAGACTTGATGATTGAAATCAATCTCTAGGCTGGAGGTCGGGGTAATAGGTGGGCCTAAAAATTCCAAGCTTCTAATCAAGACTTGGTCTTTCTGGTGACCAGCCCCATCCTAAAACTATCTATGGGCCCACCAAGAGTCACTTCATTAGCTTAAACTCAGGTATGGTTGAGGGGGCTTCTTAGGATTAACAAAAGATGTTCCTATAACATTTATCACTCAGGAAATCCCATAGGTCTTCGGAGCTCTGTGCCAGGAATCAGGGACAAAGACCAAATATGTATTTCTTATTATATCACAGCTGCACAGTGCATGGAACAGCCATCTGTGTGGGGACAACCGAGAGGGCTGTGGGAGCAGCTAAGACCCAGACCTGAAGAAGCCTTGTGGTTGGGATAAAGAGACACAGCTGTAATCTACATGGACCAGCCCTTATGAACCAGATGGAAATGAGATGCTCAGAAGATGCCAGCGTGGAAGATGACACTAGAATCCCCCCATCTCCCAATGTCTTGGCATTCTGATGCCCCCAGAACTCATTTCAACCCCATGGAAGGGGAGGGGGCAGGAAATCCTGAACAGACCAAGATACTTACATCAGTGGAAATTAAGTGTCCATTTGTTGTCAGAATAAAAGCTCAAAATAGAAATTAAGTTCTGTTCCGAAAAAATTAAAACAGTTTCATATTGGGGGCACCTGACTTTGTTTAATGAGATAAGTCCACTACTTTTGTTGTCACCTGATCTAGGCTGCGGGTGTTCGGAGTCTGTGGAGGTCATGTTCACAAGACCTGTCTGTCCCCCTCACTAAGTTCTAAGTTCCTGAAACACTGGAACCCTGAGTTATTTGTCATTGACCCACCAGTGCCTATCACAGTGCAGGTTTTTCATTTGCCCTGGATCAGCTATTAACCAGCTATAAATCCTTAGGAAAGTTACTTAATTCCTTTGATATTCCATTTGTCACCTTAAAATTAGGTAATCTACTGGCAAAAATAAAGTATGTGTTTTCACCGATTGTAGCAAAGACTAGTATTACATTGGTAATGAGTATGAATTGCAGAATATATTAAGGAAATGTGTTTTTCTATTTTATAGCTATATACTAATCAGAACTAGGTTAACTAGATTCAACCACTCCTTTAATCCAAGGGATTCAGAGTAGTCCTTAGGGAACCTAATTTAATGACTAGATAAGACAAATTTGTAATTAGCGTATCAACTGCTTATATGGAATTAAGTCTTTCCAAAGTGCTTGAAGGTACTTGAAACAGTTTATCTTAAGTAGACCAACTGTTCCCAAACCTGGCTCA
The DNA here is from genome assembly GCF_005190385.1 of Monodon monoceros. Taxonomy (NCBI): domain Eukaryota; kingdom Metazoa; phylum Chordata; class Mammalia; order Artiodactyla; family Monodontidae; genus Monodon; species Monodon monoceros. Next base: position 125,285,901 of record NW_021703767.1, read on the forward strand.
TCATCAGAATCATATGTGGAACTTTTTAATCACAGAGATCCCTCGGCCTGCCACGGAGATTCTGATTCCGTGGGTCCTAGTGGGATGTGAAAGCTACATGTTTAAAAAGCGTCCCAGAAAATTTCAGTGATCAGCCAGGTATGAGAATCACTGCTTTAGAAAAAATTAACTAGACAATGGAAACTCCAACCGTATCTGAATTATCATAGATTCCAAATTAATTTCTCTTTTACACTTTATATTAGAACATGCTTTTTTCTTTTCTGAATCAATACATTACTAGTGGATGCTGTGCTCTCTGGGAGTTGCTTCAAAATAAGCTGGGGAGGTGAGGAATGGGCTGGGGAATGAGATAAAATGAAACAAGATTGGCCATGACTTGATCATTGTTGAACCTGGGGCAGAGTACAAGTATTCTATTTTGTTTCTATTATTTTATTCTCTCTACTTTCGTATATATTTGAAACTTTCCATGACAAAAAGTGTTTAAAAACAAGACTGAGGTACGTGAATAATGAGTAAAGGCTCCTGCTTCTCCCTTCTCATAATCTCATTCCCCACTATTAACAGTTATTAGAAGTTGGTTGTATATGCTTTCAGATGTTTTTCTGTGTATTCTAAATGAATGCCCACTTTTTTATTCCACTTATGTGCCAACTTTGTACCAGATCCTGTAATGAAATTGGTTTAGGAGATATGCCTGGAAAATTTTCACAGAGAAATCATTGCAATCCCCTCACCAACCTTCTTCCTGCTTCCTCACTCCCACCACCTCGTGTGTCACTCCCTTAGCAAACAGAAGAGGGCACCTTAAATCCCAATCAATCTGCCTGGGAGCCATTACTGCATTTTCCTCACAGCCCAGTTCTCCACACCTTGGGACCTTCAAAGGCTTTGAAAGCAGCCTTCAAAGGCAACTCTGAGTTCAAATCCCAGCTCCATCACTTTCTGGTTAATACTTAATCTCCCTGTGCCTCAATATTCCCATCTGTTCAGACACTAACAGGAAAACTAACTCTTGAGGGTTATTAGGATGAGTAACACCTGTAAAGTTTAATTTTTTTTATTTTTTTTAATTTTTCTCCCCCCACCCCAAATCCTCTAATTAACATATGCTCTTGTGTCACTGTGAGTCACTGTGCCAAATTCATGTCCAAACCCAGCTCTAACCTTATACATACACACACACACACACACATACACACACACACCACAAATATGTTATTATTTCAGGTTTTGTTGCACTGAAATGTAAGATAGTCAAACAAATCAAAAAGTTAATTATTTTCTTCAGCCTCCTTTCAGTAAAAAGATGTCTTTCCACTAGGGGGATAAAAGAGGTTGACACACGTTCATATAGATATATATGTGTCCCAAACATGATCTCTAAAACCCCAAGTACCTAGCTGGCCACCTCTCAGGTTTTGTCTTCGTTTGTTTTTAAATCTCATTTCAGCCCTTTCTTTTCCAACTCAATGTACAATGGTACAATGATGCAGTATCTCCAACCATAGGTTTCCAAGATGGTCTTAACCCATCAAAACCCTTGCAACACATTTCCCAAAACCTGTTTAGGTTGGTGTTCCTTGACACTAAATTCCATTTTATCTATAGATGTATCTGCACAGAAGAGAGAGAGAGAGAGAAGGGGGGTGGTGAGAAAGAGAGAGACAGAAAAGGATAGAAAGAGAGAGGGAATGCTTCCATAACCTGGGTCATCTCCTGAATTTCTTATTTATAATCCAAATATATTTGGGTCCATGTATTCACAGGCGGAAGAACATACACTTCTTGTTCACATCCTGCATGGGTGCACACACAAACACATGTATAAATCTCTTCTGACCCTATCATGTACATACTTTGAAAAGTTTGTTAGAAGAACCAGACTGGTAATAATTCACTGCACCTCATGTATAATAAGCAGAAATGCACTGGCCTTTATGATGAATTGCTGGGGTAACACAGGGACATCTTGTTTGCATTTCAATGCACCAAGTGTCAGATTCTTATTTCATTACTTGCCGGCACATTAGTGGACAGTTTTTAATTTCTTTTTTTTTTTCCCTTTAGCAAAGCTCCACAGAGACCTCTTGCTTTTACCACTTGCATCGAGAGCAAGGTTGCATTATTTTTAAATGTTATAGCGTCTGGGTCTCACTCGAAATGTTGCTGAATTCACAAAATAAATGATAGCATACAACCAGCAGTTCTATCTGGCTTTAAAAAAAAAAAAAAAACACAAAATTTCTCTTGCTTTTATTGAACTCAGTCTCTGAACAGGAGTTTGGAGGATTTGTGTTATCTTCTTCGTATTTTATATTGGAAGGTGTTCTTTGTTTTTAGTTATGTTTTGGAGGTTTTTAAATCCAGATTCATATTGTTCCTTACACACAATGATATGAGAAGCTACAAGAAGCTGTCCTCAAGGAAAATGTAGTTCTGAATTACCTTGTAATCTGCTGGGAGCTGTTGGGTGCTTGGACCTGCCGTGAAGCCCCCTGGCCTGCCCCACACTTGAAGGATGGGATGTGGATGCCACATGGACTGAGATGATTTTTTTTTTTCAAAATTCTCCAAAAAAAAATTTGATGTAGACTTTCTTCCTAACATTTTCCCAGGTACATAATCAGATATAATGAAACATTCTTTAGAGCAGTGATTCTCAAACTTAACAGGCATCACTATCACCCAGAAGGCTTGTTAAAACATAGATGGCTGGCTCCCACCCACCCCCAGAGATTCTGATTTACTAGGTCTGGGAATTTGCATTTCTTTTTTTTTTTTAACATCTTTATTGGGGTATAATTGCTTTACAACGATGTGTTACTTTCTGCTTTATAACAAAGTGAATCAGTTGTACATATACATATGTTCCCACATCTCTTCCCTCTTGCATCTCCCTCCCTCCCACCCTCCCTATCCCACCCCTCCAGGCGGTCACAAAGCACCGAGCCGATATCCCTGTGCCATGCGGCTGCTTCCCACTAGCTATCTACCTTACGTTTGGTAGTGTATATATGTCCATGCCTCTCTCTCGCCCTGTCACAGCTCACCCTTCCCCCTCCCCATATCCTCAAGTCCGTTCTCCAGTAGGTCTGTGTCTTTATTCCTGTCTTACCCCTAGGTTCTTCATGACATTTTTTTTTCTTAAATTCCATATATATGTGTTAGCATATGGTATTTGTCTTTCTCTTTCTGACTTACTTCACTCTGTATGACAGACTCTAGGTCTATCCACCTCATTACAAATAGCTCAATTTCGTTTCTTTTTATGGCTGAGTAATATTCCATTCACAGAACTAGAACAAAAAATTTCACAATTTGTATGGAAACAAAAAAGACCCCGAATAGCCAAAGCAATCTTGAGAACGAAAAACGGAGCTGGAGGAATCACGTTCCCTGGCTTCAAACTATACCACAAAGCTACAGTAATCAAGGCAGTATGGTACTGGCACAAAAACAGAAAGATAGATCAATGGAACAGGGTAGAAAGCCCAGAGATAAACCCACGCACATATGGACACCTTATCTTTGATAAAGGAGGCAGGAGTATACAGTGCAGAAAGGACAGCCTCTTCAATAAGTGGTGCTGGGAAAACTGGACAGGTACATGTAAAAGTATGAGATTAGATCACTCCCTAACACCATACACAAAAATAAGCTCAAAATGGATTAAAGACCTAAATGTAAGGCCAGAAACTATCAAACTCTTAGAGGAAAACATAGGCAGAACACTCTATGACATAAATCACAGCAAGATCCTTCTTGACCCACCTCCTAGAGAAATGGAAATAAAAACAAAAATAAACAGATGGGGCCTAATGAAACTTCAAAGCTTTTGCACAGCAAAGGAAACCATAAACAAGACCAAAAGACAACCCTCAGAATGGGAGAAAATATTTGCAAATGAAACAACTGACAAAGGGAATTTGCATTTCTAACAAGATCCCAGGTGTTGCTGATGCTACAGATCGAGGAATACACTTTGAGAACCACTCCAGGGTGGATTAGAAGCCCGGCTCTGCCATTTACCTTCCAAGTGGGCTTGGGAAAGTTGTCTCACATCTCTGAGGTTTAGAGTCCTCATCAATAAAATGGAGATAATAATAGCACTTCCCCCTAAAGTGATTGTTAAGAAAAATGAACAATAAATATAAAGCATCAACCATAATGCAGGATACATAGTCAATGTTCAACAAATATTAGTCCTTTTCCCTTTGTCTTCTTCTCATAGAAGGGAGATGAGAGGTCCAATAGTCCAATACTCCACACAGGGCAGGAATCCCTCATGCATCCTCCTGCTATCGTCCTTCGGCTCCTGTCCAGTCACCTCCAGATGTGGGAAGCTCACTACTTCAGGGAACCCATTGCTTTGTGGCCAGCAATCACTGGTAGAAAGTCATGCTGGGCTGAAACCTGTCTCCCTGAAATTACATGCCACTGCCCTCCTGAGTCATGAAGACTAAATCTTGCCTCGGAGCCTGAATGTGAGCAGGCTCAGGAAGTCCAGACTAAAAGGTCTAGGCTTTATTCCTGGTTGGTGGGAAGCTTTTGACTAGTTTGGTTTGGTTTGGTTTGGTTTAACATCTTTATTGGAGTATAGTTGCTTTACAAATGTTGTTTTAGTTTCTGCTATATAACAAAGTGAATCAGCTATACGTATACACATATCCCCTCCCTCCTGCATCTCCCTCTAACTCTCCCTATCCCACCCCTCTAGGTGGTCACAGAGCACTGAGCTGATCTCCCTGTGCTATGCGGCTGCTTCCCACTATCTATTTTATATCAGGTCATGTATATATGTGAATGCTACTCTCTCACTTCATCCCAGCTTACCTTTCGCCCTCCCCGTGTCCTCAGGTCCATTCTCTACATCTGTGTCTTTATTCCTGTCCTGACAATAGGTTTATCAGAACTTCTTTTTTTTTTGGATTCCATATATATGTGTTAGCATACAGTATTTGTTTTTCTCTTTCTGACTTACTTCACTCTGTATGACAGACTACAGGTCCATCCACCTCACTACAAATAACTCAATTTCGTTTCTTTTTATGGCTAATATTCCACTGTATATGCGTGCCACATCTTCTTTATCCATTCATCTTTCTATGGACACGTAGGTTGCTTCCATGTCCTGGCAATTGTAAACAGTGCTGCAATGAACATTGTGATACATGACTCTTTTTGAATTATGGTTTTCTCTGGGTATATGCCTAGTAGTGGGATTGCTGGGTCATATGGTAGTTCTATTTTTAGTTTTTTATGGACCTCCATACTGTTTTCCATAGTGGCTGTATCAATTTACATTCCCACCAACAGTGCAAGATGGTTCCCTTTTTTCCACACCCTTTCCAGCATTTATTGTTTGTAGATTTTTTGATGATGGTCATTTTGACCAGTGTGAGGTGATACCTCATTGTAGTTTTGATTTGCATTTCTCTAATGGTTAATGATGTTGAGCATCCTTTCATGTGTTTGTTGGCAACCTTTATATCTTCTTTGGAGAAATATCTATTTAGGTCTTCTGCTCATTTTTGGATTGGGTTGTTTGTTTCTTTGTTATTGAGCTGCATGGGCTGCTTGTATATTTTGGAGATTAAGCCTCTGTCAGTTGTTTCATTTGCAAATACTTTCTCCCGTTCTGAGGGTTCCCTTTCATCTTGTTTATGGTTTCCTTTGCTGTGCAAAGCTTTTCAGTTTCATTAGGTCCCATTTGTTTGTTTTTGTTTTTATTTCCATTTCTCTGGGAGGTGGGTCAAAAAGGATCTTGCTGTGATTTACGTCATAGAGTGTTCTGCACATGTTTTCCTCTAAGAGTTTTATACTATCTTGCCTTACATTTAGGTCTTTCATCCATTTTGAGCTTATTTTTGTGTATGGTGTTAGGGAGTGTTCTAACTTCATTCTTTTATGTGTAGCTGTACAGTTTTCCTAGCACCACTTATTGAAGAGGCTGTCTTTTCTCCATTGTATATTCTTGCCTCCTTTGTCAAAGATAAGGTGACCATATGTGCATGGGTTTATCTCTCGGCTTTCTATCCTGTTCCATTGATCTATATTTCTGTTTTTGTGCCAGTACCATACTGTCTGATTACTGTAGCTTTGTAGTATAGTCTGAAGCCAGGGAACGTGATTCCTCCAGCTCCGTTTTTCTTTCTCAAGATTGCTTTAGCTATTCAGGATCTTTTGTGTTTCCATACAAATTGTGAAATTTTTTGTTCTAGTTTTGTGAAAAATGCCAGTGGTAGTTTGAAAGGGACTGCACTGAATATGTAGATTGCTTTGGGTAGTATAGCCATTTTCACAATGTTGATTCTTCCAATCCAAGAACATGGTATATCTCTCCATCTGTTTGTATCATCTTTAGTTTCTTTCATCAGTGTCTTATAGTTTTCTGCATACAGGTCTTTTGTCTCCTTAGGTAGGTTTATTCCTAGGTATTTTTGTAGTTGATGTTGCATTGGTAAATGTGAGTGTTTCCTTAATTTCTCTTTCAGATTTTTCGTTGTTAGTGTATAGGAATGCAAGAGATTTCTGTGCATTAATTTTGTATCCAGCTACTTTACCAATCTCATTGATTAGCTCTAGTAGATTTCTGGTAACATCTTTAGGATTCTCTATGTATAGCATCATGGCATCTGCAAACAGTAACAGCTTTACTTCTTCTTTTCCAATTTGGATTCCTTTTATTTCTTTTTCTTCTCTGATTGCTGTGGCTAATGCTTCCAAAACTGTGTTGAATAATAGTAGTGAGAGTGGGCAACCTTGTCTTGTTCCTGATCTAAGTGCAAATAGTTTAGTTTCAGTTTTTCACCATTGAGGATGATGTTGACTATGGGTTTGTCATATATGGCCTTTATTATGTTGAGGTAGGTTCGCTCTATGCACACTTTCTGGAACGTTTTTATCATAAATGGGTTTTGAATTTTGTCAAAAGTTTTTTCTGCATCTATTGAGATGATCATATGGTTTTTATTCTTCAGTTTGTTAATATGGTGTATCACATTGATTTGCGTATATTGAAGAATCCTTGCATTCCTGGGATAAACCCCACTTGATCATGGTGTATGATCCTTTCAATGTGCTGTTGCATTCTGTTTGCTAGTATTTTGTTGAGGATTTTTGCATTTATGTTCATCAGTGATATTGGCCTATAGTTTTTGTGTGTGTGTGTGACATCTTTGTCTAGTTTTGGTATCAGGGTGATGGTGGCCTTGTAGAATGAGTTTGGGAGTGTTCCTCCCTCTGCTATATTTTGGAAGAGTATGAGAAGGATAGGTGTTAGCTCTTCTCTAAATGTTTGATAGAATTTGCCTGTGAAGCCATCTGGTCCTGGGCTTTGGTTTATTGGAAGATTTTTAATCACAATCTCAATTTCAGTGCTTGTGATTGGTCTGTTCATATTTTCTATTTCTTCCTGGTTCAGTCTTGGAAGGTTGTACTTTTCTAAGAATTTGTCCATTTCTTCCAGGCTGTTCATTTTATTGGCATATAGTTGCTTGTAATAATCTCTCATGATCCTTTGAATTTCCTCAGTGTCAGTTGTTACCTCTCCTTTTTCATTTCTAATTCTACTGATTTGAGTCTTCTCCATTTTTTTCTTGATGAGTCTGTCTAATGGTTTATCAATTTTATTTATCTTCTCAAAGAACCAGCTTTTAGTTTTATTGATCTTTGCTACCATTTCCTTCATTTCTTTTCATTTATTTCTGATCTGATCTTTATGATTTCTTTCTTTCTGCTAACTTTGGGCTCTTTGTTCTTCTTTCTCTAATTGCTTTAGGTGTAAGGTTAGGTTGTTTATTTGAGCTTTTTCTTATTTCTTGAGGTAGGATTGTATTGTTATAAAGTTCCCTCTTAGAACTGCTTTTGCTGCATCCCATAGGTTTTGGGTTGTTGTGTTTTCCATGTTATTTGTTTCTAGGTATTTTTTCATTTCCTCCTTGTTTTCTTCAGTGATCTTTTGGTTATTTAGTAGCATATTGTTTAGCTTCCATTTGTTTATATTTTTTACAGTTTTTTTTCCTCTAATTGATTTCTAGTCTCATAGCGTTGTGGTCGGAAAAGACACTTGATATGATTTCAGTTTTCTTAAATTTACCAAGGCTTGATTTCTGACCCAAAATATGGTTTATCCTGGAGAATGTTCCATGAGCACTTGAGAAGAAAGTGTATTCTGTTGTTTTTGGATGGAAAGTCCTATAAATATCAATTAAATCTATCTTGTTTAATGTGTCATTTAAAGCTTCTGTTTCCTTTTTTATTTTCATTCTGGATGATCTGTCTATTGGTGAATGTGGGGTGTTAAAGTCCCCTACTATTATTGTGTTACCGTCAACTTCTCCTATTATAGCTGTTAGCATTTGCCTTATGTATTGAGGTGTTCCTATGTTGGGTGCATAAATATTTACAATTGTTATATCTCCTTCTTGGATTAGTCTCTTGATCATTATGTAGTGTCCTTCTTTGCCTCTTCTAATAGGCTTTATTTTAAAGTTTATTTTGTCTGATATGAGAATTGCTACTCCAGCTTTCTTTTGATTTCCATTTGCATGGAATAACTTTTTCCATCCCCTCACTTTCAGTCTGCATGTGTCCCTAGGTCTGAAGTGGGTCTCTTGTAGACAGCATATATACGGGTCTTGTTTTTTTATCCATTCAGCCAGTCTGTGTCTTTTGGTTGGAGCATTTATTCCATTTACATTTAAAGTAGTTTTTGATATGTATGTTCTTATTGCCATTTTTTTAATTGTTTGGGGTTTGTTATTGTAGGTCTTTTCCTTCTCTTGTGTTTCTTGCCTAGAGAAGTTCCTTTAGCATTTGTTGTAAAGCTGGTCTGGTGGTGCTGAATTCTCTTACCTTTTGCTTGTCTGGAAAGGTTTTAATTTCTCCATTGAATCTGAATGAGCTCCTTACTGGGTAGAGTAATCTTGGTTGTATGTTTTTCCCTTTCATCACTTTAAATATGTCCTGACACTCCCTTCTGGCTTGCAGAGTTTTTGCTGAAAGATATGCTGTTAACCTTATGGGGATTCCCTTCTATGTTATTTGTTGCTTTTCCCTTGCTGCTTTTAATATTTTTCTTTGTATTTAACTTTTGATAGTTTTATTAATATGTGTCTTGGCATGTTTCTCCTTGGATATATCCTGTATGGCACTCTCTACACTTCCTGGACTTGACTGACTATTTCCTTTCCCATGTTAGGGAAGTTTTCAACTATAATCACTTCAAATATTTTCTCAGACCCTTTCTTTTTCTCTTCTTCTTCTGGGACCCCTATAATTCGAATGTTGGCAAATTCAATGTTGCCCTAGAGGTCTCTGAGACTGTCTTCAATTCTTTTCATTCCTTTTTCTTTATTCTACTCTGCAGTAGTTTCTTCCACTGTTTTATCTTTCAGTTCTTATCCATTCTTCTGCCTCAGTTATTCTGTTATTGATTTCTTCTAGAGAATTTTTAATTTCATTTATTGTGTTGTTCATCAGTTTTTGTTTGTTCTTTAGTTCTTCTAGGTCCTTGTTAAATGTTTCTTGTATTTTCTCCATTCTATTTCCAAAATTTTTGATATCTTTACTGTCATTACTCTGAATTCTTTTTCAGGTAGACTGCCTATTTCCTCTTCGTTTGTTTGCTCTGGTGGGTTTTTACCTTGCTCCTTTACCTGCTGCGTATTTGTCTGTCTTCTCATTTTGTTTAACTTACTGTGTTTGAGGTCTCATTTTCACAAGCTGCAGGTTCATAGTTCCTGTTGTTTTTGGTGTCTGCCCACAGTGGGTAATGTTTGTTCAGTGGGTTGTGTAGGCTTCCTGGTGGAGGGGACTGGTGCCTGTGTTCTGGTGGGTGGGGCTGGATCTTGTCTTTCTGGTGGGCAGGGCCACATCCAGTGGTGTGTTTTGGGGTGTCTGTGAACTTATTATGATATTAGGCAGTCTCTCTGCTAATGGAGGGGGTGGGGGGTTGTATTCCTGTCTTGCTAGTTGTTTGGCAAAGGTTGTCCAGCACTGGAGCTTGCTGGCCATTGGGTGGAGATGGGTCTTAGCATTGATACAGAGATCTCTGCGAGAGCTCTCACCAATTGATATTACATGGGGCTGGGAGGTCTCTGGTGGTCCATGTCCTGAACTCAGCTCTCCCACCTCAGAGGCTCAGGCCTGACACCAGGCCAGAGCACCAAGACCCTATCAGCCACATGGCTCAGAAGAAAAGGGAAAAAAAAAAAGAAAGAAAAATAAATTAAAATTAAAAAACAATAAATAAAACAATTTTTTAAAATTATTAACATAAAAAAATAATAATTAAAAAAAAGAGAACAAACAAACCAATAAACAAATCCACCAATGATAAGAAGTTCTAAAACTAAAGTAATATAAACATAAATATCAGAAACAAATCAGTTGCAGACAGCAAACCCCAAGTCTACAGTTGCTCCTAAAGTCCAACACCACAAATTTGGGATGATTTGTTGTCTATTCAGGTATTCTACAGATGCAGGGTACATCAAGTTGATTGTGGGGATTTAATCCGCTGCTCCTGAGGCTGCTGGGAGAGATTTCCTTTTCTCTTCTTTGTTCGCACAGCTCCCGGGGTTCAGCTTTGGATTTGGCCCCGCCTCTGCATGTAGGTTGCCCTCAGGAGTCTCTTCCTGACCAGGCAGGACGGGGTTAAAGCAGCGGCTGATTAGTGGGCGCCGGCTCTCTCATGCCAGGTGGAAGGAAGGGTACGGTAGTTATAATTGGAATGTGGGGCGAGCCTGCGGTGGCAGCGGCCAGCATGACATTGCAACAGCCTGAGGCGCTCTGTATTCTCCCAGGGAAGTTGTCCCTGGATCACAGGACCCTGGCAGTGGCCGGCTGCACAGCCTCCCAGGAAGGGAGGTGTGGATAGCGACCTGTACTTGCACACAGGATTCTTGGTGGCAGTGGCAACAGCCTTAGCGTTTCATGCCCATCTCTGTGGTGCAAGCTGATAGCCGTGGCTCGTGCCCATCCTTGGAGCTTACTTAGGCAGTGCTCTGCCTCCTGTGGGCACATGGGGAAGGAATCCCCTCTCCTCACGCACCCCAAAACAATGGTCTCTTGCCTCTTAGGCAGATCCAGACTTTTTCCCGGATGCTCTCCCAACTAGCTGTGGCACCCTAGCCCCCTTCAGGCTGTGTTCATGCAGTCAACCCCAGTCCTCTCCCTGGCGTCTGACCTCCAAAGCCCAAGCCTCAGCTCCCAGCCCACACCCACCCCAGAGGGTGAGCAGACAAGCCTCTCAGGCTGGTGAGTGCTGGTGAGCACCAATCCCCTGTGCAGGAATCTCTCTGCTTTGCCCTCTGCATCCCTGTTGCTGCACTCTCCTCCGTGGCTCCAAAGCTTCCCCCTCCCATCCACCCCCCATCCCTGCCACTGAAGGGGCTTCCTTGTGTGTGGAAACCTCTCCTCCTTCACAGCTCCCTCCCACTGGTGCAGGTCCCATCACTATTCTTTTGTCTCTGTTTATTCTTTTTACTTTTGCCCTACCCATGTACGTGGGGGTTTTCTTGCCTTTTGTGAAGTCTGAGGTCTTCTGCCAGTGTTCACTAGGTGTTCTGTAAGAGTTGTTCCACTTGTAGAAGTATTTTTGATGTATTTGTGGGGAGAAAGTTGATCTCCACATCTTACTCCTCTGCCATCTTGAAGGTCCCCCCTGCCTTTGACTAGTTTTAAGCCAGAGAGTGAAATGGTCAGATTTATATTTCATAAAGATCACAAGGATAAGAGTTTGAAGAATACATTGTATATGGTGAGACTGGAGCCAAGGAGACTAAATAGAAGATTACAGAGAAGAGGAAGTGAATAGGAGTGTATCAAGGGGGTAGAAAGAATAGGACTTGGTCATCAGTTGTGTGTGAGGTATGAAGGAAAGGGTATGTCTAGGATGATGTCCAAAGCCCTGGCAGCTGAATAAGGGCTAACATTTACTGATAAAGGTACTACTTGAAGAGTATCAGATTTTCTAGGAAATAATCAGTCCAACTTGGGGCACGTTAAGTTTGCAATACTTGTGGGATATCCTGTGGGCAGTTTAATACATAGATCTGAGATCTCAGAGTAATATCTGAACTGTAGATGTAGATATGGGAGTCAATGACTTACATATTGTAGTTGTTATAGGAGTGATTTATAGGAATTATAATTATAGGATATTAATTCCATAACTATAGGAAGGGAAAATACAGAGAGAAGAAAGAGGGGGACCAGGACACAACTTGGTGGAAGAGCAACATCTGAGGGGCATATGAACCAAAAAAGGATGGACCCAGGTCAGCCAGAGGGATGGGAGAAGACAATGGAGAAAGCAATAACACAGAGGCCCAATGAGAACCCCAATGTTCACTGCAGCACTGTTTACAATTGCCAAGATGTGGAAGCAACCTAAGTGTCCATCAACAGATGAATGGATAAAGAAGATGTGGTATATATATATACAATGGAATACTACTCAGCCACGAAAAAGAATGAAATTTTGCCATGTGCAGCAACAGGGGTGGATTTGGAGGGCATGACCCTGAGAGTGAGGGTCTCCTTAAATTTTATACCATAGGAGTCTCAGTCACCTCACCCCAGTCCTGGACATAGATTCTCTCAAGGATCAATACTATTTGAAGACATATAAAATTATCTCATTTCTGGGGTGATGTCACCAACATGACTAAGACATCCCTTGTTCCTCCCCCTATAGACACCTCAACAATAACAATTTGGCATCCATCCACAGATATGGGAGCTGTGGGATCCAACACCATACACCAAGGGACCCAGGAGGGGTCATGCCCACCCATGTGGCAGATAATAGGCATATAGACCTCTGTCCCAGCTCTGGACCCTGCAGTGGTGGCCCATGAACCTGCTCCAGCCCCTCTCAGCCATAGTCTGGGAGCCCCTGGAAAGCACTGTCTTAGACAATTACTCATGGACCAGAGAGCCTTTGCAGAAGTTCAGGTTTCCAGTGGAGAACTTCCAGCACACCACTGGAAGAAAAAATGCAAGTTTGAATGCATTGGAGAGGGTAAGAGGAACAATTTGGTTTTCCCACATTACCCCTTCCCAAACCAGCACAGCTCAGAGCCAAGTGACATCTTCTCTTCTTGGCCTGTGATTACTCCCACAGGGGAAAGGGAGTGTTTGAGCGAGCACCTGATTTACCTACTTGTGCCGGATGCTGCCAAGGAGGCCCATTTCTCTCTCACTCCACCCAGAGTACTGAGTCATGAGCTGCATGACTGGGGCGCAGGAAGAGGATGGGAGAGCAGCACATAGGAATCTTGGAGAACATTAAAGGGATGTGAACCCACTAACTGTACCAAGGACCCTATCAAGCCCACCCACACCTGCTAGGGACATGTAGCCCACAGATCCCCCCAACTGGCCCACAGGCAACTGCAGTGCTCCATGTGCTTCAACCACACACACCCCGACCCAGCAGCCCGTTCTCAAGGTGTACTACCAATGGCAGCGAGAGCAAGGTCTGGCAGATGGCTGGTGAGCAAGCACAGAAAGCCAGTCCAAATCTGCAGGCCAGGAAAAGACCACAACCTTGAGCTTCAGTACCTCCTCCAGAAAAACAAAAAGGAGGCTGTCAGCACATGATCTGGTGTGTTGCAGGATCAAGAGAAAGCATACAAGCTTAAGAATTCTGCCACAAGAGGAAGAAGTATGGAACCGGTGTGTCCATAGCGGGTCTGAGAAAGCCTCAGAATCCCTAGCTGGGCTAATGGAAGATATTCCTCTCCTGAAGTCAGTAAAGACAGGAGGAGGTGACTACTTCAAATGCAAAGATAGCTCAAGACTTCAAGAACGTGAAAAATCAAGGAAAATGACACCACCAAAGAGTTACAATAATCTTTCAGTAATTGACCCCAAAGACATGGAGATCTGCAATTTATCCAATAAAGAATTCAAAATAACTGGTTTAAGGAAGTTCAATAAGGTATAAGAAAACACAGAAAGACGATTCAATGAAACCAGGAAGAAAATACTCAGCGGGGAAAGAATAGTAGCTTCCATAAATGGAGTTGGGAAAGCTGGATAATCACATGCAGAAGAATGAAACTGGACCTCTGTCTTACACCACAAAAATTAACTCAAAATGAATTCAGAGTTAAACATAAAACCTGAAACCATAAAACTCCTAGAAGAAAATGTAAGGAAAAGGCTCTTTCACATTGGTCTTGGAAACAATTTTTTTAGATATGACACTAAAATCATAAGCAACAAGAGCAAAAGTAAATAAGTGGGACTACCTCTAACTAAAACACTTCTACACAGCAAAGGAGCAGTCAACAAGATGAAAAGGCAACCCAGATATATTTGTAAATCATATATCTGATAAGGGGTTAAGATCAAAAATACATAAGGAATTAACATAACTCAACAGCAAAATTAATTAATTAATTAATCCAAGTAAAATGGGCAGAGGATTTGAAGAGACGTTTTTCCAAGGAAGATGACAAATGGCCAACAGGTACATTAAAAGGTGCTCTACATCACTAATTATCAGGGAAATAGTAATTAAAACCACAGTGAAACATCAACTCACACCTGTTAGAATGGCTGTCATCAAAAAGACAAGAGATATACAAGAGATAAAAACTATAGCGAGGATGTGGAGAAAAGGGAACTTTTGTGCACTTTTGGTGAGAATGTAAATTGGTACAGCCACTACAGAAACTGTATGGAGCTTCCTTACAAAATTAAAAATAGAACTAACATATGATCCAGAAATCCAACTTCTGGGTGTATATCCAAAAGAAATGATCGACATCACAAAGAGATATCTGCACTCCCATGTGCATTGCAGCATTATTTCCAATAAGCAACATATGGAAACAACCTAACTATACATCTACAGATGAATGGATAAAGAGTTGGTATGTATATATAAAGGTGTATGTATATATTAATATATATGAATATTATTTGGCCATGAGAAAGAAGGATATTCTGCCATTCGTTACAAAATGGATGGACCTTGAGGGCACTATGCTAAGTGAAATAAGTCAGAGAGAGAATGACAAATACCACATGATATCACTTATATGTGAAATCTAAAAATGCCAAACTCACAGAAACAGGATAGAATGGTGGTTGCCAGGGACTGGAGGATGGGGGAAATGGTGAGATTGGTCAATGGCACAAATTTCCAGTTGTAAGATAAATAAGTTCTGGGGATCTAGTGTACAGCATGGTGGCTATAGTTAACAGTACTGTATTACATACTTGAAATTTGCTAAGAGAGTAGATCTGAAATATTCTCACCACAAAAAAGAAATAGTGGGCTTCCCTGGTGGCGCAGTGGTTGAGAGTCTGCCTGCCGATGCAGGGGACACGGGTTCGTGCCCCGGTCCGGGAAGATCCCACATGCCGCGGAGCGGCTGGGCCCATGAGCCACGGCCGCTGAGCCTGCGCGTCCGGAGCCTGTGCTCCGCAACGGGAGAGGCCACAACAGTGAGAGGCCCGCGTACCAGTAAAAAAAAAAAGAAAAAAAAAAAGAAATAGTAATTATGGAGGTAGTGGAGGTATTAACTAACACTACTGTGGTAATCATTTCACAGTACACACGCTTATCAAATCATCATGTCATACACCTTAAACTTACACAATGTTATATGTCAACTATACCTCAGTAAAGCTGGAAAAAATTACCTTATTTCTATAAACTTATTTCTTCTTTCTGCTAGTCTTGTGTATGTGCAGAGATATTCTGGAATGGATTTGTATTTAGAATGACTATGTTAGGATTGAGTGTTTGAAGGTGTATCTTAGCCTAAGTTCCCAGAGACAAGGGTTGGTACCATCAGCCTCTAGTAGCTAAAAGCCAGAGATCTGGGAGTCAGTCCTGAAATGCCTCTTGCTCCCTCCCACATCTAACCTATAACCAAGTCCTCTGCGTCAGTCTACAAAATACATCTCAATCTGTCCGTTTCTCTCTACCTCCATGGCCGTCATCTGGCTCAAGCCACTGTAGCTATTGACAGGAACCATATCAACAGCCTGATGACTAGGCTTGGTTCTGATCAGTCACCTCCAGCACTGAAAATGGACTCTGGTGGAAACTTGTAATCGCCTAAAACTAGCTCAACAGGGTAGGGGTGGGCAAGAGGTGAGGGTCACGACTCCTGAACCGTCTGGTGCCAACAGCTGAGTGGGCCTCCAGCTTCTGCAGGAGGCCTATTCTCATCTATTTAGGCTTATTCTGACACTCAGTATTGACCTCACAGTACAGACTTCAGATCCAGGGCCCTCAAGGCCAGGGAACGCATCAGTTCTTCCTCGCCCATCTCCCCACCTGGCTGTCCGCTACTGTCCTACTCCTGCTCAGACCCTCAGCACCTGAAGGTGTCCAACACCCCTGCTGCCAGCCCTTCAGTTCTCCCTCTACCCCCAGATTTTTCCCAGGGCTTCTGGGCCTGAGCTTCATCCCTCGGGCTGCCCCTCAGGCTCAGCCCCTCCATCCATGAAAGTTATGCCCTTATTCTGACAGTTTCCCAACACCTACAGGACAAGGGCAAGTCCCCTTCTTGGCAACATGGTACACAACTGCCCAGGCCCTGCTTACCTCTCCAGCCCTGTTTTGTATATTCCCCCTCCTCTCTTGAACACTCTAGCAATCTACTTGTCTCCCAGATAGGCCTCTCGGTTTCACACTTCCACATTTTGTTCATGCTGTTCCCTCTGCCTCAAAGGCTTTTCCCTCACTTTTACTACTGACTACTCCTGTTCATTCTTTGAGACTCAGATGAGATGACCAGCTCCCCCCATAGTCCATCCCTCGTCCTTCCACACCTACCAGTTCTAGATGCCCCTTCTTCCTGCTCCTGAATTTCCTTCTCACTCTGCACTTTACCTATTACATGTTAATTATTTGTTTATCTTTCCATCTCTATCACTGAACTATGAGCTCTTTGAAGCCATAGACCACCTCTTATTGACCTCTGTCCCCTAGGCCTTGCATAATCGCTCACACACAGTAGGTGTCAAATAAGTGCTTGTTGAGTTAGGCTGGCCTGACTCCCAGACCCCCTGCGCCCTGTGTCCCATGTGCCAGCCCCCAGCAGGGTGACACGCTTCTCCCTCTCCACAGCAGGGACTCTGACTGCTGCCTTTCCTGAACTGAGTCACATGGCGGCCGCTCTAAATGAAGTGCACAGGTAGTGAGGCCTGGATGGCTTTTTAAAGTTTCTCAAGGAAAAGGAAATTGTGAAATGCCCCACTGGGGCTGCAAAGCAATCTCTCCTAGTCCAGTCTTGCACCCAAAGCCAGCTGCTTGGGCCGGGGAGATAACGGGACCCCACGCTGAGCTGCCACCAGCAGACTCAGAAAAGTAACAAATTGACAACATTCAGGAAGAAGATTCCTCATTTCCAATAGTATCATCTATACCCTGTGGCATAAAGCACCTCCTGCCTTATTAGCGTCTTTTACATTTTTTAGTGCTGAATCCAAGGTGAAAGGGAGGAGGGGGAGAGGGTATGTCTGTACCAGAGTCCTTTAGGAACCAGGAAAATACCGTGGCAGAGATGAATTGTAGACCCAGAAATAGCATTTGGGGGATGAAATGTATAATGTTCACTCTTTTTCAAAAAAAAATGTTTAATACAGCCCAAATGACATCATATCAGGTCAGACAGAGCAGAAGGAAGGAAGGAAAATATTGAGCATTAAAAGAAATTAATCCAGACAGGCGCTTTCTAAAATGGATTCCACACTGCACACACTGAAGACCAGGGAGAAAAATCTTCATCAAAAAACGTGTCTCCCCTCACTTGCCACGGTTAAATAACAGCTGGACTTACTTAGGTTTTAAACTATCCACTGCGCTTCAAAGACCAACACCAAAACTTGAAGGAAAATAATATTTAGGTAGTCTAGTCGGGCTCTCTCCGAGGTATGCCTGTGAAGTAGGGGAGTTCCTTATCATATTCACTAAGCCCAGTAAATTTCACTCACACAGAACCCCTGCCAGCCCCCGCCCTGGCTTCCCCACTGCCCAGGACCCACGTCCCCATGCTCCCCAACCTTGAAAACATAAGCTGTCCTGTGTATCACTGAATTATAGAGTTCTAGAAATTAACATGTCGCCACTAGTATTCTCGTGGTGGCAGGTCACTGAAGCCCACTCAATCTAGTTTCAACAAAGAAAGGGGGAGAATTTTGTTTAAGATCACCAAGCTGTCTTACAGAAACCAAGAGGAAGAATGCAGCCTTTCTCAGGAAAGAGCTAGAACTCGGAATCGTTATGATATCAAGTCCCTCTCTCATTTCTGATTCTCTGCACATGTGCTTCACTACCCTGGCTCTGCAGGCTGGCATTTCCTGATCCTCAGCTCACGGGACGGATTGCATAACCCACAGCCCCTGAGAAACCCATGGCTCCTTCCATTCCACAAAGAAGCAAAATAACTGGCTGTCTGTCCAGTTCAAGTCCAAATCCCTGGAGAAGGGAATCTGATTGGGTAAAGTATCGTCTCTGACCCAATCAGCCCTGACAAAGTGGATACATCCTATAGTGCATATGGTTGCCTTGGGCTCACCCAGAGCATCTGGGAGCAGTTCCCAAGGAAGATGTGTTTGTGTTCTCTCCAGGGTCCAGAACCAGCACTGGACAGTGGGCCGCTGTGTCTCTCCTGACCCTAGCACAGGCTGAGTCCTGTCCAATATCTCTCAGGAAACCTGGACCAAGTCAGGAAAGAAAGCTTTTGGAGAAAGGGATTAGAGAGAGAGATACTAATTATAGGCATCAAGAGAAGCCAAGGGATGAACAAGCAGTACAAGTGTTTTGCCATGGTTTTCAAATAATCATTTATCAAGAAAGAAACCAGGGAGATGCAACACTGTCATGAAAACACAATTCATACACAGAAATGAAGAATACTAGAAGGGCAGAGATGATATAATTGAAGAGTTATCTCATCCACTGAGTTATACCAAAGTGCTCATAATTTGTTTTCCTTTTTCTATCTTGAAAAATTCTTTTTATAATGCTATAGAACTAATAAATCTTGATACGTATAGCACTGTTTTAATGATTCTTTCACACTTATGTTATAATTTAATTTTTACTAAGTATGACCAGGTGAAACTGCCATTTTCATAGGTCAAAAATGACAAACATCATCAATTTCAAAATAATATATATGCATCCTTTTAAATAGAACTACAGACTTAAATGAAAACATCGGCCCTTGGGATGACTCCCACTATGTCCCTGATTCCTGCTGCCCAGAGGCAACCATTTTTAGCTTTTTAGACTATTTTTTCTGATTGTTTATTTCTAAATAATATATTCTTATCTCTTTCTTATCTTTATATTTTATACTTTATATGTCAACTTCCTCCTGTGGAAGATATGCACCATCTCAATGCCATCAAACCTATCGGGTAACTTACAAGCTCCAGGGGATTTCTTGAGAACATTCCTCCTGAGGACTTCCATCCTTCTCCTCAAATCTCAGCTGGTGCTCTCTGGACCTACAGACTAGCTACAATACTGGAACTTTTCCCATCATTCTGGGAATTCCCTTTGCCTTTGCCACTCGCCTGTGTTGCTTTTCCCCACATTAATTTGATGTTCTCCTCTTTCTTGGTTTGCAGTCTCATTCTGTGGAGCACACACCCAGTAGCTTTCTGAACATCTGAACAAAGGAGATACATTTGTAAGAACTTACATGTCTGCAAATATCATTCTGCCTTCAATCTTGATTGATGGTTTGGCAGAATATGGAATTCTAGATTGAAACGTATATCTTTCCTAGAATATAGAAAGCATGACTCATTATCTTCCATCTTCCAGAGTTTCCATGATAAATCCTATGCCATTCTGAATCCTGATATGTAGGCATAGCCTGCTTATTCTCCTTAGAAGATTTTAGACCTGTGTCTATGTCCCAGGTATTCTGAAATTACATGAAGATGTATTTTGTAGTCAAACTCTGTTCATTCATTTTGATGGGCCTTTAAATCCAGAAGTTCTTGTCCTGGAAATCATCTTGTACTATTTCTATAAATTTCTCCCGCATCATTTCTTGGATAGTTTCCTCTCCTCCACTTTCTCTCTTCTCTCTTTGGGGCTCCTTTTCATCAAATATTGACAACTTGACCTGATTCTCCAGCTTTATCTTTTCTTTCCTATTTTCCAGCTCTTTTATTTTGTTATTCTATTTCTGAGGGATTATCTTTCACACTATCTTACTCAATGTTATCTTCCAACTTATTTATTAAATATATCACTTTTATCACATTTTAAATTCCCATGAGCTCTTCCATATTACATCATCTCATTTCTCTAAGGACACCTCATATAATATTACCTCTTATCTCTCTGAGGATATTCAATTATAGGGAGCTTTTTTAAAGATTTTTCTTCCTTTCTTATTTGTGGTTCTTCAGAGTTACTTTTTCCTGTTTGCTTGTTTTAGTCACTATCTTTTCTACACGAGACTTGTCACAAATGTCTGATGATCTTTGGTTGCCCGTCTATAAGTGAAGTCCTGGGACTTCCCTGGCAGTCCAGTGGTTGGGACGCCACCTTCCAGTGCAGGGGTGGTGCCAGCTCGATCCCTGGTCAGGGAGCTGGGATCCCACATGTCTAGCGACCAAAAAACCAAAACATAAAACAGAAGCAATATTGTAACAAATTCAATAAAAACGTTTAAAATGGCCCACATCAAAAAAAAAATCTTTAAAAACAAGAAAAGTGAAAGTGAAGTCCTAAAAAAGCTGACCAGAAGCTCTTTGTGCTTGGGTGCAACAGGAGATCAGGTGGTGACCCAGCCATTTGTGTGGGGATTTCCAAATATTAATGTCTGGAGATTTGTTCTCTCTTGTATTCTTTGTTCTTGTGGGTTTATTCCCTTTTTATTCCTTCTGTCTTTTCAGTGAGATTTGAGCAGGGAAAAGAAGTGATTGTATGGATTCAACCCACCACCTTGAGTTGAGAGTGCTCTATTACATTTCTGACAATTAACGTTTCTTTCTGGGGAACTGGGAGTTCACATGTCTCCGGTGTGTCCCCAACACTGTGTTTCTGTCTGCTGGTGAATCAGCCCTCAGAAGTCAAGAATGTGCCCTTATCTTTTGCTCCTTTGTTTCTGCGGTCCTCTCACAGGATAGAACCCACTCGGGGGTTCTCATTGGTTCCTCTGATCCCTTGAATGCAGAGAACAGTCAGCATACTTGGGGATATACTTACCCCCTCTTCCTTTTTCCTGCTTTAGCTGAAGCAACAGTTTGCTAGAATCTGCCTATTGCTTGTGCACTTAACGTGGTTCTTACCACCCCACCTAACACAGCCCATCTTCCAGTGATGACTCTTATCTCTGTTGTACCTTAAGACCAACAATTCCATCTTTGTAAGGCCTTTCTTTGCACCCACTCAGAAACTGGCAAAGAACATGGGCTTCCTCTGGGAAGTAATATGATTGGCACAGTGCGGGGGAGCATCTGCTTTAAGACAACTCTGGGTTTTGTACCAGCTTGGTCAAATACTGAACCTCTTTGAGACAACTTCCTCATTGTGAAATGGAGATAACATTAGTATAGTGAAATAACTTTTCAAATAATTAGTTATGATACTGTATAGCCACTGTCCCACTCACACTCTGCAATTAAAGGGAAGGAAGGACATCCACTGAGGTAGCAACAGTTACTTTTGGGAACAAATGTGCTGCATTCTTTATCTTTTATGGTCAAAGGACACTTTTTGGGTATGAAACATGAAGGTTTTTAAATGGGGATGCGAATAGAGAAAGCAGATTTGTCCTGTACTCCACAGCAAATGGAAGAGCTCCAAGATGGAGGAGAAGGAAGAGAGTTCTGAGAGAAAGAAGAAGGAGACACCTTGTAGGAACCCAGCTCCATGCCTCTCATGCCCGGGGCAGGCTCAGGCTGGGCAGAGAGCATCTGAGAGTGGAGAGGGCTGTACCCTGCCCACCAGAGAGCTCTGAGAGTCAGCCAGCAAGCAGCCTTGCAGAGCTGACGTTGGGAGGTGATGGGCCGGCTGCAGAAGCCCCAGGAGTGTCCGTGGGCATGAATGGAAAGCAGAAGTTCACTGAGAATGAACACTGTGAGCCGGCCTGGAAGTAAGCACAGCACAAGGCAAGTGGACCCCGTCGCTGAGTCTGGGGAGGACAGCCCAGACAGATCAGAGGAATCTCTCTGCAACTGAGCTCAGGGTGACAGCAGCAACGCAAGGGCAGAAGTGGGGACAAATCAGCAGAGGGAGATACCCCTGCTCCTGGCCTAAGCACAAACTGAGGTGGACAAAGAGACAAAGAGGGGCACCTGCAGCAGATACCTCATCAGTGAGGCAAGCACAGGCCATCAGCCCACCAACCCAATGCCACTGGGTCCTGAAGCCTCCCTTGAACAAGATATGTGAGTATGGGGGTGCGGGGCAGGGGAGAGCCACAGACCTTGAAACGGTTACATTTTAAACAGAAGGGACAAAGAAATTAGTACCTTGTGTCGAAAGGGCTTGAAACATTGCTAGGTTACATATCTTCTAGCAGTAGGAATAGGAATTTGCCTCTGAGTTCAATATTAGAGAAATTTTTGAAGTTTCATTTCTTCTCATCTGAGTCTTTGAGGCTATTGTGACTATAAAAGCCATGGTCATTATACTTACTTCATAGAATTTTTACTGTGATTAAATAAAGCTCTATCCATAAAGTCTCTAACACTCAAAAATGCTAACAACAGCCATCTGCCTGTGGGCCTAGAAAAGTAACACAGGGAGCAAACACTCATTGCCTTGGAGCAGTGCTTAACCCTGCTCGCTGTATCCCCCAGGCAGGGGATGTCTCCCCGACACTGGTTCCCCATCCCTGTATCTCTTTTCTGCAGAGCAGGTTAAGCTGGGCTTCTGGCTCTGAGCCCGATGGACTAATGCTTTCCCTTTGCCAATCACACTCTGAGTTCTCACTTTGCCCAAAATACCACGATTTAGGATCACTGAATCATCCTCTCCTTTTCCCCATGTCAACGTGAAGCTGGAGGTACACTCACAGTCACCCTGCTAAGAATGTTAGACAAATAATGCAGTTTGCCCAGACACTGCATGTTCAATTCAGCTGGCTTCAAAGACAGAGATGTGGAAAGCCCCAACCAGGAGATAGAGATCTTTACATCAACTACAGAAGGACAAATTTAAAACATCCGTGGACTGAATGAGACAGTCCCGTGGGGAAGATCCTTCCACCATCAGGAGGGTCCAAATTTCATACCCAGGTAACAGGTTGCTTTTCTCATTTTATAGACCTCCTGCTGGACCTGCAATTTGATGTATCAATTTCTTTCTTCTAGTAAAAGATGAGCTATGAGGCAGCAGAAGATGAGATGTTCAGGAGAAAGTTAGAGGAATTTTATAGCCTATGTTGTCCATACCATCCAATGGCAGTCGGCCTCTGTAGATACTTATTAAAATTAATATTGTTTGAGCAAGTCCAGAAATAAGAAAGCACTTCTGCAAGCCTCTGCATGACATAACTCTCCCTCACAGAGCCTGGGACCCTAGCGACTGCATGACACGGTAGGTCATAACGCCGTTGTGATGGAAAGAACATTGTGCAGGGAATGAATAAACTCTGCCCGAACGGCATTTTGGAATCACACTCCCAGCTGAGGAATAGCACTGTTGATTCACTCCACCTCTGTCATTTACCAGGAGCATCCACACACCTAATACTACCCTCTGGTTGTGGTGACACTGATTAGGTGAAACCTCAAGACAAAGCAGGCCTTGCCCAAGCAAGTCACAGCTACGAGCCTGCGGTCAACATCTGCTCTTACACATCCGGCCTACATTAAAGGCTACGGCCCTGTCTCCAGAACGACAAAGAAGCCATGTCAAAATTGAGCATTGCCTACAATCAGAGTGGCCTCTTGTGCACTTGAGCAACGATAATGGGAATGTACACGTATATGGTACTTTATAGTTTACAGAGGAGTTTTTACCAACTTTATTCCAATTAACCCTCAGAACATGATAAGAATAGGTATCATTCTCATTTTATAGGGGAGGAAACTGAGGTTCATAGAAAATAAGTGACTCGCCCAAGGCCACAAATCGAGTAAGCAGTAGAGCCAGGGTTTGCATCCAGGTCGCTGACATTGTGTTGCTTTCATTCCTGCAACTCGTGCATATGGTAGCAGGGCACAGGGATGGGATTCCCCACCATTCACTCTTGCCCATCATTTTTCTGCACTTTTGGGGCAGCAGTTAGGGTATTTTGGGTTTATTACATCGAAAAGGAAAGGCATAAAAAGCAAAGAACAAAGAAGTGAGTTTTCAGCTTTTGAGTTTAAAATAGAATGTTGGAACTTCTGACGGCAAACTGCTTGAGATCTCAAAACCCTGGGTTCTGAGTACACAAAGGCGACATTCTGTAAAAGTAGAATTCCGAAGACACACCTGAGTTGGGTCAGCTCCCCCACCCAAGTCTCCACAGGGCAGAAAGAGACAGAGAGGTAGAAGGGGAGTCAGAGATTAATTCAGGAGTAGGGGGTCCTGCACCCCCCAGGTGGGTGTTCTAGACCCAAGAGCTGGACCCTGCAGGGGGCAGACTCTGAGCTGGGCCCCATGATCCATCTATCTCTACCTCTTGGTACTCATGCCCTTGCAAATCCCCTCCCCTTGAGTGTGGGCAGAACCTGTGACTTGCTTCCGACCAACAGATATGGCAAAGGTGACAGGATGTCCGCAATCATGGGTACGTGATTACACTACATACAGTTTTATTGCCTGCCTTGCAAGGAGACACCCTCCCTTGCTGACTGTGAGAAGCCAGCTGCCGTGCTGGGGCCATCCCCGTGGCAAGGACCACATGCCAAGGAGCTGAGAGCATCCCCCAACCAACAGCAGCGAGAAACTGAGGCCCTCAGCCCATGGCTGAGGAATGAATGCTGCCAACCGCCATGCAAGCCTGGAACACATCTTTCTCCACCTGGGCTTCAGGGAAGAACTCAGCCCTGGCAGCACCTTGACTGTGGCCTTGCAAGGAACGCAGCTAAGCCATGGCCAGACTCCCAACCCACAGAAACCATGAGATAATACACGTGTCTTATTTTAAGTCTCTACACGTGTGGTAATACTATTTTGCAGCAACAGAAAACTAGTACAGATAAGTTCAGGGATCTGTGGGAGAAGGGATGCGTGTCACTCCCAGGCAAGGCCCAGCAGGGTAAGTGAGGTCCTTGAGAGTTTCACAGCCCCAGTACGGTAAAGACACAACATGGTAACAGGGAACTCTACCCAATATTCTGTAATAACCTAAATGGGAAAAGAATTTGAAAAAGAATAGATGTATGTGTATGTATAACTGAATCACTGTACTGACACCTGAAACTAATACAACATTGTAAATCAACTATACTCCAATATAAAATTAAAATTAAAAAAAAAAGAAGACACAATGGGGTAAAATGCTGGCAAGGCACATCTGAGCAAATAGGACCTGGCAGAGCCTCTCCTGAGTATTCCTTATATTGTAGAAGCTCAGGAGTTTCATCCAAAGGGCTCAAGGATATGGCTGAGGAGGGACAGCAGACAAGGAGGGACCTTGTGGGCAAGACCAGGAAGACACAGACCAATGACACAGACACCTCAGGAGGTGTCAGTGGCTCAGGATGCCAAAAACCAAACCAGAGAGGTAAGTGACACATCCCAGATGCCAGCTTGGCCTCTTGCCACGACCAGAGACCAGGAGCTGTCCATGATGCTGAGGCGTCTCCAGCTCCCTGGACTGGGTATCACTCCAGGCAGAGGGTGGGAGCTGGGGCAGGAATCCTGGACAATTGTGTTCAAAGTAGAAATGACCGAGTTTACCTGGAAATGATTAAGGATCCATGTTCTGCCATCAGTGTAGGAGGGCGGCAAGTAAACATCCTGATTCTACAGGCTGATGAGTGCTGGGGTAGCAGGAAAGGCAGAGATCTTGGGGCTGTGGGAAAAGTATCACTCAGTAAAGGGTTCCTGGAGGAGGTGAGAGCTGAGCTGAGTTTTAGAGGATGAACTAAAATGAGATTCTATGAATATAAGATTCCAAACTTTCATGGTTCCATGCATTTAAGTTTCCAAGGTTCTAAGATGCTTTTTTTCCCAAGTCTACAGATCAAAGTCTCCCCACTGGCACTGTTATCTGTTGGGGCCCTGCTTGGGAATGGGGAGGACACAAACTATCTGAAATGTATCTGAATCAGACTCCTATTTCTCATCATCTTCCACATCTCTGTCATCTCTGCCTGTAGGGATTTACTCCTTTTTTAATTTACTCTTTTATTTTTAAGAAAAGTTTCACATGCACACAGTTTCAAGAATCAAATCATTGTGCAAGACTTGTATGAAAAAATAGCAATTGCACACACTGCCCCATTCCACCCCCATTTCTCGTCACGCAGAGGAAATACATTCAACTTTTAGAGGATTGTTCTAGATGTTTTCCTCCCTATCTCTAAGTAACTTGCTGATCCTGCTACTTCTTGATTTTTCAGTTGCACTATCCACTGGCTTCCCAGTATGGAAGATGAGACTTTTTTGCCACTGTCTCTAACCCTACCACACACACCTTCTTCTTGTCCCCATTCTCCCAATGGAGTTGATTTATAATTCTAGTTAAATTCAATATTCAGTGTTTATATTATTAGGATCATGTAAATGCTATTCACAGCTAAGTCATGAGGCTTATGAACTATTAATTTCTAATAGATTTTGTTTTCCCTGGATTTTATGATTGTTTTGGTATTCCATTTGCTAAATTTTCTATATTCTTATCATTAATCTAGGTGTGAACTCTTCCTCATATATGTAAATGTCTTCTCAATATGTTGACTCATTAAGCATTTTATCACTTGTATCTTTTTGAACAGCTCTCTCCCAGGCTTCGGATCCACTCCAGCAATCTGAATGGCTTACATGTCTGCCATCCTGGGATTTCCCTTGACCATTATCCTGGAGATTCCTTTGTTTCTCTGCTAAGTTGGAGTCTGTGTTTCTCATGTCCCTGTTTCACCATTTCACCATTTTTCACGTACAAACACACACACACATGCTTCCTGGCTTCAGTGTGTGTGTGTTTCCAACAGCTAGTGCTTGCAGCTCTTCTTAGGAGGACAGTCCTTGGGCAACTGAAGGCTATTTGCCTGAAGCTGAAGATCCAAGGGCCTTGGAATTTTCATCCCCCACCTGCCACCCCCCCAGAGCAACTCTTAACTAATGGACTAGTGTGGGAGCATGCAAGCCAGCTCCTTTGTCTCAGCTTGGGACAACTCTAAAGTATCTTACCCTCCAGCATTTTCCTGGAGGATCAGACTGAACTCTGTCTGGAATCACCCCTTGTTTGGCTTTCTCTATTTCCTTGTCCTGCTTCCTCTACTCCTTAGAGTTCTCCTTAATAAATCACTTGCACAAGAATCCGTGTCTCAGAGTCTTCAAGGGAGCCCGACATAAGACACATGTCTTCCTTTTGCTTGGTTTAATCCCTTGGTTTGTTGGAGCACATCCTTCAGTAGCTTCCTGAGAAAGAATGTATGGAATAACTTTTATAACTTTAAAAAGGCGACTGGAAGTCCCAAGTGTGTGGGAGAGTTCATGAACCATCATCTTCACAACCGAGTGATCTGGCTGAGCTGTTTGGGGACCCTGGTGTCAGTGTCTTCAAGTCTTTCCTCTTAGCCTGCCAAGCTTACGTTCTGAGATTTGTGTGTCCCTAACACACGCTGTTTTGTGGATACCTTATTTGAGACAGCCCTAATTGAATGCAGAGTGTTGGGATTAATGACCTGTGATGCTCTCTCCTTCATATGTCTCTGTAGGGATGTGTTATCCAATCAATGGCAAATCCCGAAGAGGTGACAATGGACGTAGAGGTTCATCCCATCTTTTAAGTCATACCACATGGCAGCATGAGCCTAGAGAAAGGGAAGATAGAACCTCCAAGGCAGCTGTGATGAGGACTCAAGCCTGATCTGAGCTCTCGTTCACGCAAGTTCCCCTCCAGAGGCAGAGTGGTGTAGTGGAGAAAATATGGGCTTTGGCCCCACAGACCAAAGATGATTCCTATTTCTAACGCTTCCCGGGTATGTTAGGAAGCTAGGAGAAATTACTTAGCTTCTACAAGCATTAACTTTTCCTTTGGAAATCCAGATCAGGAGTCAATCCAATTGTCCCCCAGGACCCTAGATTTCCTCCACCATTAACCTAACCCAGACTATGACTGTCTGCTTGCTTGCCTCTCATCTCCTGCCAACCGTCAGCTCCTGGATGAGAGGGGTTGGGTCGTTTATCACTGAGCTACATAGGAAACCTGGGGACCTGGAATTCAGTGAATGTTGGATCAATATTCATTCTCTTTCTCCTCATTTCCCCTATGAACTAGGGACCAGAATCTTTTTGGCAGAATGGCTATTTTCAGTTTGCTTATAGATACAGAAGGTCCACAGAGCACAGGGAGAGAAACAAGAAGAAAGAGGGAGAGTTGGTGGTGGATTGAGAGGAAGAAGCAACCAACTGAAAGAAACTTGAGAAGAGAGGGAAAAAAATTATAGAACATATCCAAAACAGGATTATTTTGTAATGAAGGAGGATTGGGGGAAAGGAAGGCCAGAGGATACAGGTAAATTTGGATTCTGGAGAAGAAAAATAGAACTTAATAGTAGAACCATGTGATTAAAAGGCTATAATATCTTAGCCTGGGTGAGAATGAAGCTCCCTTTTATGCTTACTGTTGTATTGGTTTTGACCAAAACCCTCCCCTTCAAGTAACTGCTGCTACCACCCCACCTTCATCTGTGCATTTTCCTCAGTTGTCACCACTTTCTTCCATGAATCTTCCTTCCAATCCCTGCCACAGCTGACTGAGCTAGTGGTGGGCATCCAATACTGTCTGGACCAATCAGAGACATTCTTCAGAACTTTCTTCATTTGTGTAGACTTAAAGGAAAAAACACAGATGCTCTCAGAAGCTGTTTCTCACCATGTGGAGAAAGTTCATCTGCAGAGAGCAGCAGACAAGGAGCACTGACCATGCTCAAGACCATGGATCAGATTGCTGCTGAAGCCCCGCTGTCACCCCTCCCTTTTCACAGCATGATAGTTCATTCTTCATTGATGTCCATTAACCAGTAATTTCCTTCCTTTGCCCAAGTCTGCTCAAGATAAGTTCCTGTCACTTGCAACCAAAATGGTCCTAGCTAATATGATATATGTGAAGAAAGTCTGTGATAAAAGAATATACTGTTCACATGCTTAGAAACATTTATATATGTGCACATTATCTTTAATCTTGCCAAATCATTAAAGCAGGCCTAGGAAGAGGATCTTACCTGCATTTGTTACCAGTGGCTCTTTAGACATTTAACATAGCAAAATCCTTTCTCTAAAAGTCCATGGCTCCAATTTTAGACCACCCTTCCTTCCCATGAATTCCCTCTTTGGTCTCCTGTACTATTAATGCAAATTTTAGAGAGATATTGTTTCTTGCCTCTTCTTTGACATCATGTCCAAAATATCATCATCACTTCTACACTCTATAAACTTTGAAAGACTCTTCCTTCTCATAAACTGGTAACTTCCAAATATTGGAAATTGAAAAAAGATAAATTTCCAATTGCAGTCAAGATAGAGTAAGCACCCTCCAACTTCTCTCTCCCATTGAACACAATTTAAAATCCTGGACAGAATGCATGGAGCAATCCTCTGAGGACTCTGAAAAGTAAATGTTGACAAGTAGATTGGGAAAGGAAACCAGAATTCAAAGAACCACCAAAAGAAATGGTGAGTTTCCAGGTTTTATTCTTCAGTATCTCTGAGCCTAGATTCGAAGGCAGTCTGAAGCCTGGAATTGTGCACCAAATGAGGACAGAAAGAACTCCAAGAAAAACCATCTATCTCTGATCTGAGGCATTGGAAAGAAAGTCCTTACAGGTCTGAGAGACTGAAAGAATTCCTCTGGGTGGCTTGGTTGGTTGCTTTTCCCATTCTCTCACTGTCCCCAGGCAAGTTCTTGGCAATTCCTGCAGTACCTGGGTAGACTCCTAAAACTCCAAGAGAGGGGAACCCTTCTCTGACCAGAGAAACTGAGGTTTCCATAACGTGGAGATCATCCACGTTGCTATATTTTCTCTACATACTCA
This sequence comes from Monodon monoceros, assembly GCF_005190385.1. Classification (NCBI taxonomy): domain Eukaryota; kingdom Metazoa; phylum Chordata; class Mammalia; order Artiodactyla; family Monodontidae; genus Monodon; species Monodon monoceros. The sequence continues at coordinate 125,316,054 of NW_021703767.1, forward strand.
ATCAACCCATCATGGCTCTGAATGCAGACACAGTTGAAGAAAGTGGATGGCAGAGTGGAGAAACTAAAGACCCAGCTTCCTAGCCAGAAGACCAGGAGGGGAGGACCTTGGAAGCCAGGAAGTGTCAGAGGAAATGAAACCCAATCCCCAGCTAAAGGGACAAGTCCTGCTAGGTCTAACCTTAGCAGATCATTGTGGTTTCATTCCTCTTGACAGCAACTGGTTTAAGCATGACATGGAATGCAATTCTGGCCAACGAGAAATGAAAGAAGTGCTGGAGGTGAGAGGGGTAGGGGCAGGGGGCAGATTTTGGTAAAGGTTTCAGAGAGAAAAAGACAGTGCTGATATTAGGTGTTATATTTGTGGACTAGGGCCACTGCAACTGTGCTGGAACCACAAGCAGAGGTGGCAGAGGACAAAGCTGACATTCTGCAACTGGCAAAATGGAAAGATCCTGGAGCTGGGCAATTAACCAGTATGGAGCTGCCCTACCCCTGGGCTTCTTGTTATAAGGGATATTTTTTTTCATGTTTTTTGAGTGAACTGAGGCAGGATTTTCTAGAATTTGCAGTCAAGTTACCTAAGAGTCATACCTGATAAGGTACATACAATGCAAAGAGATTGCTAGACCATGGACGAAGGGTCAGATCCTCACCCACCCAATGCTGCTCTCACTCTATGCTTTAGGTCCTTTCCTTGAACCCTGGAGCAGAGCATTACTTAAACCTTCCTCAAGGTTCAGAGAATGTATTAGCTTCAGGGAAAAGTAAGAAGACTGTATCTGGAACAGGGAGGGAAGAGGGACTCCCCTTCCTCCAGGCCGTCCACAGAGACTTGCAGCATCCTCGTAATGGCTTCCTGGGCAGGCAGCAGGCCCCAGGTGATCACCCAACCACAGCAATAGTCATTGTACAGAAATAGAGGTCAGCTCTCCAAAGGAAGCTAGAAACACCCTACATGTTAGAAAAGAACTGACTGCATGGATTACCCGTATAATGAAGTTTTAACTACCATCTCATTGTTTTGTCAAATAGTAGATGTTTGACAAATATTTAAATAAATAATTTTATAGGAAAAATACCCCAGGAATTGAAAACTTCCAGCTATTTACATCTACCTACATTTTTTTCGCAGACTCACCAGAACATAGACACCATTTATGTGAAGCTATAAGAGTGGTTATTCTATTTTGCATTCTGCTTTGCTTGCACTTAGCTTTGTGATGTGTGCACATTTCCACAGCTCACATACTTTTCAGTTTCAGTGGTCACAGGGAATTCTGATACACCATGGTTCTCTTAACCATTCCCACTCACTGGGCATTTGGGTCACTTTCTATTTTCCCCTATTACGAACATGCTGTCATAAATACCTTTGTAAAAATGGCTTTTTTCCATTTGGATTATTACCTTAGGGTATTTTCCCAAAAGTGGGATTACCAAGTCAAAGGATATAAATGCTTCATAGTTCTTATTATAAACTGCCAACTTGCACTTGAGAAAAATAGGAACAAATTACAGAGTAGCCAACTGTATGTGGGTTTTCCATGCAGAACCTAACTTAACAGGTTTTCTCGATCTTATTTATTTTTATTACTTTAATGTTGGCATTCTTTAGCTGTTCACATCTGTATTTCTTTAGTTATTACTCAGGCTGAACATTTTTTCATGTCAGTTTGCTATCTGTAAGAAACAAAAACAAGACATTTTTGTTAGAGAAAATCTATTCCTTATGATGATGTGGCAACATTATAAATTGTAAGGGTGATATTAATTAAAGATGTTACCTGTCATTCTTTATATGTAAACAATATCTTCATATCTTTTGATAAATCCTCAAGTAGAGTGCAGGTCTTAGCCATACATTTGCATAATTCTGTATCTATTTTGGCCCTTAAGACTTATTCATGATAATTAAAATAATTTTCTAATTTTTTCATTTCATTTAGTATTTTTTCTCTACGAAAAAGTTGAAATTATTTTATAATTGATTCGATTCACCTTGTTTCTGATGATATCTTCTATTGCTTTAAATATCACAAATATTTTTCTCTTCCATTGTAGAAATAAATATTCTATTTCATCCTCTTTTGATTTTTTTATGGTTTGTTTCATGGTCATTTGCAAGGTGCACACCTGAGGTAAATTTCATTACTGCCTGGACTTCTGACATACGTGGCTAAATTCTTCCCTTATAACACTAACAGAGGATAAGAACACACAGTCTTTTAGTTCTGTGTGTGGTGGGTTGGTACAGGCCAACTCAGAGTTCAGGATGCTACTCTACCATACGCCTCACCCTCCTGCAGGATTCCTTACTAACCAGACAGAGCAAGTAGAAGGGTGTTCATAAGCATCACGAGCGGAAGAAAATGCACACACACACAAACACAATTTTTTTTTTTTTTTTTTTTGCAGTACGCGGGCCTCTCACTGTTGTGGCCCCTCCCATTGCAGAGCACAGGCTCCGGACCCGCAGGCTCAGCGGCCATGGCTCACGGGCCCAGCCACTCCGCGGCATGTGGGATCTTCCTGGACCGGGGCACAAACCCGTATCCCCTGCATCAGCAGGCGGACTCTCAACCACTGAGCCACCAGGGAAGCCCGCACAAACACAAATTTTAATGCATGTCTCTGTATTATTTCTTACACCTTCATGTGCATCTATAATATCTTAAAATAAAAAGTCTAATTATAAAAAAACTTTTAAAATGCATGGAAATTTAATAAGATATTTTCTTTGAAGTATTCACACCCTGACTCTCAGCAGAAGTCCAAAAGCTTAGCACATGGTATCCTTCATCGTCAACTCTGGTACTCAGGGCAGGGGCCGCCGAGAGGTAGAGTCTTCATCCTCAATCTCCCATTATTTGAGGAATCAGCTTTCAAACACTGCCATATTAAGGCCAAAGGCAGGTTTAGAAGTCCTGGTTTTTAACCAGATTGCCAAATATTTATTAAGGGCCATAAGCAATCTTGCTTGAAAGTGGGGCACCAGCTGTCAAGTAAACAACTTGTAGTGGAGAAAATATTTTAAAGCTGCCAACAGCCTCTTCCCATTGCTACAGGTGAGGTTTAATTTTTGAAGCTGGAAGACTGTCATTTTGGTACCTGATTGAATTTTGCATCCTAGAATCTAAGCGGGAATTGGTCCTCAGGCCGGCCTTCCTTTTCCTTTGGAAGGGCCTCTAAGGGGACCCTTTTAGTCATGCAGACAGAGATAAACCAATTTCTTACCCCTTTTTCTTCAGACAGCCCGCAACCAGTCAGGGCTCTGGATGTTAAGTATTCTATTCACTAATGAAAATTTGGTTTGTATTTTAGCAGGACTGCACCTTTGCAAATAAATTATTTTAAAATGTGAATTTAAACTGTTCAGTCCCTGAAAAATATTTCTTGTTTATGAGAGATATTTCTATTTTCTCTACCTCCAGTGTTTATTCCCAGGAGATTGCCAGACCAGCTCACGCCAGGAGCAACATCAGGCCTGGTGATCTCCTTTTATACAAGGGACTTGAGCATTCAGCAGATTTTGGTACCTGTGGGGGGGTCCTGGACACAGAACAATGTACCACAGTTTGGGTAGTTTAAACAACAGAAACCTATCTTAGAGTTCTGGAGGCTGGAAGTCTGAAATCAAGGTGTTGGTAAGGCTGGTTCCTTCTGCGGCTTCTCTCCTTGCTTGTAGATGGTCATCTTCTCCCTGTGTGTTCCCTGTATGTGTATCTGTGCGTCCAAAATTTCCCTTTTCATCAAGACACCAGTCATACTGGATTAGTGCCCACCCTACTGACCTCAATTAACTTGATTATCTCCATAAAGACCCTATCTCCTAATAAGGGCACATTCTGAGGTATTGGGATAGAATTGAAGACACAATCCAACCCCTAACACCTTATAGGGTTGTCATGAGGATTAAAACGAGTTAGGTTTTGTAAAGTGCTTAGATCAGTGCCTCACAGACAAGAAGCCCTATACACAGTTTGCAATGATGATGATGAAGAAGAAGAAGAAAAATCATATCAACTTGAGAACTTTTGTACTGTGTAATAGTAAGATGTAAAAGTGGTTGCAAAATGATTTAACACAAAATATAATATGTTTTATAACACACAAAATGGAAGGAAAAGACAAAACCTGTCCAAAAGTGTTTACTCCCTGGTTGCTGTAAGATCAATTTCTAGCAGCATGTGGAGTGTTTGAGCCTAGCTTGTGTGCCACAAAACTGAGCCCACCAGGTGGGCAAAATGAACCCACTGTTACACAACTCTTAGTTACACTTTCCCACTGCCGCTCACGATAAACAAGCAAAACTCACCTCAGACTGAAAATCAACAGTAAAGGGACAGAAAAAGAGGCCTTGCCTCAAGGAAACTTCTTTTTCTTTTTTTCATTAACTCACCACCCTGAGATCACAGAACCCAGGAAAAAGGTGAGCAAATCTTGGAGTCCATTGTTGAGTTCCAGGCTCAGGGTAGCTTCCAGAATAAATACTATAAATGTACATTTATATTGAGTGGGCCAATCAGGAAGCCCTGCGTCTTTGCTTGCCCTAAGAAATGGAAATTACTTCCTCCAGGACCCCTGGCAAGTGCGCAGAGGCTGAGCTCGTTGAATGAACCACACAATAGTGGCGACTGGTGGGAGACCCTGGAACTGAATCCCAGTGTTCTTCACCCACAGCTCTGCTTCCATCACTGACTGGCACCTCCAATTTGCCCCTGCGGGCCTGGAGAGGAAACTGCACCCACAGGCCAGGCCTGGAGGTCACTGTGGCCTCAACCAGGCAGCTATTGCTTCAAAGGTCTCATTGAATATAAATGCAGTTATTGCATTTAATGTAATGCAATTATTAACATAGATTATTTTGAATTGGATGAATATTACATCAGATGTATTCAGCTATGAGTAACAGAAAATCTAACAGATTCAAACAAATACAGGCATTCATTACTTGCTAACAAGAAAATGAGAAAAGGGTGATCCTAGGGTTGGTTTGACAGCATAATGTGGCCATCGAGGAACCAAGAATGTCTATCTTTCCATGCTCCCATCTTTGGCTTGTTGGCTTTTGCTGCCCTGGTACCACTACCTTCTTGCTTCATCTCTCCCATGCAGGGAGGGAGCAGCCCCCTGCTACTGCTGATTTCTGGGTTGTTTTATCCATCCACTGTTTGTCTTCTCAGCAACTCTACCACCTGCTTAAACAATTTCCTACATTAAAATCCATCTGTCACAATAACTAAAATGACTTTGTTTTCTCAATTAAAACCTGACTGGCCACACAGCTAACACAGTAACAACTCAAATCCTCAGGGAGCAACACTTTAAGAGTGCATACAGGGCTTCCCTGGTGGCGCGGTGGTTGAGAGTCCGCCTGCCGATGCAGGGGTTCGTGCCCCTGTCCGATGTATATGTATTTGCTTGCAGAGCCAAGCAAAAGTGTAGGGCTGAGTCAAAGATGGTTTGACCCTCTAACCCTTGTGCATTCACCTGTTAAGTCAGCCTTGGGGGAAGACATGGCTGGAAAAGATAACCCAATGGGACCCTACTGTATCAGTTCAGGAGACAAAGGAAGGGTTTGAGAACCCTTGCTGATGTCTGCTCAGTGACACAACTGAATTTTTCTAATGAAAAATGAGAAAGCAAAAATTTTTCTAAGAGGGACTCAACTATTTCTTTTTTAAAAATATAATGTTTTGCTTGAATATGTTTTTACAGTCTTTTTAAAAGCCTCATACACATTTTCAGAAGTCCTGTTAGATATAAGACCCCCAAACAGTAAGGAGAACCATAAATACTGTAAATAGGAGTTTAAAAATTCACTCACCAAACTCGATAAACTCAAGTTTTGTATTCAGATAGGAGGAGCTAGACAGATGAAGATTCCTCCTTTCAAGTTGGGAAAGGTTCATCCTAAGGATTTCTGGGCTTGACATACAGGAATTCTTCCCTTTTGTGCCAGGAAAGACAGACTCAGGCCTACAGAGCATAAAGGCGGGGAACCAGTCTCTTAGGGGAAGCTAACTGCTGGCTGAGAGCGTGAAACTTCCCTAGTTGTCTAAATGCATGTCCCAGACAAGACAAGCAAGAGTCAATATCATCTATTCCAATCTGGGAGGAGGAACCAGGGATGGGTAAACAGAAGCTGATTCTTCCTATGTTTTTATATTTCTTTAAGTCTTACCCCAAACATAGTAGTCTATCTAACAAACATATATTGTATTAATAAGAGTTAACTCTGTAGGGTTTTTGGTTTTTATAGAGCTTTAGAAAGGAAGAAAATGGTCTTTCAGTCTCCCAGGGCTATGGGAAGCCCAGATATGGACCCTGATGACCCATAGCAGGTACCTGGACTGAAATCACCCTGCTTAGGAGGATGCCTAGAATCACCCAGCTAAGCCAAGAGGTAACAACAAATAGCACAACTCCTACCTAATCGAGGCATGGGGTGAGGGTCCAGAAAACAGCTATCTAATCACACCAGTAACTTAGACAAAGCAAAGGGGAAATAGATAAGAGCACACGTTTTCCTGTTGATGTCCCACAGCTGCTTCCACCCACACCTTTGGATTAAGAAGGATGGACAGGAAAACTACCTTCTGCCAATTAATTCCAGAGTGTAATTTGTAGCCTGGGCCCATCCTGGAAGATCCTGGGCTGCTAACAAACCATGACACTGCTTTAATTTCTCCTTTGCCCCCGCACTTTATTAAAACCTGGAGTGGGTTCCATCAAATATCCCTTCAAGGGAAAAACAGAGAGAGGGAGAGAAATGGAGCAACATTTGTCTCAATGCAATATGAAAGATTAGAGTTTGCTGGATAAAGAGGGAGAGGGGAGGGGGTAGAAATTCTTGTGAAACACACGCACGAACAGGGACACACACACAGACAAAATTTCTCTTTTGCAATGACCTCCTTATGCCCCATCCATCAGCCTGGGGTTGGCTTATTCTAACTAGCAGATTCCTTTATTCAGTATAACAGGCCCATCAGACACAATCTGCATGCCAATTACTGGCACAGACCCCTTGATACCAAAAAATGTAAATTAGCTGTCAAGGAAAAGCTTCAGCTGGCCAGGTCTCTTTCTTGCTCTCCATTTCCAGCTCATATACACACTCACTCTGCTCAGCACCTAGCTCTCACCAGTGAGTCCCCAGTGGAAAAAGTCATCTAAGAAATACAAACATATTTTATTATTATTAGTATTAGTTGCTGACTTTCTCAGTACAATGTGAAATACACCAGTGGGCAAAAGCTGCTTAGGGCAGAAATGGGTGAGAGAGGTTGATTTCTGATAATTGCATTTCTCTGGGAGCAGATCAAGGCGTCCCATGAAAGGACATTCAAAGAAATGTGAGGATAAGGGCAAAGAAAACAGACAAGGAATGGGATTCTGTAACCAAGATAACAATGAGAACTTTCACACTTAGGAATGGGCCTAGGCAGAGTTGAGGGGACAGAGGTGAGACACGCTCCAGGAAAAAGCCTGCAAGACTGCTTTGCATTCTAATCAGCTATCACAAAGCCAGGCTGCAGCCAACCTAGAGGGCTTCTTATGGACACAGAAACACTCCAGTGTGTTTTCAACCCAACCTAAGCATGCTACCCACAAGGTTTCTGTCCTGCCGCTCCCAGAATCTCCAAAAGAGCACATTTGATTATACAGTTCCTCTTTTCTTTTTCCCAAAATGAGTCACAGAGGTAGGAGTTTATTTTCTACTGCCAAGGGTCCATGTTGAATTCCATTTGATGGGACAAAGGACGCCACGTGGATCACTGTGACTACAGAGTGATACACTGGGAGATTTAGGGCATCCCCTTCACTCAGGGGCATGTCCAGCCCAATGTCGGGGAGGCCCTTATCCTTAAAATTTTCAGTGAGGAGTATCTCTGTATTAACAATTTTAGTTGCATGGATCAATCCATGCAAACAACAAATTTTTTTTCATTAAATATTTTCAATATCACACAATTCAATACTTACTCAAAATCTGGATTCCTTCCATGGCAAGTGGAAAATATCTTTACTTCTAAACAAACTGTGTTTTCTTCCCATGCATTCTGGCAGCTAAAATTGTCAGCTAGGAAAGTCTGGAGTTTTTTAGATGCTCAATTTTCAGAACATGATGTAAAAAGAGCTTAATTTGTCCAACTGAATGCCTACTATGTTCCTGAGCCCTAAATGTGTGATAAAGATTGTAGCAAGAATGAACGAATGCCAGGAGCTAAGCCAGGTACTGCAAATAGGTTGGTGAACAAGACACGTGCCTTGACCTTGAGGAGCTCAAGGTCAGATCTAGTTGAAATCCTCATCACTCACTTCTTGTCCCTGTATATATTTTGCAGCTGGCATTAATAAACAACTTGCCCATTTCACGCTTAGGAACTCTTGTATGCATTGCTGGGAAGAAGGCCACGGCATGCAGTACCCTATGAGCAAGTGAAACTAGACTAAGCACAAAGGAAAAAAGTGCCAGGCATGTGTGCTGTCTATTGATTAATTTTAAAAGATAAAAGTGAATACACACGTCTTGAGTTGAGTGTCCTGTGAGGAGGTTCAGCGCACATCCCGAGCTGAGGTGTCAGCTCAGCCATTTCACGAGGAACTCTGGTCTGAAGGGCCGGGGGCAAGGCCTCTGCACAGGGGCTGGTATGAGCAAGTGAAACAGACTAAGTACAAAAGGAAAAAAGGTGGATGAGCTAGGCCTGAAGTGAAATTGCCAGATTTAGGTCCTTTCCAGATGAAATGTTGATCCTCTAACAACAGGAGTAATGGAAGATTTCCCTAAATCTGCCCTCAAGCATTTCCTTGATTGATCTGTGAGTATGGAACACTTCAAAACTGAATAGTGTGAAGAGAGAGCACCTTCAAGATGGCAGAGGAATAAGACGTGATCACCTTCCTCCCCAAAAATACATCAAAAATACATCTACATGCGGAACAACTCCTACACAACAACTGCTGAACACTGGCAGAAGACCTCAGATTTCCAAAAAGCCATGTGGCTGACAGGGTCTTGGTGCTCCAGCCGGCTGTCAGGCCTGAGCCTCTCAGGTGGGAGAGCCGAGTTCAGGACATTGGTCCACCAGAGACCTCTTGGCCCCATGTACTATCAATCAGCAAGAGCTCTGCCAGAGATCTCCATCTCAACGCTAAGACCCAGCTCCACTCAACGACCAGCAAGCTCCAGGGCTGGACACCCCATACCAAAAAACTAGCAAGACAAGAATACAACCCGACCCATTAACAGAGAGGCTGCCTAAAATCATACTAAGTTCACAGACACCCCAAAACACAGTAACAGATGTGGTACTGTCCACCAGAAAGACAAGATCCAGCCTCATCCACCAGAACACAGGCACCAGTCCCCTGCACTAGGAAGCCTACACAACCCACTGAAAAATCCTTACCCACTGGGGGCAGACACCAAGAAAAACAGGAACTATGAACCTGCAGCCTGCGAAAAGGAGACCCGAAAAACAGTAAGTTAAGCAAAATGGGAAGACAGAGAAATACGCAGCAGATAAAGGAACAAGGTAAAAACCCACCAGACCAAACAAATGAAGAGGAAATAGGCAATCTACCTGACAAAGAATTCAGAGTAATGATAGTAAAGATGATCCAAAATCTTGGAAATAGAATGGAGAAAATACAAGAAAGGATTAATAAGGACCTAGAATAACTAAAGAGCAAACAAACAATGAATAACACAGTAAATGAAATTAAAACTTCTCTAGAAGGAATCAATAGAAGAATGACTGAGGCAGAAGAATGGATAAGTTACCTGGAAGATAAAAGAATGGAAATAACTACTGCATAGCAGAATAAAGAAAAAAGAATGAAGAGAATTGAGATAGTCTCACAGACCTCTGGGGCAACAGTAAATGCACCAAAATTCAAATTATGTGGGTCTCAGAAGAAGAAGAGAAAAAGAAAGGGACTAAGAAAATGTTTGAAGAGACTATAGTTGAGAACTTCCCTAATATGGGAAAGGAAATAGTCAATCAAGTCTAGGAAGGGCAGAGAGTCCCATACAGGATAAAGCCAAAGAGAAACACAGCAAGACACATATTAATCAAACTATCAAAAATTAAATACAAAGAAAAAATATTGAAAGCAACAATGGAAAAGCAAAAAATAACATACAAGGGAATCCCTGTAAGGTTAACAGCTGATCTTTCAGCAGAAACTCTGCAAGCCAGAAGGGTGTGGCAGGACATATTTAAAGTGATGAAAGGGAAACACCTACAACGAAGATTACTCTACCCAGCAAGGATCTCATTCACATTTGATGGAGAAATTAAAACCTTTCCAGACAAGCAAAAGGTAAGAGAATTCAGCACCACCAGACCAGCTTTACAACAAATGTTAAAGGAACTTTTCTAGGCAGGAAACACAAGAGAAGGAAAAGACCTACAATTACAAACCCAAAACAATTAATAAAATGGTAATAGGAACATACATATCAATAATTACCTTAAGTGTAAATGGATTAAATGCTCCAACCAAAAGACACAGACTGGCTGAATGGATACAAAAACAAGACCCGTATATATGCTGTTTATAAGAGACCCACTTCAGACCTAGGGACACATACAGACTGAAAGTGAGAGGATGGAAAAAGATATTCCATGCAAATGGAAATCAAAAGAAAGCCGGAGCAGCAATTCTCATATCAGACAAAATGGACTTTAAAATAAAGACAATTACAAGAGACAAAGAAGGACACTACATAATGATCAAGGGATCAATCCAAGAAGGATATATAACAATTGTAAATATATATGCACCCAGCATAAGAACACCTCAATACATAAGGCAAATGCTAACAGTCATAAAAGGGGAAATTGACAGTAACACAATAATAGTAGGGGATTTTAACACCCCACTTTCACCAATGGACAGATCATCCAAAATGAAAATAAATACGTAAACACAAGCTTTAAATGACACATTAAAAAAGATGGATTTAATTGATATTTATAGGATATTCCATCCAAAAACAACAGAATACTCTTTCTTCTCAAGTGCTCATGGAACATTCTCCAGGATACATCAAATCTTGGGTCACAAACCAAGCCTTGGTAAATTTAAGAAAATTGAAATCATATCAAGTATCTTTTCCAACAGCAACGCTATGAGAATAGATATCAATTACAGGGAAAAAAACTGTAAAACATACAAAGACATAGAGGCTAAACAATATGTTACTACATAACCAAGAGATCACTGAGGAAATCAAAGAGGAAATCAAAAATGACCTACAAACAAATGACAATGAAAACACAAGAACCCAAAACCTATGGGATGCAGCAAAAGCAGATCTAAGAGGGAAGCCTATAGTAATACAATCCTACCTCCAGAAACAAGAAACATCTCAAATAAACAACCTAACCTTATACCTAAAACAATTACAGAAAGAAGAACAAAATAACCCTAAAGTTAGCAGAGGAAAGAAATCATAAAAATCAGATCAAAAATAAATGAAAAAGAAATGAAGGAAATGATAACAAAGATCAATAAAACTAAGATCTGGTTCTTTGAGAAGATAAACAAAATTGATAAACCATTAGACAGACTCATCAAGAAAAAAAGAGAGAAGACTCAAATCAACAGAATTAGAAATGAAAAAGGAGAAGTAACAACTGACACTGCAGAAATATAAAGGATCATGAGAGATTACTACAAGCAACTATATGCCAATAAAATGGACAACCTGGAAGAAATAGACAAATTCTTAGAAAAGGACAACCTTCTGGGACTGAACCAAGAAGAAATAGAAAATATGAACAGACCAATCCAAGCACTGAAACTGAGACTGTGATTAAAAACCTTCCAACAAACAAAAGCCCAGGACCAAATGGCTTCACAGGCAAATTCTATCAAACATTTACAGAAGAGCTAACACTTACCCTTCTCAAATTCTTCCAAAATATAGCAGAGGGAGGAACACTCCCAAACTCATTCTACGAGGCCACCATCACCCTGATACCAAAACCAGACAAAGATGGCACGATAAAAGAAAACTACACACCAATATCACTGATGAACAGAGATGAAAAATCCTCAACCAAATACTAGTAAACATACTCCAACAGCACATTAAAAGGATCATACACCATGATCAAGTGGGGTTTATCTCAGGAATGCAAGGATTCTTCAATATACGCAAATCAATCAATGTGATACACCATATTAACAAACTGAAGAATAAAAACCATATGATCGTCTCAATAGATGCAGAAAAATCTTTTGACAAAATTCAACACCGATTTATGATAAAAACTCTGCAGAAAGTAGGCATAGACTGAAGTGTCCTCAACATAATAAAGGTCATATATGACAAACCGACAGCCAACATCGTCCTCAATAGTCAAAAACTGAAAGCATTTCCACTAAGATCTGGAACAAGACAAGGTTGCCCACTCTCACCATCATTATTCAACATTGTTTTGGAAGTTTTAGCCACAACAATCAGAGACGAAAAAGAAATAAAAGGAATCCAAATCAGAAAAGAAAAAGTAAAACTGTCACTGTTTGCAGATGACATGATACTATACATAGAGAATCCTAAAGGTGCTACCAGAAAACTACTAGAGCTAATCAATGGATTTGGTAAAGTAGCAGGATACAAAATTAATGCACAGAAATTTCTTGCATTCCTATACACTAATGATGAAAAATCTGAAAGTGAAATTAAGGAAACACTCCCATTTACCACTGCAACAAAAAGAATAAAATACCAAGGAATAAACCTACCTCTGGAGACAAAAGACCTGTATGCAGAAAACTATAAGACACTGATGAAAGAAATTAAAGATGATAACAACAGATGGAGAGATAAACCATGTTCTTGGATTGGAAGAGTTAACATTGTGAAAATGACTATACTACCCAAAGCAATCTACAGATTCAGTGCAATCCCTGTCAAACTACCACCAGCGTTTTTCACAGAACTAGAACAAAAAATTTCACAATTTGTATGGAAACACAAAAGACCCCGAATAGCAAAAACAATCTTGAGAAAGAAAAATGAAGCTGGAGGAATCAGGTTCCCTGGCTTCAGACTATACTACAAAGCTATAGTAATCAAGACAGTATGGTACTGGCACAAAAACAGAAATATAGATCAATGGAACAGGATTGAAAGCCCAGAGATAAACCCACGCACATATGGTCACCTTATCTTTGACGAAGGAGGCAAGAATATACAATGCAGAAAAGACAGCTTCTTCAATAACTCATGCTGGGAAAACTGGACAGCTACATGTAAAAGAATGAATTAGAACACTCCCTAACATCATACACAAAAATAAACTCAAAATGGATTAAAGACCTAAATGTAAGGCCAGACACTATAAAACTCTTAAAGGGAGCTTCCCTGGTGGCGCAGTGGTTGAGAGTCCACCTGCTGATGCAGGGGACACAGGTTTGTGCCCCAGTCTGGGAAGATACCACATGTCGCGGAGCAGCCAGGCCTGTGAGCCGTGGCCGCTGAGGCTGCGCATCCGGAGCCGGTGCTCTGCAATGGGAGAGACCACAACAGTGAGAGGCCAGTGTACCGCAAAAAAAAAAAAAAAAAACTCTTAGAGGAAAACAAGTCAGAACACTCTATGACATAAATCACAACAAGATCCTTTTTGACCCACCTCCTAGAGAAATGGAAATAAAACCAAAAATAAACAAATGGGACCAAATGCACAGCAAAGGAAACCAGAAACAAGGGGAAAAGGCAACCCTCAGAATGGGAGAAAATATTTGCAAATGAAGCAACTGACAAAGGATTAATCTCCAAACTTTACAAGCAGGTCATGCAGCTCAATATCAAAAAAACAAACAACCCAATCCAAAAATGGGCAGAAGGCCTAAATAGACATTTCTCCAGAGAAGATATACAGATTGTCAACAAACACATGAAAGAATGCTCAACATCATTAATCATTAGAGAAATGCAAATCAAAACTACAATGAGATATCACCTCACACCAGTCAGAATGGACTTCATCAAAAAATCTACAAACAGGAAAAGCTGGAGAGGGTGTGGAAAAAAGGGAACCCTCTTGCACTGTTGGTGAGAATGTAAATTGATACAGCCACTATGGAGAACAGTATGGAAGTTCCTTAAAAGACTAAAAATAGAACTATCATATGACCCAGCAATCCCACTACGGGGCATATACCCTGAGAAAACCATAACTCAGAAATAGACATGTACCACAATGTTCATTGCAGCTCTATTTACAATAGCCAGGACATGGAAGCAACCTAAGTGTCCATCAGCAGATGAATGGATAAAGAAGATGTGGTACATATATACAATGGAATATTACTCAGCTGTAAAAAGAAATGAAACTGAGTTATTTGTAGTGAGGTGGATGGACCTAGAGTCTGTTATATAGAGTGAAGTAAGTCAGAAAGAGCAAAAACAAACACTGTATGCTAACACATATATATGGAATCTTTAAAAAAAAATGGTTATGAAGAACCTAGGGGCCGGACAGGAATAAAGACGCAGACATAGAGAATGGACTTGAGGACACTGGGAGGGGGAATGGTAAGCTGGGACGAAGTGAGAGAGTGGCATGGACATATATACACTACCAAACGTAAAATAGATATCTAGTGGGAAGCAGCCGCATAGCACAGGAAGATCAGCTCGGTGCTTTGTGACCACCTAGAGGGGTGGGATAGGGAGGGTGGGAGGGTGACTCAAGAGGGAAGGGATATGGGGATATATGTATACATGTAGCTGATTCACTTTGCTATACAGCAGCAACGAACACAACAATGTAAAGCAATTATACTCCAATAAAGATGTTAAAAATGATAACAATAAAAAATAAAATTTAAAAATAAATAAACGACTTGTCTTGGCTTCCACTGGAGGATGGCTTATGTGTTCCCTCACCCAAATGTTCTTCCCCCAAATCCCAGTTTTAAGATACTGTATTTCAAAAAAGTTGTTTACTTTTTATCACCCATCAAAACAAAAACAAGTTGATTTAGGATCTGATGACATTTAGTGCTTGTAACCACTCCCTCCGTTCACTTCTGGATGTTTCAGGAGGCATTCCTAGTTTTCCTTCCATTTCTCTGACTGTTCCTTCTCCTCCTCCATTGAAGATTCTTCTTTCACTCCTTAAATGTTGGTATTTCTCAGGGTCTGTCCCAGGTCCTCCTCCTTTTCATATATTCAGGCTCCAGGACAACAAAGAAGACAAGGAGAGTCCAAGGTGACCCCCAGGTTTCCTGACTTGAGCAACTGGACAATCATAGATCATTCTAATCAGAGAATCTTTTATTGTAAGGAACAGAAATCCAAACTAGCTCAAGTCAAAAAGGAGTCCTAGGACTTCCCTGGTGGTGCAGTGGTTAAGAATCCACCTGCCAATGCAGGGGACACGGGTTTGAGCCCTCATCCGGGAAGATCCCACATTCCACGGAGCAGCTAAGACCACACACCACAACTACTGAGCCTGCGTGCCACAACTACTGAAGCCCGCATGCCACGAAGTCTGCTCGCCTTGAGACCGAGCTCCAAAGAAAAAGAAGCCACCACGATTAGAAGACGGCGCACCATAACGAAGAGTAAACCCCCGCTCGCCACGACTAGAGACAGCCCGCGTGCAGCAACGAAGACCCAATGCAGCCAAAAATAAATAAATAAATAAATTTACTTTAAAAACTGGAAAAAGATGTATTAAAGCTACTTGAATGTACTCTTCCAAAAAAAAAAAAAGAATCCTGTGAGGACACAAAGTGTCTCAGAGAAACACGAAAAACTCCCAGGCCATTGGAAAGGCAAAACCAAAGCCACTTCAAGACAGAGACACTCTCTCCTCCCCATGGAGTGGCTCCTCAGCTTCCCTGACTACCTCCACCCCCTTCCCATCCTCCAATCAGCCACCTCTGAGTCTCCTCCCTTCCTAAACTTCATCTAGCCCTTTATTGCCACCCCAGACGCAAATCAGCCAGTCTTTGCGCTCTAGTCCCTACCGTTAACTGAAACTTGGTATCGCTTAGATTCCCCAGAGAGGGCATCTGATCAGCCCATCTCTCCTTTTCGGCATCAGGTCAGCTGGCCAGTGAGCTCCCCTTAGATGAGGTATGCACTCCTATGCCAATCAGCTATAACTGGGGGGTGGTCGGGGGCCTGCTGTCCACCCAGCAGGGGCTGTGGGTGGAGGAGGATTCTCTAAGAAGGGAGGTATCCCCAGATGCGCCGAATACAGTGGTATTGTTAAACACACTAATTCTACAAATATTCATTGTGAAAATGCTAAATGCACAGCAAGAGAAAAGGACTGAGGCTTAAAACGCTCCCATTTTGGAGAAAACAGGTTGAAAAGCACCAGCAGAAGAAGCAGAAGTTTCCATCACTTTAGATGTGACAATCTAGGGAGAAGAGAATTTTGAGAAGTGTATTCATTTCTTATTGCTGCTGTAACAAATTATCACAAACTGAGTGGCTTAAAGCAATACAAATTTATTCTCTTAAAGTCCTAGAGGGAAGGAAAATGAAATGGGCTTTATGAGGCTAAAATTAAGTATTGGCGGAGCTGTGTTACTTTTGAAGGCTCTAAGGGATAATCCATTCCTTGTCTTTTCTAGCTACTAGAGGCTGCCAGCATTCCTTGGCTCGTGGCCTGGCATCACTCTGCTTCCATCATTACAGCTCCTCCTGGAATTAGACTCTCCTGTCTCCTCCCTCTTTTCCTTATAAAGACCCTTGTGATGACATTGGGTCCACCCAGATAATCCAGAATAATCTCCCCATCTCAAGATCCTTAACTTGGTCACATCTACAAAGTCCTTTTTGCCATGTAAGGTAACATATTCACAGGTTCCAGGAGTTAGAACATGGATAGCCTTGGAGGGTCATTATTCTGTCTCCCACAAGAAGGATATGTTGGTCGCACGAGACAAACCCCGCCACTAGCCTAAGGAGCAGCCACTGAATCTCACGCAGCCTCATCTGAGTCCTTCAAAAATATCATTTTCACAAAATGGAAGAAATAGAAACCAAATGTCAAAAGATTAGAGGCATGCAGGTGGTGAAAATGAGGAGGGAGAAATGCTGATCATTCCTTGGAAAAGTCCAGCAAAGGAAGACGAGAACTATAACCTGAGAGCAAAAGAAGCAACAGAGTCATTGAGGTATGAAAGTTGGCGGGGCGGGGGTGGGAAGACCCCTCGAGACATGGGGAGGCAGAAATAGATCAAGCCTTGAGGGTCCAGGCTTGAAGGCACCTTTGGGGAAATGCCATGGAGGGGCTCCAAGAGGAAGAGAAGTTCAGCACAACTCAGAGTCTCCACCTGAGGTTGGATGTTGACTCCACCTCCGTGACTTTCCCGAGCAGCCCCAAGGCCTGGATAAAGAACAAAAGGCAAACAGAGGAGACAGTTGGATTGGATGGTTTCATGGAGGCTCTGAGAAGTGAGCGATGCTGTGCTGATGGAGAGAGCAACAGTAGAACAGCTGAGAAGGCAGAGAAGCCAGGGAAGGCTGGGGAGTGGAGAACTGAAGTGGGAGGGAGAGCCAGACAGCAGCCTAGGGAAGGGCTCCATCAGTACCTGCAGAGTGACAGCACACACGGAAGAATAAACAGCCAATCCCTAGCCACGGTGCTGCTGGTCAGGGGGTGTGATGTAGGATCTGGGGCCGCAGAGGAGGGGTTGCGACTGGATGGGGGGCGGGGCTGCAGATGAACAGCATCACATCCCTAACCAGGCCACACCCAAGGCTCACAGAGCTACACAGGTGAGGGTGCCCGGCTTTCCTCCAGTATCCATTTGGTCACCACAGTCGAAGGAGCCCCTGGCCGCCCAGAAGGAAGGAATCAAGGTTACCTCACCAGCTTCCACCAAGTGGTCTATCATTATTTAGCCCTATATCTTTTTTGCTGGGGTCGGGCTGGGGGGACAGTTTTATACACTGTCTCCACCTGCCATGAAAATGTTTATCCAGGTTTGTCAGATGGACACTGGCAGAAAGCACATTTCTCCTCCCAGGGAAAAGAAAGATGTCACTGAAATTATCTTGGGTTCCATAGGTGACATTAGTACAGCCAGACTGCAAAACATCAAGTGACAATTTTCATGTTAGTTTCTGTTGCGCTAAATGGAAATCCTACCCTTGTGTCGATTATATTGGTGAGAAAATTCCCCCAGCCGCTGGCCCGGCGCGGGGCTGCACCTGGGCCCAGGGGCCACTTATCTGCCGTGCAGGTGAATTCTACGCAGCTTGGCTCTAGAGGAAAATGCATCTTACATAATGTTCTGCTCCACAGATAAGTCTGTTGTTAATATGCCTCAGACTGCCTTGGCTTTGGCTATTATCACAGATACATGCAACGTACATCATTTTTATCAGTGTGCATTGTACTTGGGGTTGACAAAAAATAAAAAAGGAAGAGAGACCACAGGATATCATTTGTTATTTTATAAAAAAGAAAAAAAAATGTTTGCTACAGATTCCACCCATACCACATATTATTCCCAATGAATAAATTGGAACATCGTGCTCGCTTCGGCAGCACATATACCAAAACTGGAGCGACACAGAGAAGATTAGCATGCCCCCTGTGCAAGAATGACATGCAAATTCATGAAGCATTCCATATCTTTTTAAAAAAAACTGGAGCATCAAACATGCATTAGTCAAATGTGTGGGTTTTTCAGAGTGGACTTTTCCATAGTTCAGTGTGATTGAGTAGTACGTGTAGGGCATCATGCCTGAGCAGCATGCTGCCTGCCACGACTCTGCCCCATCTTTTAAATGTATGGGGTATTTTTTCCCAAAAATGAGAGAAGAGGATTTGGTAATGAATTCTTTTAGCTGAGGGAACGGAGGAAAAGTGGGGGCCTAGTGTGAACCTGGGCCATTTCTGCTTTCATATCCAGGAATTGATCAATCTGGGGAAACTGAGGTAGCTCAATCAGATGTTTGTTCCAACAGAAGCCAGCTTTGCTGCACAGTGAGTCCCAGCTGCACTGTTGGCAGAACTCCTGTCCCTCCTTGGAAGACCCTCCCCTGCGTGGGGCATTCAAACAGTGTGACGCTGTTTGGGGGTGTTTGGGCAGTGACCGGACAGTGATATATTTCCTCGTTTCCTGGACCCAGGAAGGCAGAGACTTGAATGATGACCAGTGATGAAACCACCAGCACAGCCAGGCCAGGCCCAGGAGCCCATAGGCTGAAGAAGCCCCAGTGAGTTGATTGCATCCATGTCTCTAGGTCTCATGTTCCCTTGTGTGAGACGCCCTGGGGGGACTAAATGACCAGTGACGATCTCCGCATCAACCATGTGCACAATGCCTAATGGACGGATTTCACCCTCACTCTAGTCTGGCCTCTCCAAATGTTTCTGGGCTTCCTGCTCGTCAGGGGGCAGCTGAGGTGCTGGCTGAGGATCCCACCTGAGCTCTGGCTGAACCCCATCCCCAAGAAAAGCCCAGATCCCAGACTAGAGTTGGTACTGAGAGGAAGGGATCCCAAAAATGTGGATCTGAGCACATGGATGGAGACTGGAGAGTCCATCTCCCACAAGGAACGAGAATCTTCTGACAAGGCTGACCAAGAGCTTTGCGCATCACCTGCCCCAAGAGGGCGCGATGACAGATCCAATCGCAAACAACGTGCACAAGGGCTGATGGGGGACATGTGGAAGGGACCCTCTCAATGCTCCATCCAGATCCTCTTGGGTCCCTTCCACCGTTCCTGTGCATCTCCCTCCCGGCTTCACTATGCTTTTCCCTAATGACCACCATCCCACTTCTGGGATTCAGACCCTTCAAACAGAGATTAGTTTATGAGTCCTGGACAGGACTGAATGCTAGGCCAGAGTCTTAGATGTTTTCCAGAGTTGATCCAGACCACCAGAATTCTCTCCAGCCCGTCACTCATGTATTCCCAGCACGCTCTAATCTCCCTCACCTCTTTGCTCATCCCATGTCCCGACTGCCTGCCTGCCAACCACTGAACCATATTTATGGTTGTCTTCTACGTGACTCAGAGCATAACATGGTTAAATCAGGAACCCCAGTACTCCTCTGTCTTACCCTCAGCTGCAGGAGCCTGGAGGCATGTTTAACAGTCACACAGAAAGTGCTATGGTGCCTGTGCTTTGTCCCAAATCCAAGAGGAAGGCTCTTCTGTCCAATGTGGTTTAAAACGCCCCTCCCACTGTAGATCGTAGCAGCGAAGAATGCTGAGCAGGGCAGAAAACACAACATCCAGGCCCCAGAAACAGGCTGAATGCCCAGGTTTGGGGAGGAGAGAGCAAGAGAGTGTGAGAGCCGCCCAGCACTCACAGCGCCCCCACATCCCCATCCTGGCAGTCTGGCAACAAGTCACTCCTCACAGGCCTGAAGCCAGAGCCCAGCGCTTACTCATTCGATAATAGACAGTAATTGCATATGTGCCTGTCCATAGAAATCAGCGAATAAAGAGTCAGTATTTACAGATTTACTTTTCACATCTGTTGGTACAAAGATGAAGAGCTTTCTGTCAACAGTAAAAGTAACTCAGTCCAAAGTGAGTCCAGAACTTAACAAATTACAACCTCTGCCTCTTAGTCCATTGGGTAAGGATAGCAAGTCACCGAGGGGCCGTTGGGGGTGCCTTCTTAGCTATGCACATTAAGGCCTTACCTATATTCGGGGAGAGGATGCTAAGGCCCCATGGGGATGTAGGTATATAACTCCCTATTGCTGATGCCCTGGAGGAGTGTAACAGGATTATATGTGCTGTGAAGCCACACCCCTGCCTGACATCCCACGATCTGCAGGGCTCAGGAGAAAGGTGGACAGTCTGTAGTAGGATCTGGGATCTTCTGGGAATAAAGCGTCTAAGATCCAGACTTGCGGCTAAGAAAGCTGTCGGGGTGGACAGGTTATGGGAAATCTGGAACGGGGACCCAGGCCCTAACCAGAGGCCTGAGGCCTGGGTTCAGGGCTTGTGAGGCGAAACTAGAGCTGGCAGGGCACCTGGCTGGGGCCTGTGCTGGGCCCTGAGGGTAACAGCTGAGCAGGTGAGCAAAACCTGAGTAAATAACTTGGAGGCCAAGGTGAGAGTTCACTCTGCAGAAGACAAACATCCATCCATCTAGGACCAGACTTTGGCAGGGATGCCCTGTGGCAGTGACCACAGTTCAGATCCAGGGGTTAAACCATCAGGGGTTCTGGAACAGCATGGAGGTGAGATATGGAGGCCTTGAGAGGTGGTTCTCATCACCCCTAGTTAGAGCCTGTGGGGACTCCCCAGGGTAGGTAGAAACAGTAAAGCAAGAGGATAGAATTTTTGTTTCGAGCTGGTGATGTGGCTCAAACATAAAAATCTTAAAACAGAACAAAACACACACAACACTCCAGTCTAAACAGGTGGGCCGTGGAAGAGGCTTGCACAAGCTGGAGGAAGAGAACAGAGACTCTTTTACTGGCAACCCTGTCTAGGGGTCTACCAGCCCTGCTGCCATTCTCACTGGAGGTCAGCTGGGGAAGGACCTCTACTGAGACCTCATTCCAGAGTGCCAGCTCACTCCTCCTTTTACTCCTGTCACCTTCATAAAGGCCTGGATTGAAGAGCTCCCCTGCATAAATTTAATATTGATTGGGTCAACATTCTAGAGTCCAGAGTGGCAACCACTTGGTAGCCTCTCTGGCCATCTCCCCAAGGCAATGCTCTCTGCCTTCCACCAATGGCCCGGGGAGAGATGCTCACCACATCTGGCCTCCCTCGCACCCCGGGGAAGAGGCCCAGTCTGTTGCAGCTGAGAAAAAACTGAGAGAGTAGTGCCTGGCCCTCCACGGCAGTCCCCATTGCACCCCTCTCCTCCCACCCTGTGAAGCGACCATCTCGGCTGCGCCAGGCCTCACAATTCACAAAGGGGTCCACATGCACAGCCCACCGAACAGCATCACTTGGCCTGCATTACCTCTCCATAATAATCTCATACATCAAAGCGGGGAGAGACCTGGCTCTGCCTGTAAGCGACTCCGTTAGACATTGAATATCATTATCAGAAGCCCCTCGCTCCCTCGGCTTCGTATGCAAACTCCTGAGCTCCCTGGAGTCCTTCCTGAAGAAAGTGCCCTGCACGACGGATATTTGTTATTTTGCAGGAGAGGACGCTGAGGCTCCACGGGGACCTAACCAAATTAACTGCAGCCAAGAATTGGTGCCAATCAAGACCTACATTGACACCTAGTGGCATCTCTCGGAACTGCAGCTGGCTCCGGCGGGTTCCTCTGGAAGCCACTCTCAGAAAAGCAAGAAACAAAGCCACTGATCCAAATATTTACAAATATCCGAGAAGAAGACAGAGTGGGAAACAAATTCACTTTTCAGCACCTCTTTGGTGATAGACAAACCCACACTTCATGTTTAAATATCTTAACTTGGCATGAGAGGGAGAAATTGAAACCATTACTCTTTCATCTCATCTCAGGATAAAATTCATTGAGAAAGAAAGGGAGGAATAGAGTCAAAAGCCTAAGTGGAATCCAACTTTACATTGCACATCCCTCTGATCTACGAATCCGACCTACATACAGTCACACAAGTGTGCAAAGATAGTCACTGCAGCAGTGCTGGGAATTTTTTTTAAGTGGAAATAACCTAAAAAGACCAACTATTATATATAATATTATACATTATTGTATATAATACATTATATATAAATATGTTATATTTATATATAATATATATTAAAATATAGATATCTAATAAAAGTCATATATAGTGATATATAGATAGATCACCTGGTGTACGTGTCATGACTTTTGTTATTGTTACATAATGCGATTTTACCTTTATTTGGAGTCTCCTTTCCTCCTGATCCAGAAAAAGCAACCATGGTGAATCCTGGATAAAGTCAGGCATTTTATTTTATTTTTTTAACATCTTTATTGGAGTATAATTGCTTTACAATGGTGTGTTAGTTTCTGCTTTATAACAAAGTGAATCAGTTGTACATATACATATGTTCCCATATCTCCTCCCTCTTGCGTCTCCCTCCCACCCTCCCTATCCCACCACTCTAGGTGGTCACAAAGCACCGAGCTGACCTCCCTTTGCTATGCGGCTGCTTCCCACTAGCTATCTATTTTATGTTTGGTAGTGTATATATGTCCATGCCACTCTCTCACTTTGTCACAGCTTACCCTTCCCCCTTCCCATATCCTCGAGTCCATTCTCTACTAGGTCTGTGTCTTTATTCCCGTCTTACCCCTAGGTTCTTCATGATGAAGGCATTTTATATTTAAACTTAGTCAATGCAGAAGTTTTCTTTCCTTACCTTGGCCTATAGATTTAGGGGCTTACTTCATATCACATCTTCAGAGGGGGAGTGTCTGCTCCCCAAAGCTCCAAATGGAGGTTTATCACTGACCCCTCAGCTCCTGAGTCCCCAAACTCTATCCTGAGCGTTCTATAACACCCTCATATGTTATGTCTAACCCCCAGGGGAGGGCACAGGAGACGCCCTTTTGACATCCTGACTGTTTTTTCTTACTTCCTCATCTTCCCTCTCCCTCAGCCACAGCTTGATCTAGCCTGAGTTTGGGAAGAGGGGGAAAAACTGCCAAAACATAACCTTTTCTGCTCAACTTTTTCTACTTCATAGTTGGGTTGAACATTTTAGCCTAAAATCCAAGAACTGGCATATTTCATCTCTGATTCCACTGTGACAGCTTCCTTGAAGAGATGAGTATCTCCCACCTACCTTCCCAAATCGGGAGTGGAGGAGGGCTCCAGAGAAGAGGGAGTGTGGGATGGGAGAACCAGATCTGCTGACACTTCACATATTATCCCATCTCTGAGAGAGAAGGATCTGGAAGGAGGCACAGCAAACAGTCACAGAGCTCACACCTAGGATGAAGGAGAAAGGAAGGAAAGGAGGGGCTTTTTGATTTACGTCCTTCTATGTTGCTCGAACTTTTTACAGTAAGCAGGTATTCCTTTTGGAGATAAATTTAGTTGGCCTAAAGATTAAAAATCAAGAGGCTAGCCAGATCTTAAGTTTGTTCCCTTCCTCTTCTTTCCATCCTTTGAAAGCAGCGCCTGTGACAGCTCTACAGTAGGACAGCAATTAGAATATGTCACAGGAGACAGGCGCTGCTGTTTCCTCCCTTGCCCGTGCTGTCCCCATCACTGAACCAGCCAGGCCCCAATCACAGAGCCGAGTGTCAACACTGAGGAAAACCCCTGGAATAAGCTCCTACTGTGTGTGTGGTACTCTGTGTCTGAGCCCTAAACAACGAGTGCCTTGAGCTCCTCATAAACTACATGTGGACCAGAAGTAACAGAAAAGTCTTTTTTTTTTTTTTTTTAATGGAAAAAAAAAGCCTGTTAGTCTATGGAGAGAGAAGGGAGTAGTAGAAAGTTGTGGAGACGACAGTCGCACGCCCCCTGTTCTCCCTCCCTGGGCAAAAGAAGGCAGGACACACTTTTGGCCCAGATGTTTCCTGTGATGGAAATGTGATCGCACTGATGCCGGCTCTCCTTGCTCTGTTCCCAGTGAGGCATGCCGGTGGTGGTGCTCGGGAGGGATTGTTTGGGTTTTTTAATTACTTTGCCCTCACCATAATCAGTGCACTATTCTGAACTGGAATTTTTTTCAATTACGGAAATTTTTCAGCCATTCCCTCTCCTGTGATCTCACCAGTTTTCTCACTCAGAACGCCTCTCGGATTAGAATTTCTCAGTCTATCTTCCATGACTCTCAACTTCATAGTTTTCATTTCTCCATCTTTTGGTTCTGTATTATATGTAATTTCTTTCTCTCTTTTGATTGACTCATCTCTCATCAGCTATTCTAGCCTCTTATTTATCCTACTTATTGGAGTCTTTTTATTTCCAAGAGCAATATTTTTCATAACCGCCTGTTCACATTTAATCATCTCCTGGTCTCCTTGCAAAGATGCCATTCCCTCCTTACCTCTTCAATATGTAACATGATATTAAACTTTAAGGGAATATCCAAATACTGTACCTAACACCCATAGAGAGGACATAAAAAGGATTGAGTTTTTGGACATTTCAAAGGATTTGTGAAGAGGATGTCTTTGGAGAGAGTGTTGGAGTGCTCTGAGTTTCACTGACCCCAGGCTAAGGATGGAATGAGGGGCAGTTTATCTCTTAAGCCCAACCTTAGGGTTCCATGCAGAGAGCCTGATGTGTGTTCCCTGCTGTTAGGGAAAAAGGAGCCTGGGTGCCTGGCTCAGTTGGAGGAGGCCAAAAGGCCTATGAATACAGAGCAGGTGGTAGTGTCTGAGGAAACCAGAGGAAAGCTGCAGCTGTGGACTAGTCTGTGTTCTCCAGGGAAACCCTAAGGGCCTGACTTGTGATTCACTGACAAGGGCTGCCAAAGGCTGCAAGCAGCATCCTTACCTCCCATGAGAGTCTGAGCCCCATTGGATCTGCTGGATCCTGTGGCCCGAATGGCAGAGCAGCTTGCACCGCAGCCTGGACCGATGCAGAGCCTTCTCTTGTTCTGGGCCCCACTCAAAACTAGCGTCTTGGGGCTTCCCTGGTGGTGCAGTGGTTGAGAGTCCGCCTGCCAATGCAGGGGACATGGGTTCGTGCCCCGGTCCGGGAAGATCCCACATGCCGCGGAGTGGCTGGGCCCGTGAGCCACGGCCGCTGAGCCTGCGCATCCGGAGCCGGTGCTCCACAACGGGAGAGGCCACAACAGTGAGAGGCCCGCGTACCGCAAAATAAATAAATAAATAAATAATAAATTTTTAAAAACCCACCACCTGGCTAAGCTTATAATATTCCATGATGCAGTGTCATTCTCCAGGATCCATCCTTCTTCTGCAGAGGTCAAATAGGTGAGATGAATGGGGGTGGGGTAGGAGTCACCACCCCTGCATCTTTCAAGTCCTTGATGGTGGCACTAATCTCTGCAATCCCCCCAGGAATGTAGTATCGCCTTTGAGTTACTAGTTTCCTAGGTGGAGGCAGCTTTAGTGGCTTCCACCTGGCCTTTCCCACCTCACTCCACAGGTCAGAGAAGCAGTGTGGGAATTCTGCCAGCTAATGAGTATATCTATTCCAATTATGCATTCCAGAACCAGGGAAATAGACACAGGGTGTGTTCAGGGACCCACTGGGCCCACTCTGACATGGACCTGAATTAAACCCCGTTGATCACCTGACTTCTGTAAGTCACTGCTCTGACTGGTGGACCACAGTGACATGTGGGGTCTCCCAAAATCACTGTCAGTTCAGAATCAGTGTCCAGTAGTCCCCAAAAGGCCTGATTATTTCCTTTCCCCCAATGCAGTTACCCTGATAAAAGGCTATAAGTCCCTTTGGGGAAACCTGGGAGGAAGAATAACAGTACAAATGTTTGGTAATGTTCCAGGGTCCTTCCTAAAGGGCATTAGCACCCCCTTCATTCAAGGGCCTCTGGGTCTATAAACTGGCTCAGGTCTGGGAATTGATTGAGAGGCCACAGTCCTCTGTTTTTTTAAAAAATTTTATTGGCGTATAGCTGATTTACAATGTTGTGTTAGTTTCAGGTGTATAACATAGTGATTCAGTTATACATATAAATATATTCATTCTTTTTCAGATTATTTTCCCATATAGGTTACTACAGAATATTGAGTAGAGCTTCCTGTGCTACACAGTAGGTCCTTGCTGGTTATCTATTTTATATGATTCAGGTTAGACTTTTGTTCCCTTGACCTAGACCTTTTCTGTTCCTACAGATCAAGTAGGAATGTAGTAGGCTTCCTATCAATTTCACTTCTAGGAACACCATGATGAAGTAGCCAACGCCCTAAGCCTGTATGAGTCGGACTTTCCCAATGGCTGCCTTGACTTTGCTGTCTATTACACTAACCATGTCCACCTTGCTTTTGGCGGTTGATTGCCACCACTTGGCTCCTGCCACCCCGGATCTAATTACTCCCATTGCATTTAGGCCTCGATGACTGCAGCTGCCACTGTGAGATCTGACCTGCAGAGAAAGGTGATCAGAGCTCTCCAAGGATGTCAGGGCTCCCCTCACAAACTTATTTCTCACAGTGATGGTGAAAGGTCTTCTGCAGAGAAAGACAAATACTGCATGTTTTCACTTGTATGTGAAATCTACAAACTAAAACAAACAAATGAATATAACAAAACAGAAGCAGACTCACAGATACAGAGAACAAACTAGTGGTTCCCAGTGGGGAGAGGGGTGGGAGGAGGGGCAAGACAGGACAGAGGAAGGAGGTTAAGAGGCACAAACTAGTAGGTATAAAATAAATAACATACAAGGATGCAATGTGCAGCACAGGGAATATAGCTAATATTTTATAACAACTTTAAATGGAGTATATATAACCTATAAAAATATTGAATTACCATGTTGTACACCTAAAACTAATATATTATAAATCAACTATAATTCAACTTTTAGAATAAAATAAGATAAAAAGAAAGGTATGTCTTCTGGACCCTCCCAGTGGGGGAGAGAGAGAGAGAGAGATTTATTATAAGGAATTGGCTCATGTGATTTGGGGGCTGACAAGTCCCAAGATCTGCAGTTGGCAAACTAGAGACCCAGGGGAGCCAATGGTATAGTTGCTGTCTGAGTCTGAAGGCCTGAGAACAAAGAAAGCCAATGGTGTAAATTCCAGTCCAAGCTTGAGTCTGAAGACAGAAGTCTGATGTCCCAGCTTGAAAACAGTTGGGCAGAGAGAGAGAATTCTCTCTCACTCAGCCTTGTTATTCTACTCAGGCCTTCAAGTGACTTGATGAGACCCAGCCACCACGAGCAGGGCACTCTGCTTTACCCAATCCACCATTTCAAATGTTACTCTTCTCCGGAAACACCCTCACAGACACACCCAGAATCGTGTTCATCCAAATAT
Source organism: Monodon monoceros (assembly GCF_005190385.1). Taxonomy (NCBI): domain Eukaryota; kingdom Metazoa; phylum Chordata; class Mammalia; order Artiodactyla; family Monodontidae; genus Monodon; species Monodon monoceros. The sequence goes on from NW_021703767.1 coordinate 125,343,929, forward strand.
CTGGGCACCCCATGGCCCAGCCCAGTTGACACATAAAGTTAACCATCACAAGCTGGAAAAACAAAATTCATTACCTACATGGGAGTTACAGTCTGAGAGTTTCAGCAGGAAAGATTACGAAGAACCCACAAAAGTATTCATAGGAGAAAGAAGCAGCTTTAAACCTCAGTGGGTCCCAGGAAGCCCAAACCCAGCTTTCCACTGTTCCAATCAAGTAAGACCTTTCCTGATCCCCCTTTTCCCTCTTCCCTTGAACTCCAATCTCAGAGGGGTCCACAATGGCTGCAGGTGAAGGAGGAGGATGTAAAAAAAGAGAGGTAGAAGCTGACCACACCCTTCCCTGAAGTCAGGAAGCCACCTGCTAAAGACAAAAGAAACTTTATATCTCATGAGAGTTCAAAGTTTTTATTACTATCTGGGAATAGGCAATTTTAATTATAAATGCAAACTCGTAGTGAAAGTGGCTCTAGAGCTTTCTATTACCCAGAAGTATCCAAAATACTCTCAATTGGCAGGGAAAAAAAGCTGCCGCCACTACATTTTAAGGAAGAGTGGGAGACATTCCATGAGTTTTTAGATTTTCAAATTACCTATTATTTCCATCTCTTCTGTTATGAATTCTTCTGTCTGTTGAGTCTGTAAAATGAGCCTCAAGATGAATTTCGTAATGTCCTTTGTCATTTTTGTTCCAAAGCTCATTCTGCCTGGGAGTGTTTTCCATGAACAAGTCCTTGCATGGTAAGAACTTTTGCAGCTGACTTAGCCCATTCTTCCTGGTTTGCACACCCAAGGTGGACTCTTAAATTATGGACTTTCAGGTGCTGGCTCTCAAGCAACAAAATTCCTGGCGCTGCACCCCTGGTGCAGGACCAGCCCAGTTCCCATCTTTAGCAAAGATGCCCCTTTTCCTTCCTGCACCATGGGCAAGCAGCACGTTTCTGGAGTGTTTTCAGCCCCCATTTGCTGGATAGGCAAGACAACCAGCCCCAACCCCAGCTTCATGCAGCAAGCACGGGTCCACTCTCCTGCCAAGCACAGGGTACACTCATCTCCATTCCCACATGAGCTTTGAAGCTCAATCTATGTATACCCATTTCCTTCTACCCTTGGGCTACATTTCACCAGCCTACTCTGTAGGTTTATTCTTCATTATTGGTCCACAAAGATCGATTTATTTTTTGATTCATTCATTGGCTCGTGTGTGTGTGTGTGTGTGTGTGTATGCACATTTCATCAATCACTCCTCTGTGGCTGGAGGAGGTTACAGAGGGGACTTGATGTGTGCTCACTCCACCATCTTGATCAATGTCTTCCAGGCATGTCTCAGACACTACTGAGCTAGACAAGCAAGAAGCATGTCCAGACCTGGTCATCTCAGTCTTCACAGAGTGGACAGGCCCATTTCCAAAGTGGCAACACTCTCCCTTGGTGATGGGAGGAGTTTGCTTATTAGTAGCTAAAGAAGAACTCCTTTCCTCTCCTGTCCTATCCTACCCAGAAGAGTGGTCATGAGAGCTGACACAGGGCAGGCTGGTTGAATATCCTGGAGAGGCACAATTCCAGAGGTTCAGTGATACCAAGTTTCAGTTCACGGTAGGCACTGGAGCGCAAAGACTGGCTGATTTGTGTCTGGGGTGGCAACAAAGGGCTAGATGAAGTTTAGGAAGGGAGGAGACTCAGGGGTGGCTGATTGGAGGTTGGGAAGGGGGTGGAGGTAGTCCACCGCCTTGGCTCAGGCCCAAGCTTCTTATCAGCTCTTCAGCCTGAGGCCTGTCTTTGCCAATGCCAGGTTAAATTTCTCCTTCAGAGTTTAAAACTTTGTTAGAAAAGAAAAGAAAGATAAAAGGAAGGAAGGAAGGGGGAGGGAGGGAGGGAGGGAGGAAGCCCTTCAGAGCAGTTAATGTAGGCGGGATGGCATCAGAGGGCCCTAGTTCTGGGGTGTGATCTCCTAACCCAAAATAACATCTGTAGGCTGACACCAAGGCAGTTTGATAGAAGACTTCCTGGCATCTCCAGGAAATTTGGAGATGTGTGGCCACCTCGTAGATGAGTCATTTTAAAGCACAGGAGCAAACGTAGAAGTTACTGAGGTTTACACAGGCACTTATTTTTCCAACAGCCAGGTTTTTTAAACTCGTTTTTTTAAAATTTCCCCAGTGGGGTGCAGTAGAGGGACCAGGGACATGTACCTCCTCCCACAGGAGAGTTTGCGCTTTTGCACTGGGGGCTTTTTGCAGGTACCTGAGAAGGCTCGTCAGATTTTCCTCCAAGGTCCTTAATGGGGTTTTACAACCTCTCCTGGGCTGGCAGCCCGCTCCAGTCAAGGAGGCAGAAAGGGCTGTGTCTTCCCTTTGTGAACCTCCTGCTCCCACCTGTGTGGGTTTTCCAGGCTTTTTTGTTAGATGCTTGAGGACCTGAGAATCCCTTGAGCCAGAAAGAGAAAACTGTAATTTGGGGTCAACTCTTGTGTGCCACTTCCAAACGTCACAGTCTGGGCGCCAAAATGGTTTAACATGACTCTCCCGTCGTGGGAACAAGAAAGTCAGTCAAATCCAGGGATAGGCTAGAAACAGAACACATGGGGGGAAATACCAAAAACTCCTTTTTTAAGACATAGGGAAGGGCAGCACAGAGGAAAGACCGACAGACAGGGGAGGAGGGAGACCCACGTGGGCACAGAGTGGAGCCCTCAATCATGAGCTGGGGACAGACTGAACACGAGCGAGGAGATGGTGGCCTTTGCTAAACTCTAAATCTACTGACGGCAGTGGAGGTTTGCTAGGGACCAAGCCCGTGGAAGTTTGCTGTTGAGTTCTCATTCTAGGAAACTTGCCTGAGTTTTCCTTTTCTCTATCCCGGAAGCCCAGGGCGCTTCGAGGCGAGTGGGAACAAAAGAAGGAATTTCCCGTACTCAACACTAGGTGGCGCCAGACAGCTGTGGACGTAACGAGGTTTCCCCCTCCAGGTGGGCTCAGAAGCTGCCGGAAGTTCCCTGAAGGGACCGAGTCAGGCCAGATTACAAGGAAACTGAGAATCCTAAACACCCACAGGAAGTTAGCCAAAGCATAAAATGGGCACACAGAAAAATAAGTAGAAAAAACAAATCTAAGGGTTGGGGAAATGTAGCACAGAAGCTAGACAGAGTCTACAGTCTGTAAAAGGAACTTAAAAGAACTTTGCCGCGGAAGCCTTGGCAGGAAAGATGTGCAAGTGCAAAAAGATTGGAAGGGGAGGCTTCGCAGGCGTTCATGATGGGGAGGGTCATGGCCTGGACCAGGTAATGCTGGTGGTGACCACCTTCTGACTGCTGTACCTACATTTACTAGTCTACATTTACTAGTATGATTCTTTGATACAGCAAGTCAATAAGCCCAACAGGATTCAATAACAAGAATCAGTAGAAATACATTCTATTCATCTTCTCTGAGCATTTGATTTTTGTGTGTACAGTTATGGACCCATGACTTTTCAAATTTATTGTGTCCATTGATGTAAGCCAGAACTCTCTTTTTGATGCTCACATTGTCCCAACTTTGGCTTGGGCAAATTTACCCCTTTTAGATTGATTCTTGCATAATTTTGAATGACCCAACTATTGAAAGCTTTGCTTCTGGCCTAACAAAGTGTAGGTATCCTGGGATTGCCTTGCACCCTTCCACCCCAGACCAGGCATGGAATCAGACATTGTTCCAAGATACCATGGCTCCTTTGGGGAGAAAAATAGCATTAGAAACCAAAATCTGGGGTACATTGCAACTGGGCCATTTCAGTGGCAAAAAGCCATAAAGGAAATATATTTTTCATTTAATGTTTTATAAAGACATGACTTCATATTGCTATATTCAGTTCAGTTCCAGCAGTACACTGCTCCTCCTCAAATGTTTGAGTCTACCATTGGTCTTCCCTTCCACTAATCTTGAAATCTAGGTTCCTGTCAAAATAAACACAATTATTGGTCTTCTCTGGTGGTGCAGTGGTTGAGAGTCCGCCTGCCGATGCAGGGGACGCGGGTTCGTGCCCCGGTCTGGGAGGATCCCACGTGCTGCGGAGCGGCTGGGCCGGTGTGCCATGGCCCCTGAGCCTGCACATCCAGAGCCTGTGTTCCGCAACGGGAGAGGCCACAGCAGTGAGAGGCCCGCGTACTGCAAAAAAATAAATAAATAAAAATAAACACAATTATTTACTTGCTCTGACAACTTAAGGGAATAGCTTTAAAAAAATACACTGTCAATACAAACAGTATAAATACTAAATATAGTTTTTGTTTTAGACCGCACACTCCTGAGGCTTTGTTGCCAAACCATTTTGTTCTAGAGTCATGCTTAATCTCCCACACTGTGTGACTTATTTGACAGTTGTGGTTCTGCTGTTTCCATTTATTTTCCTTCAGAGGAGGATGCAACCTGCCCTTACCCCACCCCTCCATTTTCTGCTCCACCTTGTCATTTTCCCATAGGACTTACAAACTCCCAATATACTAGATAATTCACTTAATAATGATCATTGCTAGTATTATTTTATTATTATTTCTCCTTTCCCCCCCACATTCGAATGTAAGCGTCATGGAGCAGGGGTTTTATTCCTTGGACTCTGGCAGCATCTGAAGGCAGGACTAAGAAAGTTGGGCTTGATTCTGGGGTCACGGGTGTCAACTCAGTTGAGCAGCATGAAGGACTGTGAGAGATGGTCAGTCTCCCTGCCATCCTGTTGTAGTTATTAATCATACCCATTTTCATTCATTAAAGTGTCCCAGCTGAAAGGGCCGGGTGATTGGAGAGGAGGAGGGGAGGCTGGGGAGTTAGAACACAAGTACTCCGGGCCAGAGGGAATGGCCAGCTACAGGGGAGGCAGCCCCCCTACTTTCAGGAACTAGCTCAATGTCCGGTGCATGGCTGGGCTTCGATAAGTGATTCTGGGGACATGGGACGACACTAGAATAACTGAGAGAAATTCCTGTATACCTGTAAATGCCTGCAAGGTGGATGGGCAGTGAGACTATCTGTGAGAGGGACGCAAGCAGAGGGAAGTCAGGGGTCATTTCTGGGTTCTGGGCCTAGACAGGTGACAGGCGAGAGGGAGGAGGGGGTTGGCGACTGGTGAACTAGTATCGTCTTTATTTCTGCAAACTAAAAATATGTTTCCAGGTTAGGCCAAAGGTAAAACGAACACATACTCTTCGCACAAGAGTCAGACAACACAGAGGCATACAAAATGGTACAGATGAAATGATCTTCAGTGATCTCATCTTAAAGAGAGCCCATCCTCTGGCTCCTCGAAACCCCACCAGATGGAGAGAGGGCTGTGGGCCTCTATCCTGTAGGGGAAACACCTGGCTGAAGCAGTTAGACTGTCTCCACCTCTGGGCTGGCTGGAAGGGGCCCAGGAAGTGGGGGTGGAGACAAACCAGTTCAGAGGCTCCAGAACTGGGAGGGCTGGGGTCTAAAAGGGAGGCACAGGCCTTGCCCAGCAATCGTTTCAGCCTTCAAGAAACTTCCCCCTCCATCCCTTCTCTGACCCTGACTCCTCCTCACCTGGTGGGGGAGAGGGTCGGGAAGAGGCTTCAGTCGCGTGCCCCAGATGAACATGCTAGGAGAGTTAAGGACACCCGAGGAGCTGTCTTAAGGAAAAGAGGTCCCCAAGGGATTTCCTGTATCACAAGGCCTCCAGGAAGACGCAGGAACATCCTGGCCGGATGAAGCTTTGGCCAGCTGCTTCAGTCACGTTTCCCATGCAGCCAGACGCTGCCCCTCGCTGGTTCCCTGCCCCATCCCCTACCTGGGGCTACTCCCACATCTCCTGACCAAAGGTGGTCTTCAGGTGACCTGCACTCAAGGTTGATGATATAACTGGAACCCTAAAGACAACTTTTTTGGAAGAAACCACAATGATTACCCAAGGTGACACCTTTTTATTTTTCATTCAGTGCTATAACAACAGTACAGGAAAAAGGAACACAGCAAACATCGCACTTATGATCAACATCCTTCTGCGGTCTCATCTTATCATGCACATGCATTTTAGCTGCTGTCCTCAGTGTGCACACACTATCTACCCTGTACAGCATTTCACATGTCTGCGGCATCTGTGCGCAGCCCATTTTCAGGGGGCTGTGGCCTCCCTCCGGGTCATGGTTTGGAGAGCTGGCTGAGCCATTCAGTCACCTCTGAGCAGGCATTTGGCTTGAAGTGAAATCAACCCCATTGCACCCACCCTTCCTTTCCCCTTCAAGGTTCCTCTAGCAAAGCAGGATCTCCAAGCCAGCAGGTGTATAGAGCCTGGGATTATTCCTGTTACACGTGTATCTACTGCTCTTCAGAAAAGCAGAACCAATCCCAATGCACAGTGTTGCCAATTTCCCTACAGCTCTGCAAGTGGTGGAGAGATGATATGGATATATATACATATGGTTTAATGGTTGGGTACTTAATCCCCTCCTTGTATAGTTGAGAAAACTGAGAGACGAAGCACCTTCCACAGGGTCATCCCCCTAGAGGACAGCAGAGAGATCCAGTGCTGGAGGTCGCATCCCCTGACCCCCTCTCAGTGCTCTGTCAGCCACACCACTCTACCTCTGACAGTTGCTTCTCACACAGACACAGCAGGCTCTTCTTCTCTTGTCCTTTGTCCTTGGAGGAAAGCCGAAGCACGGCCCTTCCCCTCACTGTCCCATGTCCGGCAGACCAGGTTTCTAGGCTTCATCTGCTAGATCCAGGCCCTGAGGAGCGCCTCAGAAGACAGCCCGGCCGCCACACAGGCTTCTACCTCTTCCCTTCTGCAGCTGATCAGCTTCTGGGGTGAACTGGTTATTTTCTGAAAAGCAATTTTCATTCATCTTCATTAGGTGACTAGTCATAGTAATAGTAATCGTGGAGAATATCACCAAAAACCTCAACTGTCTGATTCATTAACTTTCCAGCAGCAGAAAAGCCCAAAGACAATTCTAACCCCTGGAACAAGGGCTTCCCACCTTCACTGAGATCGTCTCCCAGGTCACCAACCAGCAGATGTCTTGGGGTCCTGCCTCCTCGGCACTCCTCCCTAGGGGACCCTGCCCCACAGAAGCCCAGAATGTAGTTCTGGTCCAAAAAATCTAACCTTCTTCTGCCAGAGAGCTCTGAAAAGAGTGACCTGGTCTGAGGTGCTCCACGTACAGCACTAGCAGGGTGTCTGGTCCAGGGATGGTGCTCCATAAACAGGAGTCCCTTCCTACTCATACTTCACATTCCTGCTATCTTCTCCCAGCAACCCCAATACATCATCATAACTGGTTGTAAAAATGCAGGTATCAACCTTTCAGGGCGACTTTCCCCAGTGTCACCCCTAGACCACTCGCCTCCAACAAACTCACTTGGGTCTTGCACAGCTTCTCCCACAGCCCTTCCCATCATCACTTTTCTTTTTTCTTTTTTTTTTGGCTACACCATAGGGCATGTGGTATCTTAGTTCCCCGACCAGGGATCAAACCCGTGTCCTCTGCAGTGGAAGCGCAGAGTCTTAACCACTGGACCACCAGGGAAGTCCCTCCCTGTCATCACTTTAAAGAGTGGCATGTGGGCACAGACAGGTGGGCACAATGGTTTCCTCCACCCCCATCCCCAGAGACATTAGCTTCATCTAGTCGGTTGCCCTTGATCTTGTTTGTAAAGAGGTGGCTACAGGGCTCACTCCTGGTGTCCACAGGCAAATAATGGGAAAGCAAGGCTCACTGAATGGGATGTCAGTGTGGAGCCCACCACCAATTCCCTGATGCTGGTCTGGTCAGATTCCCAGGACACTGGCTACCTACATCTGCAGTGCTTATACCTGATTGCTTTTTAAACTCTAGAGGAGCGCCTTGCAATGGAAATGTAATGTGAGCTACATAAGCCATTAAAAATTCTCCAGTAGCACATTTTATAAAGTAAAAAGAAATAGGTAAAGTTAATTTTAAAAATATATTTTATTTTAAAAATAAATATTATTTCAACATCTAATCCGCATAAAAATATTAATAAACTATTTTATACTCTTCTTGTACCGTCTTCAAAATCTGTCATGTATTTCATAGTTACAGCACATCTCAATTTGGACTAGTCACATTTCAAGTGCTTAATCATCACATATGGCTAGCAGCTACCATACTGGATGGCGTCGTTCTAGAACATTAAAGTGAAACAGCGTAATCTCAGAATTTCAGAAGGTACAAAACTGTTGTCCCATAGTTTAGAACAAACTTCCAAGCAAGGTTCAGCTGATATATTTTTTTTTAATTTGAATTTGTTCTTAACATTTGAAAATCAGGAGATTTATTATAAAGTCTGGATTTCTGGATTCTCATTTCAAATTTAGGAAGCACTGGCTCACATCCCCTCTTGGCAGCAAACTGCATGAACTGAGAAGAAGCTGGTTTCTTTAGCTGGGCCATGTTTGCCATGGTCCTCCTAACTATCTCTCCCTATTAAATCACATTTATTGCACTGTACACTCTTTTTTTTTTTTTTTTTTTTTTTTTTAATCTATCTGGGCCCCAGAGGCATCTGGGCTCACAAACTCCACTTTCTATGAAGCACACAAAGTCAGACTTGGGATGGCCCATTGGAGCACATCTCAATTTAGAGATGACTAACTTGAGGCCATCTTGATGTTTGCTACCCACATTACAGTGGAATGTGACAGCAAGAAGAGAAAGAATAAAGTGAGTCACAGAAAGGAAACAAAGAACCTTTAGCACCAAAGCCTCCATCCCCATGAAGCAATTATGGATAAAAGACAAGGAAAATACATTATATTTTAAAATAGGGAACACACACTGAGCAGTCTTAGTATAATTTTCCTTGCATATATATTTTTGCCATAGACTGTTACTTGGTGATAAAAACTTGAATGGAAAGACATTCTTAATGGTATATTTCAGAGTGCAACCATCACCAACTGTAAAATTATAGATGAAGACGTGAAATGTTTAATCCAAGCAGACAAATTAAACATTTACAAACTCAATAGGACTTTTTGAAGCCTTGTCGAGGATTTCCACTTGGTAATTTTCCATGGTTTAATTGGAAAGATGCATGGTCTTTGCAAGGTTGGCTGGAAGTTGCTTTTTAATAGTTTGGAGGATTATCTATGACCAGTACAAATGTTGAAGTGCAGCTAGGCTGTGCTAAAGTAAAGGCTGAGAGGGGGGAGATGATGGTGGTGATGTGCAGCTCCAGAACTTATTTGGGATTTGATGGACACTAGCTATCTATTTCTCACAAAAGACAGTGGGAAATGCATACACTCAGAGAAACTGTCCATGTTAAAATCTGGAGAGAAACAGAATACAAATTAAAAGCCTTATGGAAAAGAATGCATGTAGGAACAGACACTAGAACAAAGTAGGAAGGATGGTAAGGGGAACAGAGAAGCAAAAGGTGGTCAAGGGTCATGGCATTTACCTTCCACGGACAAAAGTGGTCATTCTCTCATAGAATCTCCTTGTCTCGGGACTTCCCTGGTGGTCCAGTGGGTAAGACTCTGTACTCCCAATGCAGGGGGCCCAGGTTTGATCCCTGATCAGGGAACTAGATCCTGCATGCATGCCGCAGCTAAGAGTCCCATGCCACAACTAAGAAGCCCACATGCTGCAACAAAGATCCTGCATGCCACAACTAAGACCTAGTGCAGCCTAAATAAATGAATAAAAAAAAAAAAAAAAAAGAATGTCCTTGTCTCTGGTCTCATCTCAGTTGCGTGGTTTTCTCCAAAAGCTATTTTTAGGATATGGCTCATAATGCATTAGGATTCCTAGGAGCTCTTGCCATTGGAGGGCTTTCCTTGTGCACCTGAAATTCTACAGGGAACGGACCCTTTACATTGTTCTTTCCCTGGCCCTTTACTCTGTGGCTCCCTAACAACACACTGGGTCCTGGGAGGGAACTCTGCTAGGTCATTGAATGTAGGACCAGAAGAGGGAAATTGAAGGAGGGTATTAGGAATGCAAGAGCTCGTGAGTAGAGGGTAAGCATGGAAACAGAGTTGAGAGGAAAGCCGTAAAGGGTAACTACTCAGTGGAGTCCAGCCGAGGAGGCTGAGCTTTTTACGTGTGTGGAAAAGAAGAGCTAGTGACCTGCTGAATCAGGAATGCTCCCCTCCCATCATCATCGTTTTGGGTTCATTCAGGGGTTATTCCTTTACTGCAGGGCTCCGCTTCTACTAACGGCAGAGGAGCACCAATCAGACCGATCTTCCTGCAGATAGCAACTTCAAAAACGGATCAAAATATGAAACCAACTTCCTTAAGTCACAGGAGAGCAACCAAAAGTTGACACTTGGAAGAAGGGAATGTCTCTGGGTGAGTTTCCCATTTTTTACAGTTCCCTGAGGAGCTGAGGGCAGGTCTCTCTTGGTGCCATGAACAGAAGAACCAGAAAACAGATATGGGTGCAAACAGAAAAGTTAGGAAGTGAGAGGACTAGAATTAAGTGTTAATGGATTAAACATTGCAATTAAATGGCAGAGATTGTTGGAACAGATTCACTTAAAAAACAAAACAAAACAAAGCAAAAAACCTCTGTGCTGCTTCAAGAGACACCATTTAAATTTGAGAACACGCATAAGTTTAAGATAAAAATATGGAAGAAGATACACCCTACAAACAGTAAACAAAAAAGGGCTATATTGATATCAGGATAAGAATACTGCCAGAGATAAAGAGGGACATTTCATGATGATAAAAGACTCAATTATTCAGGTAGACCTATCAATCATAAATATGTATGCACCTAAAACAGGTTCAAAACACATGAAGGAAAAATTGACATGAAAGGAGAAACAGACACATCTACACTCATAGTTAGAGATTTTGTTGTCTCTCTCTCAATAACTAATAGAACTATTCCAACAAAATCAGTGAGGACAAAGATGATCTGAACAGTATTAAACATTTTGGTCCAATTGATATTTATAAAACACCACCCAACAACAGCAGAATACACATCCTTTTGTGCTTCAGGGAACTCTGAGCCCCTCAAGTTCTTGCTGAAGGGGATGCAGGCCAGCCCTGTTCCCTATGTTTGATACATCCCACTGCCTTTATGTTTAGCAGTAAACCCTTTAGTCATCCAGAGGGGCTGGAGGGGGAACCGATGTAAAGAACACTGGTTGGTAAACATTATGAAAAGGGGCAAATGAAATGAGCAAATATCCATAAAGCCTTAGAACGGTGCCTGGTGCTTAATTCTGGACCAGTGTCCCCTGGAGTCATGACTCCCTAAACTCCTGGAAAGAAAGAGAGCTGACACTAGGATCATATGGTGGGGCGTGCAGGGTGTCCTGAGGACTGTACTGCAGGGAGGGTTAGTCCTCCTGTGAAGGGGGAGCATGGCCTGTGCTCTCAGGGCCCTGTGATGTCACAAGAGGGACCCTTACGGGGTAACTCCTGGCTGACAAGGAACTGTAGGAATGTATAGCTTGCAGGCAGTTCTGGCTCTAGCTGCTTCTGAGAAGCTGACCGCTAACCCCATCCTCCCAGGACAGAAGGGTGAGATATCCCTGAGGGGACAGGGATGGGTTTGCTTTTGTTTGTTATTATTTTGTTGTGTTCTGTTGCACTGCTCGGTGGGTTGAGGTCTGGGGCGGAGGTGGGGGGCTAGGGTACACAGGAAGCAGACAGATGCAACGTGTGGGGATCTCTGGAGACCTGCTTTTGCTTTTCCCCGACCCTGGCACAGCACACAGGGCCTGTCCCCACTGGAGACACTCAGATCTATGGCCCAGTGACCTCAGGAGTAAGATAAGAACCCTGGCTTGTGAGGAGTTGGGATCCCTCACCTTCGGTAGTCACAGGTCCAGCTAGTCCCCCTGCCCCCAGCCAAAGGCAAAGCAGACTCCACGCGCCCTAATTTCACACACGTGCACTTCACCGTGAGGACCCATGAGGCTCTTGGCGTATGAACTGACTATGTTGTGTTGGAACATATTTCTGGATGCAGCTGCTGTTACAATGATGGGAGGGAGGTAAGAAGGCTCGGTAGGCCGGTCCTCAGGGTAAGACTATGCATGACGCCTGGAATGCAGAGCCTCCTGGGCTGGGCTACACACCTGCTGCCTTGGCCGTGCCAGGACCTGGGGGCAAGGAGCAGAGGCCTGATGGGAGCCTGGGGAAGGCCACCACCCCCTGGTGATGGGACGTCTCCCAGCCCCTCTGACTAGGAGGGAATTCCTATAAGTACTCTTCTCCCCTCTTTGTGCAAATGCTTGTAAACCCACGATATGTGTGTCCCTGCCCCACTAAGGCCCAGACTACATCGGGTCAGCATCATGCTGAAAGGAAAAAGAACAGTTACCAAGGTGTCGGGGAGCATCACCACGGGGCAACAGGAGTGCTGGAGCAGCCGGCCCATTTTCCAGATGGAGAGCGGCACAACCACGAGGATCAGCATGAAGCCCACAAATGAGAACAGAGCCAGTGCCAGCGGCAGGGTCTCTCCTGGAAACAGAAAGACAGGAACCGGCTTAGGAGACAATCCTGGGCCTCCCTCGCTTTCCTGGATCTGGCTCTGCACACTGGCCAAGAGAGCAGATGCCAACACCCTGATGTGTGCCCTAGTGACCGAAATGACCACCATTAAAACCATTTTTCTAGAATCCAGATTGGTTTCCAGAAAGCCAAGGAAGATTACGATCTTTTTCTTGGGAAGGGAAAGGGAGGAGCATCATCTGTTAAGCCACTAGCTGTATTTGCACGTACCTCTGAGCCACTGCCAGGAAGAAGGCAGAGGGCCAGGCCCCGGGCAGGATGAGGGGGAAGCACCAAAAGAGAACAGCCCAGAAGGGAGCTGGGCAGTAACTGAAAACAAAGTGTGTTTCACAATTTACTCTTGGCATTGATTCGTGTGATGGAGGAAAATGCTGAATTCAGAACACAGTCACATAATAACTCATATATCAAGCCCCTGCGAGGGTTAAGTGACTTACCCCAGGTCACACAGGTAGGGCTGGCTCCAAATTCTACTAAGTGATGTATCAGAAAGTGCCAAGTCTGAACATCTGGAGATGCGGAAGGGGGGGACAGGTTACTTTCCCATCTCTCTGTCCTATTCGTTTAGCCCCTCTGGGCTGGACTGCTCACCCAGGATGTGAAGGGTGCCACAGCCAATGCAGCTGCAGAGAAGCTGGTGGGCTCTTCCAGATGGCTGGGGTCCCCAGAGTTTGTATCAATGATTTTGGAAAATATGTTGGCAGTACACATCAAGAGATACACAGATGTTCATACTCTTTCATCCACTCCTGTGAGTGGATTCCAAAGAATAATTCCAAGGAGGGAAACATATGCAGAAAGCAGTTCACAGCAACATCTTTATTAGAGCAACAGCCTCGCATAACCAGCCCCCCTCTCTGCCCAAAGCAGCACCCCTGCACCTTCCGCCACCCCAGCACACTCTGGTGTGCTTTCTCATAGCACGTACCACCAAGGGACACCATCTCATTTGTTTACTGCCTTGTAGCCTGTCTCCCCAACTAGAAGGTAAGCTCGGTGAGGGCAGGGACTTCCCTGCTGTATCCCAGTGACGGGGCCAGCAGGTGGCACATAGTCAGTGCTCAATAATTATTCACTGAATGAATGAATGAATCAGTGAATGAACATCATCTTCAAAAGCAGATGGCAATGATCTAAATACCCCCAATGGAGGATGATTTAATACATCATGGGATATCATCATGGCAGGTCAGGAGTTCAGCTATTAAAATGAGAATTAGGATATATACAGACTTGTTCGCTGCATCACGGGTTGTAGTGCAAAAGACTGGAAAGCACAGAACATACCTGTTTATGGGGGATGGTTACATATACTTTGGCACACCCATATACTGGCTTGTTATGCATGTTCTTAAACAGTGAGGTAGATCTATATGTACTGACATTAACAGGTGCTCACAATAGCAATGCCCAGTGAAGGTGAGCGAGGTACAAAGCAGTAAGCACAGTCCAGTCCCAGTTGTGCCTCTGAGTACTGACATCACATGATGACCGGAGGATTAAATGCCAGACTTGCCAAAGGAAACCTCCTGAGTGGTGTGGGGAGAATGGAGAACGTGTACTTCTTACTTTATATACTTCTGTGTTGTTCGAATTTTTTTAACAAGCTTGACTTACATGGTTTTAAAAAGTAGTATAAAATGAGGGTCTGGGGGAGGGATAAATTAGGAGTTTGGGATTAACATATACACACTACTATATATAAAACAGAGAGCTTCCCTGATGGCGCAGCGGTTGAGAGTCCGCCTGCCGATGCAGGGGACACGGGTTCGTGCCCCAGTCCGGGAAGATCCCACATGCCGCGGAGCGGCTGGGCCCGTGAGCCATGGCCGCTGAGCCTGCGCGTTTGGAGCCTGTGCCCCGCAACGGGAGAGGCCACAGCAGTGAGAGGCCCGCGTACCGCAAAAAAAAGAAAACAGATAACCAACAAGGACCTACTGTATAGCACAGGGAACTATATTCAGTATCTTGTAATAACCTATAATGGAAAAGAATCTGAAAAAGAATAGATTTATATACATATATATATATGTATAACTGAATCACTTTGCTGAACACCTGAAACTAACACAACATTGAAAAGCAACTATACTTCAATTAAAAGATAAATAAAGACCCAAAAAAAGTAGTATAAAATGGTAACCAGAAAATCTACATGGAAAATGTTATGGATGTGATATTTGTGAAAAAGCAGACTCAAAGTGTATATATAATTCAACAACAACATGTGTCTACACAAAGGCTAACAGCCCTTTGACCCAGCAACTCTACTTCCAGGGATTTATACTTCAAATATACCAGCAAATGATCTATGCCCAAGGTAATTAATGAAAGCATTGGCTGTAATAGGAAAATACTGGGAGAAAAAAACTAAATACCCATCAATAGGGAGTTAGTTGAATTAGTTATATATACATACAGTGGAATACTATGTAGCTACAAAGAAGGATGAAAAAGTTCTTTTCAGATATGGAAAAATCTACAAGATATGTAAAGTGAAAAAGACAAGATCCAGAACAGTGCATGGAGTGTGCTAACATTTGTGATAAAAGGAGGGGAAATATATAAAAATATATTCCCATTTACTTGTAAATGTATTGAGAAGTCTTTAGAAGGATATACAAAAAGCTAATACCTCTGGGGGAGGGGTGGGAATTACATGGATGAGGAAGGCGGTTCCACACGTACCTTATCACTTTTTTTTTTTTTTTTTTTTTTTTTTTTGCGGTCCGCGGGCCTCTCACTGCTGTGGCCTCTCCCGTTGCGGAGCACAGGCTCCGGACGCGCAGGCTCAGCGGCCATGGCTCACGGGCACAGCCGCTCCGCGGCATGTGGGATCTTCCCGGACCGGGGCACGAACCCGTGTCCCCTGCATCGGCAGGCAGACTCTCAGCCACTGCGCCACCAGGGAAGCCCTCAAAATGATAATTTTTAAAAAACTAAAAAGTTATACACAAATGTCACTCGTGGTGTTTGTGTGGCAAAATCATGGGATATGGGGTTTTGTTTTATTTCTTTTCACTGCAGGCTTTTAAACCATAAAAAATTCAAGGGAAAAAATTAAGTCAAACAAGAGGATTCTACAAACTTTCTATAAGGCCCCTCCCAGCTGAGTGCAGCCGTGCTACACAGTGGGCTACGTCCACACGAGGTCCGACGCTCAGGCCCCGGCTGCCTCACTAGCACCCCCCTCTGATACCCAGGCAGCTGCCACCGGGTCAACCAGCCTTGCAACATCTGGCCTCAGGCCTCGGGAGCTTTCAGGGAAAAGTGTTCTAGACAGCTGCCAAGTGACCCCTGCCCAGCCCCAGGGTGGACTCTCTTCGGGGGGGATTGGAACGCAGAACAATTTCACCACAGGATCTACCCAGCCTGGGGGAGCAGGTCAGGGAAACCGAGGGGATACTCGGAAGCAGCAAGCAACGAGCATCGCCCAGGAGGAGCAGACAGGCGGTCTTACCTTGCACCTTGACACATTCTGTCTGGCTGAAGGCACTGTGCCTCCCAATGGCCTTCACGAACGTCCGGACCTTCACACAGTGTGCAGCCCCTGGCTCCATGGTTTCCAGGTGCACCGGAATGCCCCCGCGCCTCACCATCTTGACGTGTTCCTTTAGGAAAACAGAAAACAGTTACACTCTGGGGGAAGCAGGACACAAAAGAGGGAGAAGGAGGGAAGGGAAGCTGTAAATATTTCCTTTCCAAGATGCATACAGAATGTTCCTCTCATTCATTCATTGATTCATTCTTAACTATTTATTTATTTATTTAGCACCTACGGTGTGCCAGGCACTGGTGTAAGCACTGAACAAAACAAAGTTCCTGCTCTCGTGGAGCTTATGTGGGGTAAGACAGACCATATATAACACACATCAGGTGGTGATGAGGGTTATGAAGAAAAATGAAGCAGGGCAAAAAGGTAGAGAGTGATGAGGAGGCACCAGAATAGGGATTAGGGAAGACCTCTCTGATAGGGTAATCTTTGGACAGAGACCTGAAGGTCAGAAATCTGACTGGGGGCTTGGCCGGGCCACTGCTGCCAGGGGGATCAGTGCACAGGAACACTGGAGCCTGTGGGCAGTGCCTCCTCACACTTGCATCCATCCACTGTCTGTCCATCCATCTGCACGCCCCTCCACCCCCACTCACCCCCTGAGGGCTGTGCTCTGCGTCTGAACCTGTGGAGACTCGTCTGGGCCAGGCCCAGGTGGCTCAGGACACGGGCTCCTCTCCCAGCACCGGCTCTGCACCTCCCGAAGAATCCTACGGATCTGCATGCTCTCAGCCAGCCCAGCCCCTGATCAGTCCCACACTCGACTCCCTCCGCCTGGCAATGCCACCTCCTACCCCTGGGACCTGACCCAGCAGGAATAAATGCTGGAAACCATGGCTGTTGCCTGTTCCACCTACACATACCACCTTCCAGGGGAAGCTACCCAGCCCACGGTCCCCATTGAGTGGGTGGTAGGGCACATGACCTGTCCCTCAGACACTGGCATTAGGTCAGGGGTACCTTTGGCCTGGAAAGGGTCTATCAGAGGCCAGCCAGCAACCGGCGACCCCTAAGCTTGGCCTGATAAGACAAGCAGTAGCAGTCAGATTTCCTCTGCTAGGAACTGATCTTGGGGAACTGATACCTGCAGCTAGAAGCAGGGACCAAGGGGAGAGGACATGGCGAGGAGGAGTCAGGCCTGGTAAGGCACAGCCATAGGCATGTGCAGGAAGGAGTGGTGAGGGATCAGGGCCTGCGAGCGAGCTGGGGAGAGGGCCACAGAAAGAGTGCAATAGAGAGGACCCACTGGAGGGAATCAGAGACTCCACAGACGGGGGCCCCTGGGCAAGTGAGGCTGTGCTGCAGCCTGGCTCTGGGCCTGCTCTGATCATGGAGTCTGTGAGAGCCCCTTATAGCACCATATTAATCCCTGTGACAGAGCCTATTTTTCCTTGTGCTGACTCGAGTGGGCCTTGTCACCATTTCAGCTTGGACAGGCATCCACAGGCCTGCCCAAGCTCCATCCTTTCTGCTGCTGTGGCTGCAGGATGCTTGGCCACTCCCTCTGGGAGAGCTGACCTCCCACCCAGCCTAGCCCGCAGCATCCATCCCACAGGGTAGGGCAGCGCCCCATCTAGGCATTCCGGGTGGCCCATTGGCTCAGAATTAGTGCTGTTTATCAGCCAGCTCCTGACTCTCTGCCCCGACTTCTGCACCCTGCCCAGATACACACCCTCAAGAGCCTTGTGCCAGCCTCATATGCTTTTGAAATCATCCAGTTGATCTGGAACACCCTGGTCTGCCGCCTGTAAACAGCAGGGAGAATGGCTGAGAAGACATGCTGATGAGGGAGAAGAAATGCATTGAAAAGGTATCATGGATCCAACTATGGCAGAGTTTAGGGCAAGGAGGCAGCCCTCATACTTTAGCAAACGTGGCCTGAGACAGCTCCCAGCCACAGTCTGGGTTGGACCAAGGCAGTCCTCTGAGGAAGAGGCTGCCGGGATTGTCAACCTACGCCTATCTCTCCTTTCCCACACTTCACCCAGGCCCGCTCATCCTCAGGCCACCCCAGACAGCAAGCACTGCAGGGGCTGGCTTTCCTCATCCAGCTCTCGGAGGTCTGTGACTGCTTCTCCAAAGTCTAACTCAAAGGCCAAGGGTGGAAGTCTCACCTTGGCACCAGGCTCTCTCTTCCAGTAGGCCACGAAGAACTCAAACTGTGGCCCCAGGTCTTCCAGCTTAATAACCAGGTGGAAGCCATCCTTGGTGATCTCCATCCCAGGTGGGGTGAGGATGGCTGTTGGCAAGACAAGGAGAGAATCAAAGCCAGCCCCAGACAAGACTGAGTTTTGTCCAGGGAGACCATGACCAAGCCATCAGTAGAAACATGTCAGGCTCATGGGAGGGGAGGGGTTTGGATATGGCTTCACGGTGTGCAGAGGCGTGTACACTGATCTTCTCCTGTACTCAGCAGGTGCTCAGTAGACACTTTTTGAATGATGAGCAAATGAAGAAAACAAATGACAACCACTTACTACAATTCGCATAGATCAGTTATATATACTGGCTGCTGCTAACTCTCAAACATCAGCAAATCAGCAGCCTGTGGATGGGTTGGCCTCTCTATTCTCAGTCCAAGGATTCTTCAATCTCATATCCTTAATGGAAGATGTTGGAAAATCAGAGGGTTTTACAAATTCCAATAATCAGCTCTAGAAATTTACAGCATAAGCACAAGCACCATCCTTCATATTACTGGATCCCAAACAGAGAGGCCAGCAGCCCCCATGGATACTTTCCTATCAGGAGACCAAGAACAGAAGGGCCCACACAGACAGTCTTTAGTCCCTGGTTACTGATGATGGATCCAGACTTGCCTCTCAGATCCAGATGCTGCAGGACCAGAGGGGCCACCGCAATTGCTGACCTTGGCTTGGCAAGTTTAGCAGAGTGTGTTCTGGGCTACATCCTCCTGCACTGGGGTCAGTGGACACTCAAAAGAAAGGCAGTTCCTGCAGGGAGTTTTCAGAGAACAAAGTATTTCCTGGCATTTGAAGAGCTGCCTGGAAAAGGAACATGAGGACTTGGAAAGTCAGGGACCAGCTGTACAAAACATACCCAGTTCAGAGGCTTCATATGAGCACACAGCACCACAAGAACTGCGTCTGAAACACCTCCAGTAGGGAGAGAGATGTTTTGACTCCTCCAGTTTTAAGTCAAACATGATTAGAATTGGATCCCCTGATCTCCATCTATGCTGAGATTAGAATTAGACAAAATGACCTAATGTCATTTCAGTTCAGAGAATTTTTTGACAAAGTTGGGACAAGAACTTCTGTCCTATGTACTGTACAAACTTATCTCATTTAATCCATCCAGCAAGCTTAAGAAGGTAAATACTGTTCTTATCGTACAGATAATGTAACAGCCTCAGAGAGGTTGAGTGACTTTCCCAGAATCACACAGTTAATGGCCAGAATTTGAGTCCATGTCTTTCCACGTTTCTAGACTCTGCTGTGGGGTGTTTTTTAACTCCCGATGAACAGGATGCACATAGATCGCTTAAATCAGACTCTAGGCTTGGGCCCTGGAGACAAGTGGTTCTAAAGCTCCCCTGTGACATGAATTCCTATAATTGAGGTTAAGAACCTCTGCTCTCAACAGGCTTCCCTTTAAGAGTAGGAGATCCTTTTCAAGAGAGCCTTAAAATAAGATTTTTCATATGTCTTGGGAGAAGTCAGCATGACCTTTTTCAAAGGCCAAAGAACAGACGTAATGCCCTTGAGAGTCTCGATTCCATCCCAACTCTGCAGCTAACTTCACCTGCACAGGGACCACACAGGAGCAGCTTCTGGGCCAGGTACAGAGACTCCCTTCCCCAGCTCCTCCCGCAGTGGCCCTTTTCCTGTTTATATTGGCCTTCTCAAGCACAAGTTGCTACTGCACACACCCGCCCCCATAGCTTTGTAGGCACTCCCTCAATCTCCAAATGCCCCGTGCCTTCCTTTCCAACAGCTGCCAGCCCCCAGCAATGACCTTGGCTGGAGCCCGTGCTTCTAGGAGCCAAAGGGAGGTGGTGCTGGGTGCTGCCCAGGCACGGCAGGAAGAGGCAAAGCTGCACTACCCTCCAGCGCCTCTCAGGCTTCCCCAGGGCCTGCAGTGGGATCCCACTGCCTCCACCATATCCTCCCAGTGCCTAGAGAAAGAGACTGGGAAGAGGAGCCCACATTCGGCACCAAAATTTCTATTGGTATCCATTCCAATTGTCCCACTGCTGCCCCCAGCTCTTCCCTCCTTCCTCTGCTCTCTGGCTCTCAACTCTGGGCATCCCTTGGGTAATTAATATTAATATTTACTAATAGCTGAGTGCTATGATAAGACAGCACCGCCCTGAGCCTTTGCACTTTTCATCTTGTCCGCAACTACCCAGTGAGGCAAACTGTTGCCCTTCTTACAGATGAGGACTCAAGGGGCTGAGCTGGGATTTCAACCCCACCTGCCTGACTCTAGAGGGCCAACTTCCCCTTCAAATTCACCTTCCTCAGCCCCTTCTAGCGTGGACTCCCTCACCTTCTAACCGTCCTAATTTCTACCCAATCTCATATAGTCCTCAGTAACCTTTGATTCATTCCATTACTGCCCCAAACCTTCCTTTGTCCTCACTCCCAGCAGAGGGTCACCTGCCACACCAAGAAATCAGGTCACCGCAGGCCTTTCCCTCGCCTTTCCTGCATGTCCCAACTGGTCATGTTATCATCCACACCTGCCCTGCCCCTTCTGCCTCCATTCAACCCTCCAGCTGGCAGCCTGTCCACCATCACCACGGCTCCATGAAGCCACTTTCTCAAGGACCCATTTAGGGGCCTCCTTCAGGCCCAGCAGCAGCTCATCCGCTCTCCCCTCCATGACCCTCTCCCCGCCCAGCACCTACTAGTGCCTTTCCCTCTACCCTGTTTTTAAACCTAAGGTTTCCCAGGAGCCTATCCTGGGTTCTCTTTGTCCTTATGTCTTGTCCCTGGACATCTCACCTGCTCTCAAGCCACTAGCTATTAATTTTGTGTTGTGTGTCTAACCTTGACCTGTCTGAGCCCGAGGGCCTGATTTCCAACTGCCAATCAGACATCCGTGGCATGATATCCTATAGGCATCTCAATCTCAAAGAGCCCAAAGCCAGCAGCAACTCTTATCCCTCAGACCAGTCGCTCCTCCTGGGTTCTCTTCCTTGGGTGACACTCCCACTAACCCCATCTGGAAGATGGACGCCATCATTATCTCTCCCCACTCTGTCTCCCAATAACTGGTCCCCAAGCACTGTCCTTTCTAACTCAGCAATGTCTCTAGAATTTGTCCTCTTCTTCCCATCCCTTCCCCACTTCTGGGATCAGGACCCACCTTGGCTCAGCTGGAGTGTTACAACCCCGTCCTCACCGTTCACCTGCCCTGAAGGCTTGTCCTACTCCAGTTCACTTTTCACACCACAGCCAGAGTGATTGTTCTGTAAGACAGACCTGGCCTAGACCTTCTCTTCTTCTGTGGCCCTCCTCTTCCGACTTGATCAAGCTTTATGTCAAAGCCCTTCACCATGTGACAAGCTGCTTCCTCGCCCCCGGCATCCAGACCCTGCTACTGCGGTCCCCCACACACACCCTTCTACACACTGGCCATTATTTGCACTCTGCCATATTTGGTCACCAATCTGGATTCTTCCCTTACTTCTTTTTTTTTTTTGCGGTACACGGGCCTGTCACTGTTGTCGCATCTCCTGTTGCAGAGCACAGGCTCCAGATGCGCAGGCTCAGCAGCCATGGCTCACGGGCCCAGCCGCTCCGCGGCATGCGGGATCTTCCTGGACCAGGGCACGAACCCACGTCTCCTGCATCAGCAGGCGGGCTCTCAACCACTGCGCCACCAGGGAAGCCCTCTTCCCTTACTTCTTTCTCAATTATTTTCCAGGTTCTATTGCTATAGAAAAGTTACTTATTTCCAAAGGACTGTTCCTAATCATGTATAGACCCTATTGCACGAAGAAGATGCTCACACAGCAACAAAGATGGAGTTAGTAAGGCCCCAGATGGGAGGCAGTGTAAGATTTATGAGGCACTACTAGGGTAGGGAGAGGCCGTCCTAGCCCCATCTCCCCAGTTCCAGAGCAGTTTTCCTTCCAGAGACAGGACTGACTTCCAAAGTCTCTTTCAAAATGAGAGGGAAGGCCTGTGGGAAGCAGCTGACTTTTTAAAATGGAGCAGTTAGGGCTGTTGATGTTCACAGTACTCTGGCTTTGCAAGACTAATTTGATGCTGAAAAGAATCCCAACAGTCTCAGTGAGCATGGTTCCTGAAGGGGAGGCTGCTGGCGGCGGGGGAGTGAGGAGAGAAGAGCCTTACTTGAGTTTCGATTAAAGGGGTGCTTCAGGGTGCTCCATGCTGAGGTCAGTGAACCCAGGGTGGCCCTGACCCGGAGGCTGTATGGTACAGTGGCGGTGATGTCATCAGTGATGTCACACTCGGGCCCTTGGGTGGGTGAGCACCAGCTGCTGGGGATCCAGATGTGGCTCATGTACAGGCTCTCATACTCTCTGGCCAAAGAGAGGAGGGGACAGCGTCACACCAGCCCCTTCTACCCAGGCTCAATGATGGTTTCAAGTAACTGTCGCATCCACTGACTTTTTATGGGTCAGGAAAACAAGCATTTGCTCCATACGCATTTCTCCCCTCTCCTCCCTCACCGACCACCCTTTCTTCCTTACTCCTTCTCACCAGACAAGGGAGACCCAAGCATAAACCCCACTCTGTCCCAGTCTCTCCATCTGCATGCTCACAACCCCAGTCTCAGCCACTGTCATCCCTTTCCTTGCTGTGTGTCTCCTGACTGATTTTCCTGCTTCCTTTCCTGCCAGTCTTCAAACCATGCATCACTCAGCAGAGCATCATATTTGTCTCCTTAGTGGCTTCCAAAGAGTCTAGAATGGAGTCCAAACTCTCTCCCATGGCCTACAAGACTCTCTGGCCTTCTCATTACACCCCTAAACGTGATGCTCCCTCCACACAGGCCTCCTTGCTCTCCCTCCGACAGGCTGTCATGTTCGCTGTGTCTCAAATGCTCTGCCCCTGCATTCCCATTGGCTGCCTGCTCCTGTCCTTCAGATATTGGCTTAAATATCACATCCTCAGACAGACCTTCCCCGACCATCTGATAAAAAGCTACCACAGAAGAAACTCTCTGTTGCATCAGCCTTTTAGCTTCCTCCTAGAGCTGATTTCTATCTGAACTTACCTACAGCAATGCTGCCTGATAGAACTTTCTGTGTTGGTGGAAATGTTCTGTATCCCTGTTGTTCTATATGGTAGCTACTAGCCGCATGTGGCTATTAAGAACTTGAAATGTGGCTCGTACGACTGGGAAACAGACATTTTAATTTAATTTAATTTAACTTTGATTAATTTAAATTTAAATAGCTGTCTGTGTCTAGTGGCTACCACACTGGACAGTGCAGGCCTCGTGTACTTATTTCTTTACCTTTTTACTGTCTCCTCTAAATGTAAGCTCCCTCTGTCCAGAAGCTTTGTCGACTGTACCCGTGAGCCTAAGAGAATGTCTGCACGTGTAGTTGTTCAGTTTGTATAAACTGTTAATGAAATATATTGAGCATCTTCTGTGTCCCTGTCACTCCTTGACAGCTCCGAGGGCCTGGACACCTGGAGAAGGGCCAGCTGACCTATAGGATCACAATTTGTTTTGGCTTCTAGGGGCAAGCACACAGTCAGGAAAAACTGAGGTCTCCCCCACCCCCAAAGGATCTGAGTCCCCAGTGATTTCTCCACCTCAAGTCAGAGACAAACTTGTTTCTTCTTAAAATTTTCTTCAGCATTAGACAATTGACTCACTGTTGGAAAGAAGCTTCACCAAAAAGTCTTTATACATGTTTGTGCTTCCAGGGAGTTCACTGTCAAATCCATGGGACAACTTCCCTTGTTGCTTCAACTCTCTCAGTGCCCATGCAGACAGAGGATGCAGATCATGGGAAATAACCTCTCCCTGGGCTCACAAAGCCTCCTTGAGCTCTGGAATGAAGGTTGTGATTCCTGGAGAGGAATCAACTAATGTCTAAAAGAGAAAAACTAAAAAAAAAACACACAAAAAGCAAAACTCACCCTTGGTACTCGACAGAATAGTGTATTATTTCTTCAGGCACAATCACTGGGCTCCATGTCAAGACATGCTTCATGTTGGTTGATTGTACAGAGAGGTTCTGAGGGGCAGGCAGAACAGCCACTCCATCTGAGACCAAGGCAGATAGACAGGCTGACAGGTGAGATCAGGGGGCTGGCATCGGGGGAAATGCCACAGCTTCAAGTTAGTTTCTAATGAAAAGCCAAACATGCTTAGGAACTAGAAACAACTCTAAAGTCACCATACTTGTGTTCATGCTAAATTTTTGCTATCATCATTGTAATTCTGCCTTTGGTGATTGAATGGCATGTTAATATTAATAATAATAATGGCTAATATTATTGAGCACTTACCGTGTTCTATCTAGGCCGTGTGCTAGGTTGTCACATGATTATCTCATTTAATCCTCATGACCATACTGGGAGGTAAGGACCATTAGTTTCTCTGTTGTACAAATGAGGAAACTGAAGCACATTATGTACAACCCTTATGTCACGTTGATCTAGATGCAGGCCTTGACTCTGCCACTTACTATGTGACCTAAAGCAAGTTGCGTAAACCTGAGCCCCCCACCCCTACATGGTAAACCCATACTGACTCCTGCCAGCTTCTCATCACCACCTTCTCCTGCTACTGCCATCCTCAGGTAGCAAAGCAATTTGTTTGTGTCCCCAAGAAGGCCAAACAGGGCGCAGCTGCCATCTGAGAAGTGCAGGCTCAGGTCTGCCGTGGAAGGAGTCCAGTGCAGAAAGGCACCAAGCCAGCTCGGAGACTCCGCCCCAGGCAGCCTGCAGCCCTCTGAGCCAGCCGGGATTCAAGCACCTGCTCACACAGCTGTGTGCTCAGAGTGTGCACACAGTGGGTCTACAGTTTGCACACAGAATCAAAGAGGCCTGTGAAGCTGAACCTGCCCTCGTAAGGACCTTGCAGCCTCAGGGTTCATCCTTGCGTGTAACCCAGGGTGCAGTCTGGATCTTCCGATATGGTCTTCCCCTCCGACTTTCACACGCTCTTCTTTTAATGCCCAACACCTGCCTCCCTTTGCTGTTACAGTTGCAGTGATAATATCGACAGCATGGTGTGTATGAGGCTGGGACCCTTGCCTGGGACTTTTCATCTGTGTGCCTGTCTCCAGATTGGCACCTGCTGTTCGTTATCCAGCGCTGTAACCGCGAGAGGATGGGTGCTGCTGGGGACACCCCACCTGGTGCCCTTGCTTCTTCCCTAATGTAGGACCCTTGTGATGCATCCTGATCTCACCCTCAGCATCCACGGCCTGCCCTGTGAGGAAACACCTAGGGTACCCACAAGGGAGGCTTCCTGCCCTCCCCACCTTTAAACCTGTAATCACCCAAGGGATGAACAGGAAAAGAGCCAGCTGCAGTGAGGCCACCCGGGAGGGTGGAGCGTGGTCCTCTCTGACATCCTTCCTCTGGTAAAGTAGACAAAGCATTTCCCTAGTCAGATATGCGAAGATTATAAAGCTATGTAAATATAAAGCTCTAATTCATAATTCTAAAACTCTCAAAAATGAAATCTCCTGGCCCAGATGGTTACACTGGAGAATACTATGAAATAGTTAAAGAGAAATTAACACCAATTTTATACAATCTCTTCAAAAAAATAGAAGAGGAAAAAGCACTTTCCAACTAATTTATGAGGCCAGTATTACCCTGATACCAAAATCAGGTAAAGGTAGTGTGTATTTAAAAACACAAAAGCCTACACATCAATATATCTTATGCACTTAAATGCCAAAATCTTCAACAAAATACTAGCAATCCAAATTCAATAATGTATAAAAAGGATTATGCACCATGATCAAGTGGAATTTATTCCAGGTATACAAGCCTGGTTCAATATTTGAAAATCAATTAATGTAATCCACTGCATCAACAAATTAAGAAGAAAAATCATACAATCATATCAGTTGACACTGAAAAAGCATTTACGAAATTCAACATCCATTCATGATTTAAAAACAGAAAACAACAAAAAACCTCTCTTCAAGTCAAGAACATTAGGGAGTTATCTCAATTTGATAATGACCATCTATAAAAAACCTACAGTTAACATCTTATTCAATGGTGAAAGACTGAATTCTTTCCCCCTAAAATCAAGAACAAGGCAAGGGTGCTCACCCTCATCAGTTTTACTCGACATTGTACTAGAAGTTCTAGCAGCTGTAATAAGGCAAACAAAGGAAGTAAAAGGCATTACAGATTGGAAAAGAAGTAATTGATCTCCCCCTATTTGCACGCTACGTAGAAAATCCCACAGAATCTACAAAAAAACCTCCTAAAACTAATAGTGAGTTCAGCAAGTTCATAGGATACGAGGTAAACATTAAAAATTAGTTGTACTTTTAAATACTAGCAATGAACACTTATACACAGAAATTTAAAATATTTACAATCATTCCCTCCCCCAAAAGAAAAGCTCAGGTGTAAATCTAATGAAACATATCTAGGATTTGTATGGGGAAAACTCCACAATGCTGGTGAAAGATTTCAAAGAAAATATAAATAGATGGAGAGACGTACTGTGCTCATGAATCGAACAATTTGACATAGTTAAAATGGTAATTCTCCCCAAATTGATATACAGGTTTAACGTGATTCCTATCAAAATCCCAGCAAGGTTTTTTGTAGATATATACCAGCTTTTTCTAAAATTTATAAGCAAAGGCAAAGGAAGGAGAATAACTGAAACAACTCTGAAAAAGAATAAAGTGAGAGAAATCAATCTGCCCAATTTTAAGACTTACAGTAATGAAGATTGTGTGGTATTGACAAAGAAATAGACATATAGATTGATGAAACTGTATAGACATCCCAGAAATAGACCCACACAAATATGCTCGACTGACTTTTGGCAAAGGTACAAAAGCAATTCAATGAAGGAAGGATAGCCTTTTCAACAAATAATATTAGAGCAACTGGATATTTGCAGGCAAATAAAAAACCTCAACCTAAATCTCACACCGTATGCAAAAAGTAACTCAAAGTGGACCACAGACTTAATGCAAAATATGAAACTCTAAACTTTTAGGAAAAAACATAGAAAATCTTCAGACCTAGACAAAGATTTCTTAGACTTGACACCAAAAGCAAGATCCATAAAAGGAAACATAAATGGGCATCATCAAACTTAAAATATCTTGCTCTGCAAAAGACCCTGTTAAGAGGATGAAAATACAAGATACAGACTGGGAGAAAGTACTTGCAAACTATATCGCACAAAGGATTCATATCTAGAATATATATACAAAGAATACTCAAAACCCTACAGTAGAAAAGCAAACAATTCAATTAGAAAATGGGCAAAAGACATGAAGAGTCATTTCACCAAAAAGTACATACAGATGGCAAATGAGCACATGAAAAGATGTTCAACATCATTAGCTATTAGGGAAATGCAAATTAAAATGTCCCTGAGATAGCACCACACAGCCATCAGAATGACTAAAAATTTTTAAAGTAACAATACCAGACCCTGGTGAAGGTGCAGGTAAAGTCACTCATACATCGCTGGTGGGAATATAAAGTGGTACAGCCACTCTGGAAGATAGTTCAGCAGTTTCTTGTGAAACTAAACTTGTAATTACTATACAACCCACCAATTGCACTCTTGGGCATTTATCCCAAAGTAGTAAAAATTTATGTCACACAAGATCTGCACAACAATGTCTATAAACAAACTGGAATCAGCCCAGATGCCCACAGGTGAATGATTAAACAAATTATGGTATATCCAATAAAAAGGAACAAACTGGGGCTTCCCTGGTGGCGCAGTGGCCGATGCAGGGGACACGGGTTCGTGCCCCGGTCCGGGAAGATCCCACATGCCGTGGAGTGGCTGGGCCCGTGAGCCATGGCCGCTGAGCCTGTGCGTCCGGAGCCTGTGCTCCGCAACGGGAGAGGCCACAACAGTGAGAAGCCCGCGTACCGCAAAAAAAAAAGGAACAAACTATCACTACGTAAAACAATCTGGATGAATCTCTAGGAAATTATGCCAAGTGAAAAAACCCAACCCCCCAAAAGTTACATACTGTATGATTCTCTTTTTATAACATTTTGAAATGGCAAAATTTTAGAAATGGAGAACAGATTAATGGCTGCCAGGGGTTAGGAACAGTGGGGAAAGGCACAGTAGGGGGAGGTTCTAAAAAGGCAACAGGAGTATCGTTGTGGTACTGGAACTGTTCAGTATCTTGACTGTGGTGATAAATACACAAACCTATTACACACACACACACAAGCACACGCTCGAACGAGTGCAAGTAAAGCTGGGGAAGTCTGAATAAGACAGGTGGATTGTATCAATGATGTCAATATCCTGGTTGTGATATTATGCTATTGTTTTGCGAAATACCATTGGGGAAACTGGGCTTTCTGTATTATTTCTTATAACTGCATATAAATCTAGAATTACCTCAACAAAATTTCAGTTAAAAAATACAAACATAGTGTCATCACACCTAAAAATTTAGCATTAATTCTGATTATCTGCATGACAGGATACATTTTAAAAGACCATGAAAGGATAAATTCAAACAGGATGAAATGCACCTAGGAGAAAAGTAAAGTTGTAGAATTAGGTGCAGTCAATTAAATCAGTGAGGGACACCTGTTTAGGGTGGGAGACCTAACAATTAGGTGTCCTAATGACCAGGGCACTCATCAAGGATTTAAGCAACTACTCTGAGGTTGAGTTTCTGGGTATATCTTTCTTCATGAGGGGCACACAGGCAGGACAACAGCAAGAGATGTCCCAAAATTTAGGTGGCTCCATTATGTTATGCAGCAGTTTGCACTTATGTAACTGTCTTCTCCTACCTGTGAGGTTCCAAATCTAACTCCACTATGGGCAAAATACTCAGTCTCATTCCTGTCTTAAAATGAAAACTACTGCTTCTTTCTGAGCCCTGTAGGCAACATCTTCAATATCTTTATGCCATTTGTACCGTATATTCCAAATTCCATCTTTGTTTCGCTGTTGTTTATGTAGCACACATACACATTGGGAATGAGATGGAAAATCAGTAATGCCCATGAACTACTGATGCCAGGGGATGTTTAATTGGGTTACATAGAAAGCATGGTGGCCCTACATGAGGAAAAATCCATTTTATGCTAGGACACTAAATAGGGAAGTCTATTTTCAGCTCAGACTCCAAGCTGAGAGTGACTCCTTTCACCTATGAAGGGTTTCATAGGTGAATCCCCTCCAGTTGTTAGACAAGGCTCACTGTGGTCCTGAGAACACAATTCAGTGGAGAAAAAGAAAACTTTGGGGCTTCCCTGGTGGCGCAGTGGTTGAGAGTCCACCTGCTGATGCAGGGGACACGGGTTTGTGTCCCGGTCCGGAAGATCCCACATGCCGCGGAGCGGCTGGGCCCATGAGCCACGGCCGCTGAGCCTGCGCGTCCAGAGCCTGTGCTCCGCAACGGGAGAGGCCACAACAGTGAGAGGCCCGCGTACCGCAAAAATAAATAAATAAATAAATAAAAGAAAAAGAAAACTTTGTTATCCACCCACCATTCTCATTAACAAGAAATGTCATCTACCAGCCAGGAGTAATGTGTATTGAAGTCAAGTCTCTGAAGAAACCAGTTAATAGAGACTCTTCCTGATGTGAATGAGTAAATGCAAAAACAAAGAATACACTCAAGGCAGGAGGGGAGAGTACGCTTACAGTGTGAACGGGAAAGACTACTGGCCACAGAGAGAAGGGTGCAAAATTGGGAATAATTATTTCCTCAGCCACACTGGATGAGAATTCTCAACAGAGCTAGACCAAGATATTGGAATATCTTCTGTATAATCGTTTGGTTCCTTGTGAATAGTTATGCTCCTGTCACTGTAGAGAATTGTTCTTGTTCTAGCAGTCTGACTCAGTATCTCAAGAAGGCCCACTGGGTGGAGCCTCTTGGGTGTTTCCAATAGAGGCTTGAGCCAGGTGACTGTGACTATTTAAGATTCTGGTGCTCAGTGTGGCAGAAAGTAGCTAAGCAACACTTTTTGCATAGAGCTGCATTCACAAAGCTGATTCCTCTTTCTTGCGGCCTATTAGTATTCTATTGTTGCTGTAACAAATTCCCGCAAATGTAGTATCTGAAAACAACACAGATTTATTATTTTCCAGTTCCATAGATCAGAAATCTTACACAGGTCTAACTGGGCCAAAATCAAGGTGTTGGCAGGACTGCAGGCTCCAGGGGAGACTGTTTTCTTGCCATTCCCAGCTGCTGGTGGCCACCCACCTTCTTGCGCATGGCTCCTCCTTCCTGCATTTTTAAAGCCAACAATGGCTGGTTGAGTCTCTTTCATGCTTCAAATTTCTCCTGCCTCTTTTTCTGTCCTCCCATCTCTCTCTCACTGCATCCAGGAAAGGTTCTCAGCTTTGAAGGACTCATGTGATTAGACTGGGCCCACCCTGATAATCCAGGATAATCTCCTAATCTCAAAATCCCATAACATTAATCACATCTTTAAAATACCTTTTTCCATAGGAGGTAATGTATCCACAGGTTCCAGGAATTAGAACGTGGATGTCTTTGGCGGACCATCATTCTGACTACCTCATGGGGCTTGCACTTCAGGGGATATTGATACCATGAACTGACACGATACCCTAAAATGTCTCCCTCGAATACAGTAAATTGTTTCAAGAGAATCCCCTTGTATGTGACCAGAAGAAGAAAAGAGCAAGGCTGAGCTAGGACATGGCTGCTAAGCAGGTTGCCGGCATCACTCGCTGCCTAAGTAACTAGTGCCCCACCCCAGCTTCAAAAGGTATGCAAACCAATTCATGCCTCAGGAAAGTGATCTACTGCTTCAGGATCTCAAGGTATGGTCTTTGGATCAGCAGCATCACAATACCCAGGAGCTTATTAGAAATGCAGACTCTCAGGCTGCAAGCTGTGCCCTACACAACCAGAATGTGCATTTTAACAAGATCCCCCAGGTAATTCATAAGCATATTAAAGTTTGAGAAGCACTGGTATATAGAGTTCTAAATGGTTCTCAACCTTGGTTGCCCATGAGAATTACTGGGGAGGTGGCTTTTTGTGGGTGTTTTTTTTAAGTTTTATTTTGAAATAATTTCAGACTTACAGAAGAGCTGCAAAAATAGTACAGAGAGCTCCCATATACCCTTCATTCAGCCTTCCAGGTGCACATGACCATAGTACAAATATGAAAAGGAAGATATTAACATTGGTCCAATATCAATAATGAAGCCTCAGTATTTATTCGAATTTCACCGATTTTTTCCCCTAAAGTCTTCCTTCCTTCCTGCCTGACTTCCTTCCTTCTTTCCTTCCTTTTTTTCAGGAACCAATCCAGAATCCCACATTTAGTTGTCATATCTATACTTAGTCTTCTTCAATCTGTCCTCAATCTTTCCTTGACATTTTTGACGGGTACTGGTCAGTTGTTTTCTAGACTATTTCTCAGTTTGGGTTTGTCTGATGTTTTTTCATGATTTGATTAAGGTTGTGCATTTTTGGCACATACTCACAGGGAATACATGATGTTACTATGTCTTATTACTGGTGGTGTTTACCTTGACTACTTGGTTAAGGTGATGTCTTCACTATAAAATGACCATTTTCCCCTTTATAATTAATAAATAACTTAGGGGAGATACTGTGATACTATGCAAATATTCTTTCTCCCCCAACTTCCATCCAGTAAATTTTGTGTTTATTGGTGGATATTACTTGCAACAATCATTGCTGCGATGTTTTGTGATTTTCTATGTGTTAACTGGAATTCTGTAAGAAATAGCTCTTCCTTCTCCACCATTTGTAATAGAAATTTATTTTATTCTATCGGTTTTTTTTTGTTTTTTGTTTTTTTTTTCAGTACACGGGCCTCTCACTGTTGTGGCCTCTCCCGTTGCAGAGCACAGGCTCCGGACGCGCAAGCTCAGCGGCCATGGCTCACGGGCCCAGCCGCTCCGCGGCATGAGGGATCTTCCCGGACCGGGGCACGAACCCGTGTCCCCTGAATCGGCAGGCGGACTCTCAACCACTGCGCCACCAGGGAAGCCCTATCGTTATTTATTTTGTTACTCAAATCGTTCCAGCTTTGGCCATTGGGAGCTTTTTTGGGTTTTGTGTCCTTTTGACTTACTCCCATCTCTCACTCTCTTTTTTCATGTTATTTTTATTAATAGACTTTTAATTTTTAGAATAATTTTAGATTTATAGGGAAAAAACGCAGACAGTAAGTACACAGAGTTCCTGTACACCCTTCACTCAGCTTCCCCTAATGCTAACATCTTATATAGTCACAATATATTTGTCAAAACTAAGAAACTAACATTGTACATTACTATTAACTAAACTCCAAACTTTATTTGGATTTTGCCAAATCTTCCACTAATGTCCTTTTCTCATTCCAGGATCTAATCCAGGATCCTTGTTGCATTTTCCCCATCCTTTTTTGAGCACTTCCTTCCTTACCACAAGATGCTCCAAACTTCTATTTTCTCTTCCCAGTTATGGAATAAACCACTTCTCTAAGGAGCCCCACCCAGGAAGTTTTGAAAAATCCCAAAGACCAGGCAGCACCCTAGATTAGTTAAATCAGACCTCTGGCTGTGAAATCCTGGCATTTGTATTTTTAAAAGCTCTCCAGTTAATTCCAATGTGCACTTGAGGTTGAGAACCACTGATCTAGACCTTACTTCAGGTACCTGAAAGATAGTTAAAACTATGAACGATATACGATATCACTTATATGTGGAATCTAAAATATGATACAAATGAACCAATCTATGAAACAGAAATGGAAATCATGCTCATAGAGAACAGACTGATGGTTGCCAAGGGGGAGGGGGTTGGGAGAAGGGATGGAGTGGGAGGCTGGGGTTAGCAGATGTAAGCTTTTATATATAGAATGGATAAACAGGTCCTACTGTGTAGCACAGAGAACTATATTCAATATCCTGGGATAAACCATAATGGAAAAGAATATAAAAAAGAATGTATATATATATATATGTATAACTGAATCACTCTGCCATACAGCAGTAATTAACACATTATAAATCAACTATACCTCAATAATAATAATAAAAAAAACTATGAATGATAAACCCCTAAAGACTTAGGTGTATTTCCCAGCAGGTTCTTATGTTCCCTGCAGACAGAAAACACTGTTTTGTTCATATCTAACCACCCAGAACGTGGCACACAGCAGGCGCTCAGAAATACAGAATGAATGAAAACGAAACAGGTGAACCAAGTCTTGGCTCCTTAGTGAAATTAGCCTCAGCCTGATTTTTCCCCCCAAATTCCTATCTCACATTAGACCTTTGTGTCATTCTGAGGTTTATGCCCACCACAAAGCCCCTGGGCACATTTCCCAGGCAGAACCCCTTGCATCTCCTCCCTGGAATCGCCATGCTGGCTTCCCCTCACTGTGTCTGCTGTCAGCTCCCCCGTTGGCTCTGTTCTGCCACCTTTACCTCCAACAGCCCTTATGGCAAATGTGTCAGAAAACACAGCAACATCTCCTTTATTCCTTTTGCTTTGTCCTTCCAAACTTTTTCTGGCCTGCTTCAACGTCTCAGCTTCTTCTGCAGAGAAGTACAAAGGGCACAGGCTCTGTAGCCAGCAGAACCAGAGTCAAATCCCAGTTCTCCCACTTAATAGATGTATACGCTTGGGCAAATAGCTGAACCTCTCTGAGCCTCTCTTTCCTAGTGTATAAAATGGGGGTTATATCACCTACCTTGCAGGATTGATGTGAGATGTCAAGAGAACATTTTTGCTAATCCAGAGCACAGTGTGCGGTCATAAATGGCAGTTGCGATGGTTACTGTCGCTGTTATTACTGCTGTTATTATTACTATTATTATTATTATTGGTAGTGGGAATCAGTTTCCTGAATTACACACTATTATTTGAAAGGGACAGGGCAAGGCAAATAAATTCTGTAAAAGAGAGCAAGACCTCTACCCATCTGTCCCAAGGATCTAGAGTAAGTAGTAGAAGTTCATTTAGACATTGCAGAAATCATTGCAGGCTCCTACACAGTCCAGAGTAAATGGTCAAAATTGCATAAAAGGCAACCTCAGCTAAAGCAAATAACTGCTGACACCACCATCGGTTTGCATAACCAACAGATGAAAAGTAACATCTTCAGAGTGCCTTTGTTTGCATAATCTCGTTTGACACCTCCCAACCGAAAGGTAGCTGTTTTGACCAATTTGCAGATGAGGAAACTGAAGTGATAAGAGATATATTCACTGAACGAGCAAGTGATAAAAGTCAAAACACACACAGGTCTTTCTCACTCTGACATCCTTGTGGCTTCTACCACTGGTGGGTTTTTTTTGGTTGTTTTTTTTTTTTTTTGGGTGGGTGGTGGAGGGGGACAGGGATGGTTGTTGTAGTTTTTTGTTTGTTGTTTTTATTTCTGTGTAAGTTTACAGGTGGCAGAAGAGTACTCACCTCCAGGTCTACTTGAAATAGGAGTCTTCAGGAAAAGGCTTAAAAGACTGGACTACCTCATTGAAGAAAATGTCAAATTAAAAAATGGGTGAAGGGGATCAAAAAATGTAAATTTCCAGTTATAAAATAAATAAATCATGGGGATGTAATATATAGCATGGTGACTATAGTTACTATACTGCATATTTGAAAATTGCTAAGAAAGTGGGTCTTAAAAGTCTTCATCACAAGAAGAAAAAATCTGTATGGTGACAGCTGTTAACTAGACTTATTACAGTGACCACTTCACAATACATACAAATATCAAATCATTATGTTGTACATCTGAAACTAATATAATGTCATAGGTCAGTTATACCTCAATTTAAAAAAAAATCAGGAAAAATATGCTGGCCTTTCCCCTTCTCATTTGGCCACCCCGTCTTCTCCCTTTAGCTTAGTGGAGGAGTGTTTTCCTAGCAACTTGTTTGTGCCACCAACTAATCAATGAATCAAGTAACTAACCGATCAGCTAACATGCTGAGCCTATGCTAGGGGCTGTGGGGACGCCAGGAAAGATGCCTAGGCCCTGCCTTCAGGCCAGTGTAGGAAACAGAAATAACCCACTGAAACAGAGTACATGGGGTCAAGGATCAAAGGAGAGAGGTCTGGGAAGGGTCTGCAGGAGCAGGGATCCATCTGGAATGATGATGGGAGGACGGGTTTGGGATGGGGTAAGGACTGGAGAGGGAGCTTCTGAGGGAAAGAACTACAATAAAGACCAGGAGGAGGAAATGGGGGGGTGATGCGCCAGCTGTGAAGACAGCAGCCGCCTGTGGCCCATACTTGTTTTCAAGGAGTAGTGAGAAATAGGATTGGGGCCTAAATATGGTGTGTCATGAAACAAACAGCAAATTTGCTCATCATGTGCTGAGACATAGAGTTGTGAAGGGTTTTGAGCTACACAGGCATATATTTGATGTTTAAGTCAGCTCTAAACATTTGCTAATCACCTCGGCACTGATTTGTTACCTGATTTAAACTAACCAGAATAATTAGTTCTCAGTGTTAAAAAAAAGAAAGTACTCAAGACACCCACAGACATTGCAAAGTGCCTAGGACCTTGGTGTATTCAAATTAGAAATTTCTTTTAAATGTTAGTTGACAGGAAGAAACATCAAAAGTGAAAGCTGCGATTTCAGAACAATAACATGTAGGTGCAAGCAGCCAGAATGGAGCAGAGAAAATTATGTAATCTTACTGGCAGGCAAAATGCCCCAAACCAAATACTTTTTAAAATGGTATGGAGTACCTGACTGCTACCTTTTCTGAAGTGACCAGGAGAGAATTCCAATTTTCATAAATCTTGTACCCAATATTAAGGTTGCAAATTATGTCTTTCTATTCACGTGTATTTTGTTAGAATCTTTACTTAAACCTGTCCTTACAGTGAACATCTCTGAGGCACACACAAAAAGACTGAGATAATAACTATGTTGTGGCTTTTAAAACTAAATAATAAGATAAATAACAAAATGCATGGATCTCTGCTAACCTTTAAACTATTTTTCTGATGCTTTATCTTCCTAGATTGTTCTGTGGACATTGAGAGATTTCTAAACAGAATGCAGGCCTTTTCTCTGTGGGGATGGAGGATTAGGAGGTGAGAAACCTTTTCAAAAACAGACATAAGATGTTGTATGCATATATTGCAACCCCAAACCCTGGGAAAGTATTTTTCACCTTCCTAACCTACATTTGAGTCCCAGACTGTAAGCGGTATTCTGATTCATACTTACCCACGAGCAAACAAGGAATCAAGGCGTAGGAAAACCACATGATAAGACTTGTCTCGATTTCTTCTAGAACCATTGTGAGGGTCTCTGTTTGGCAGGCTCAGTTTGACCTGGAACATTGTTTCCTTCCAGAATGAAGCACTCTTTCCGTATCAGCCATCCTTGCTTCGGAACGCAGAAGTTGGAGCTGAGTCTGAGTCGCTGTAAAGCCTGAATTGTTCTGGAAAGAGGAGCCAGCCCAGATACCTCAGAAGAGGCGGGCTGGGCAGCACCCTCCTTTCTGCCCAAACCCAGATGTTGCATCAGGGGGTGTGGCCTAGGAGAGTTCCAGAGAAAAGATAACTGGGAAGCTTAAGAATCTGCATGGGGGAGATACCTGGATCATAGGCTCTGCTCTGGGGGACCCTGGTGGTCTCCAGAGGCACCCCTGGCAGTAGCAGGCAACATTATCTGAACTTCTTATCAAATAGCTGTTCTCTTCCAAGTCTCTCTCCTGTGAGTTCGTGCAAGCTAGGTACTGATTAGCTGTTTATCTACATCTCTACTTCAAAAAAAGTAGAGAAGTTTAAAAATTTTTTTCTAAATATCTTTTATAGAGTCAGGAGGTGAAGAATATATAGCTTCATATGTGCTTGCAGCTGCAAAAACACCTGGAAGGAGATAGAGAAAACTACCAAGATTGTTTACCTTGGGGCAAAGGGAGTGGGAATTGGGAAGACAGAGGAGAAAAATGGGAACGAGACTCTTTCCACCACCTTTTGTTTGTTTGGGGATTTTAAAAAATTGTTTTTATTGTGGTAAAATACACATAACATAAATTTACCATCTTAACCATTTTTAAGTATACAGTTCAGTGGTATCAAATACATCCAAATTGTTGTACAACCATTACCACCATCGGTCCATGTAACTCTTCATTTTGTAAAACTGAAACTCTATATCCATTAAACAATAACTCCGCCTTCTCCCCTCTCCTGGAAACCACCATTATACTTCTGTCTTTATGATTTTGACTACTCTAAGTACCTCATATAAGTGGAATCATGCAGTACTTGTCTTTCTGTGACTTGCTTATTTTCACTTAGCATAATGTCCTCAAGTTTTGCCCATTTTGTAGTATATGGCAGAATTCCCTTCCTTTTTAAGGCTGAAAAATAGTCCATATACATTTTGCTTATCCATTCATCCATTGATGGACACTTGATTTGCTTCCACGTTTTAGCTATTGTGAATATAATGCTGCACTGAACACAGATGTACTAATATCTCAAGACCCTGCTTTCAATTATTGTGGGTGCTGTTATATTTTTATATTGTTTGATTACTGAACCATGTGAATGTATTATTGAAAACTTTATTTAAATTTTTTAAATTGGAAGGAAAATCTTATGATAGGGTTTGGCCCCTTAAAATGTCAGTTTTTTAAAGACTCTAAACACTCCACATGTGCAAACACCTCAGTGGAAAGAACATGAATTTTAGAGTGCAACACATTTTGGTTCCAGTGTCAGAATTTATTTGCAATATAACCTTGGGAAAGTTACTTATTTATTCATTCAACAGACATTCACTAAGGGCTTTTATTATGTACTAGATCCTGGGAATTCGATAGTTCCTGTCCTCAACCAAAACCTAGTAGAGAAAATGGACATGAGAATAGTCACAAATCAATACTGAAAATGAAGTGACAGAAATATTCACAAGGGAATAAAGGAGCATTAAAGAGAAACACCTAACCCAGCCTGGGGGATCAGAGAAGACTTCTTGGAGGTGACTTTGGGCTGAGTATTAAATGCTGAAAAAAATCAGCCAGCCATAGCGTGTTTGGGAAACCACGAGAAGTTTGATGCTACTGGAGAGCAAGGTTGGAGTGGCAAGAAATGGGGCTCGAAGGTAGACAAAAACAGGATTCAAGAGAGAGCTTTGAATGCCTTGTTGAGGAGCTCAGAGTTTATCCTGAGGCAATGAGGGTTAAAAGCTCAAATCTAATCTGTCATTCCCTGTATTTGAGCTTTAAAAAATTTATGACTAGGGTAGAGAAAATCGTGGAAGCGGCCAGAGTGGAGGCAGGTGGGCCAGGAGGGAGGGATGTGGGTCAGCCAGTTGAGAGATGTTGGCTTCCACTAGGTTTTCCCATGTCTGTAGAGAGAAGTGACTAAATTCAAATGATGGAGGTAGAATTGACAGCTCCTAGATGTTGAGTGGATTGGCGGAGGAGGAGGCAAACATGATTTTCACATTCTAGGTTTGAATAACTAGGTGGATGACAGCATCTCAACCTAAATAATGTTAAGGAGGGTGGGATGGGAGCAGGGCAGGCGGGGTTGGGGATGGTACAGAAAAAGGCTGCATGTGTTCAGTTTGATACACTCGACTTTGAGGTGCTCATATGGGCAGGGGCAGTCTCCAATATTCAAATGATCTTTGTCTCAGTTTATGAGTGTCAGGGTATGGCACCACTTCCCCTACATTCAGCATTTCATTGGTAGCTGAGACCAGGAAGTGGGTGAGAACATTCAGGGAGAGTATGTAGATTACAGAGACGTGTGGATACGCTCCAGGAGAAGACCTGCATTTAAAGGACCAGTACAAGCAAAATGACATAGGAAGATATAGGAGCAATAAATAGGTCAGAGAGGTGGTCCTGGAACAAACTATGGTCCTGGAAATGATGAGGGATGGAGTGATCACCAAGGGGGGTGCAGAAGAGAGTCACTGAGTAAATTATCAAAAAATGTCTCCTGGATTTACGTCACCTAGAAGGTCATTTGTAATCTCAGTAAGAGGAGTTTCAGCAGAGAACTTGGATCAGAAGCTAGATAGTTGCAGGCTGAGGATTGGATGGGAAAAGTAGTGCTCTTTTGATGTGAAGGGGAAGAAAGCAACTCTATGAGCGTCATTTTTATAAAACAATGTCTTGCATAATATTTGTGGGAATTAAAGAATGTAGACAAAGCACATTAGCACAGTGCCAGGGACACAGTAGGTCTTCACAAATGCTGTATTAACCATTTGTTATATTAATAATATTAACAATAAATACATTAGGGTTTATTTGCTCTGACTGGCTGGCCCTTTGTGGGCTGCCCATCTTTCACTTTGGCCCCTGGATCAGCAAAAAAAGCTTCCAGTTGGTGCCCCTGGATCAGCAAAAAAAGCTTCCAGTTGGTGACACCTATTAGAGGGTGGTCATTAAAAGCATGGGCTCTGGAGCCAGACTGTCTGGGTTGGTATTGGTACTCTGCCACTTACTAGCTGTGTTTTTTTCGCCAAGTCTTTTAAACAATGTTTTAATGTCCTCCTCTGTAAATTGGAGACAACTGTAATAGTACCTAATTCGTAGGGCTGTTTTGAGGATTATATGACATGGTACACTTAGAACAGAATCTGGCAAAGTAAATATACAATAAGTATTCGCTGTATATCTTTTAACTACATCAAGGTCAAAGACACTTGCTGCATCCTCTCCTTGATCCCTGCACTCTATACACATTTCCATATATTATACGACAGACTTGCAAGGTATTGATAAAATTTGATTCCCAACTTTTCAGATGAGCACACATCTGAAGTTTATTTACTGTAGATCCCAGAGCCAGTCAGGGATGGAGACAGGAATTCCAACAGAGATCTGCCTAACTCCAAGTTCTTTCCACTCACCTTACTACCTCCCAATTAGTATCAAAGGAGGGCTCACAATGTGTCTGAGGGACGTAAAAGAGTTAGTGATCTAGGAGATCAGCAAAGGCTTTAGAGAACAGGCAATCCTCAATATGGAATTCCAAGGATGTACCCGTTTAGATTTGGATAGGAAAGATGTGCTTGCAGTTAAGCATTCCAACTGGGAGAATGGCATGGGAAGGCCCAAGGATGGAAAAGTTGAGGGGAAAACAGACTGAGGATGAAAAGAAAAAGGAAAAGGAAAGTAAACAGAAAATGGGAGAAAGAACAAGACTCATTTAGTTATGCGATGGGGGAGGAAGAAGAGTTGTTCACCAAACCTTGAGGTGTTAAGATAGCTCAACCTGGGCATGGGTCCCTGTCAAGATGCCCCTGCCCAGCACTGCCATGTTGACAAGGCAGTACTGCCTGCCAATCCTTCACAAGCCACTGCAGAAAGTCTCTGACCTGGGCTCAGCACACCTCTAGGGGCACTGAGGGGTAATGCTACCTGCCTGCCACAAGCTTTTGAATGGCAGATCCTCTCAGGACTGGTCCATGAATCAACAAGGAACTCAGAAGATCCACCTCTGCATGGGCCATGCCACTGGGTGAGAACCTCTGGAGGGCCGTGCCTCACTTGCTAGCCCCTACCCTTGCCTGGATCCCCAACTCTGATCTTGCCTTTCTCTTCCGGCTTTGAGGAACTTCTCTTTCTACACTTTCTCATCAGCTGGTTGTGATAATTTTGTCAATGCAACATGCCAAAACCAAACTATCCTCTAACCTGTTGCTGCACTTCTCAGATTAATTTCCACGGCCTTCCAGAGTTGAAGATGATCAGTCGCCTATGCCTGAAGATGAACCGCTGGAAGAACAAAGCTATTTCCTATCATAAACAAGTACAGTCTAGAAATAGGAATTTTTTTTCCTATTACACTATTTGAATATTTAATTACAGAAAGAAAAGCAAGGATTTAAAGGTTTTTGTGGAAAAGTAAAGAGTGGGGAAGGAAAAGGAGATTGATGGTCAAGGAAGAGAATCCTAAGCCCTCTGAGCCCCATAGGACTGGGACTAGAATGAAGCAAGGGAGGCACCAAGGGTGCAAAATTTCAGGCACTCACTCTTAGGGTTGTGCAAATGCAGGGTAGGTCCTGGTGCCCTGGCACAGACCACATGGTCAGTTAATTGCAATAACCCTTCCTTGCTCTACTTAACACAAAATAGTTCTCTTCCCTTTACCAAGATTCCTAAATATCTGTCCTGTGTTTTAGCACATCTGACATTTAATTGTAACCCACCGTCTAAATTATTACTATTATTTTTCTGGAAGTAACACAGTGTATTTAAACAGTGGAATTCTCCTTGTCATAGATTTTTCTAACTCCCGCTTCCACTGAGTCTGCTCCAGATGTAACTTTCACACACTTTCAAGCTCTGGTTTTCAGGGTTCTTACAGCCCTTTTTCAACCTCCTCTGAATATTATTTTCTTCAATTTCCTGCCTCGTTTATTGTCTGGCACCAGTGCAGAACATCAGGAATTTAACCTCCCTTAACCTCAATTCTTTCCTTAGGGGGTGATGAATCAAAACCCTTAAGTCTGTCAAACTGCCCTCCTTCCTGTAGTTATAGCTGATTCTTTTCTATGTGACATTTCCCAACAACTCCTCTTAAGATGTAGAATCAGGCCTTATTCAGAATAGTCCTTTGTACTTAAAAGTTCCGTGTTTAAATAAAACAAATACCATTTTATCCAATTCTAAAATTTGAAAACCAAAAACAATGCTCTGTAATAGCGAAGATCTTAATAATTTTCAAATGATTTTGATTGCTGTATTTTGCTGTATTTTCAGCCATTCACTGGTTTAATCCTAGTCATCAGTGATTCTATTAAGTGAAGCACACAATATGCTCAAAGTCTGTTTTATGAGGCCTCCAACCATCCTATATAAATTAACACCCCACTCTCACTCTCCGACCTCCTCATCTTGCTCTGTTTTTTCTTCATAGCACTTCTCCATTAGGCATTACATCACTAGAAATGAAAGTTTTAGGACAGCTTTTGGACAAATTTGTCCATTTTCTTCACTATCATTTTGCTAGGTTAGAACAGTCTGGCACCTACGCAATCAAACATTTGACATGAGGTGGTTGGATGGTTGGTTGAAGGATAAGTATCTCCAAAAGCAAAACAAAGACACAAAACCATACACATAGATATAACCGTTCAAAAAGTATTTTTCTCATCTTGACGCCAAGTGATTAGCATATGCGCTGATGAAATCAGTACTTGTTTTCTTCTACAACATCCCCCTTATCTATAGTCTAGAAACCATATCAAAACAACTAAATGTTTGGCATTACTTGTTCCAAGAAAAGACATGCTTATTCTGGGATCACTAATTTCTTCTACAAATGCTCAAAAAAAAACAAATTTAATAACCATTCCGGTATTTAACCTAAAACAGACAACACTTTAGTCTCATTCTGGACTCCACCTGTCTCCATAATTTCCTGAAAGCTATCTCCAAATGTTCTACATAGTTTCTGAGCCTAGAGATTTAAAGCAACTAAATACCTTAACTACCTTAGATGTCTATTCTTAATTGTCTATTTATGCTTGTCTTCCTGTTCGAGAGTCATTATCATTCCACGAGGTACAAGAAAACATGGAGAGGAAATTGAGTACTCTTTGTCTTCTTTGTAGTTATAACTACAAATAAAATTTGCAACATTATTTCAAAATACTGAGACCAGCTTTCCCTGGAGCTTTAAAAACAGCTTAAAAAAGTAATCTGAGTGGAAACATTTAGAAAATCAGCCAGTCCAATCGGTAAATTAAAAGTTTGTGTGAATCCTTTGTAGGCATCAGGCCAATTCTGAAGTATTTGAGATAATGAAAGTGCTCCAGCCAACAAACATACCCTCAAAAAGACACTGTGGTTTAAAACATTTACCTTCGTGAACACCGCCAATAATAACAAAAACTCCTCCTCCTGCTCTTCAAAACCTCACCAAGCCCAGTTTATGTTCTACTCATTAAACAAACAAGTCTCAGCAAACTGTATACTTTCAAATCACAAGAACCCCTCATTAGTAAACAAGAAAAATATATTCTTTGGTCATTTGGTTTTAGGTCAACAGCAAAAAACTAGGGTGTGGAGTATGCACAGCATGCTGGTCTGTAAGAGTTTAGAAGATGACAGAGTTGAGTCATATAAACTTGCTAAACCAATAGAACCAGTTTATCAGAAGAGAGGAGCTTCCTACCTTGCCTCGCAATAGAATAAAATACAGGTTTTCCCCAGAAGCAGTAATATGGCATTTTCAAAAAGTTCACTGGATGCTGTTCAAAACATAAAATGAGGATGTCATCTATCCTGTATCAAATGTACTTTAAGTTAGAAGCAACCTCAGTTGTGAAGCCATTCGAAAACAGTTAAAGGATGTATATAAATACAGGATTACAAAGGATTTCCTTTTCTTCTAGCAAAATATTAAAGTGGAAAAGTTAAAGCATGCTGAAATGCTACATTCCTTATTGATTTGGACATTGCACCTGAAGCATTTCTGCAAAATGGTAAGTTTCCAGATAACTCCAAGTTACAGGAAAAACAGGGAGTAACAGTAACTGCATTTGGAGACTTGAACTAAGGGGGAATAAAGGCTGGGAAAGAGCCTTTTTTACACTTTTAATTTTGTTTTTAACCATATGCATTGGTAAAAATAAGGGAAGCATCCATACCATCTGATGCCTTCTGGGAATTCAAATTTAGTATTATCAGCTTCTCATTTTTCAGGGGAAAACAGAACTCTGGATTTTATGTGAAATCCCCCAATTTTAAAATGTTAACAATTACTTTTTTAAGCATTGTGGGTTGAACTGTATTGGTTGTATCCTGAACAGGGCACCTTGCAAGATGGGAGAAGGGTAGTGGTGGTGAGTTTCGGACTCCTCAACAGCAAAAAAAGTGGCCAGGCTTGCCCAGAGAAGAGGTGCCTTTTCCTAATTCTCACAAGGTACCTACACAGACAGTAGTGGTCC
The DNA here is from genome assembly GCF_005190385.1 of Monodon monoceros. Taxonomy (NCBI): domain Eukaryota; kingdom Metazoa; phylum Chordata; class Mammalia; order Artiodactyla; family Monodontidae; genus Monodon; species Monodon monoceros. The sequence continues at coordinate 125,388,043 of NW_021703767.1, forward strand.
TGCTTCTCGCAATCTCTGGATTAGATGATAGAATTAAAGCATTAACGCTGGAGATAACTTATGTGCCACTGATCTATCCACATATCTATGAGGATAACATCATTCTAACAATCCAAGTTGCTCATCTGCTAGGCTTTTTATCTTCCAGCAATGGCAGTTGATTGCACTTAGGCCTTCTGATTTTAAGTGATATGTCTGTGACACACCATCTTTAATAGTGCCAGGTGCCTGTGTTACTGTGTACAAAGACGTGTAATATATGTTTGTGAATATGTATTCAGCTGAACTTAAGGACTTATGACCAAATAACAGATACAGCAGCAATAGCTTTTTGTTACTGAGTTTATATAAAGTTCTGAAAAACCTTCTTCCAAGATTTTGGAGAAGTTATTTGTAGAAGTGGGTTGGGCAGGGTTATGTGTGTTATGAATATTTAAATTGATAGCTAAGCATCTCCTCACAGGTGGAAGAAAACTACTGTAATACTGCTCTTCCCAGGACTTTCCTCCTTGTCTAAAAACAAGCGCAGAGAAGCCAATGTGTCACAATATAGAGTGTATCAGGCTGGGAATAAGGAAACCTGGTTTCTAATACAAGTCCTGCTACTAGCTAGTTATGTAGATGTTTTCTAAGATGGTTCTAGTTCTTAAGAAAATTAATTCATGCTTTTAAAAAACAGTCATTGATGTAAAGATTGGTTTTAAGACTCTTAAAAAATTGATAAAATGTTGAAGTAGAAAATTAAGTAGTTCCCAGTGAGGTTTCATCACATAATAGGAGGAGCACACAATAGCTATCATTGGCACACATGGACTATCTAGGAATTCCCTAGTTATTATAAATCTAATTATGGCACAGAAATATGCATTCTGCTTCCAGTGCTACTCCATTCCTAGCTACTTTCTCAAAATCCTTAACATCAGCTCTGCAGGGTTTGCTATAAATAGCTCATGTCTGTGATACAAAGTAGTAATTGAGTTGCTCCTCTCCTTTTTTTTTAAACAAATATCCATTTTTTAAATAAGGAAGACTGGGGGGTGGGGACCACAAAGAGGTGGAAAATAAAAAGAAAGCATCATCAAATGTTTGTTTAAAATTAAAAAGATGTTTGCTACCTAGTCATTTTACAACTACTATAAAACTATTTTCCTCAATTTATATTCAAGTGATTTTACAGCAAAAAAGGTAAGAATACATGACTTTTGTTTCCATTAAACTTGCCTACTAATAATCATCTTAATAAACAAAGGGGGCTGAGGAAGATAATGAAATATGAACTAAAAGGCTTTAAAAGCAGATGCAATGAAGATAGAAAATTGTACAATGTCTGTATTTGTTAACTCCTATTGCTTAGTGGGAGAAGTCAGGGCTGCCACCCAGTGGCAATGTAAGTCTTTAAATGATTTGAAGATTTAGAGAATTAAAAAAACATTTAAAATAAAATTTAAAAAAACCAAAATCAAAAACCTCATGAATTAGACAACTTCAATTTTAGAATCAGTAATTCTGGTGTCTTAAATGTCTGTTCATAACATATTAAAGAATGGAAACATTCATTTGCGTAGGCAGCATTGGGGAAATTTTTTAAAATCTCATGACTTTCTACTATTTACTAAGTTATGTGGTTTTAGTAAGTATTTTCTATTAAAATATTGAAAGTACTTTGCTTAAATTAAATCTCCAGAATTTACAGTGGGGGGAAAAGCTGTGACCATAAAGTATAACTGGTTTTCTTCTGTGATGTATAGAAATAGATTAAATACACTACAGTAGCCTCTCATCCATACACCCAAACTTCTGCTTGATAAACAAAAACTTAATAGAAGCATCTGCAAATATAAGATTCTAAAAATAATTTTCCCTTACCATTAGCACATCACATCTTTTCCTCAGGTATACATCAATTTTAGTGTCCCAGTCAATAAAATTCAAAGCTGAAAGAAGAAAATGAGAATAGAAATACTATGCCTGATAATTACTGATTTTTTTTTGGTGGGGTTGGGGAGAACCAAGTATCTCGTTGACTCTTACTTCTTCAAACTTTGGCCGTAGCTTTTTTCACATTGACACAGATATAACATATTCAAAAACAAGATGCTTTGGTAAAATAACACTAGGGGAAAAAAATAACACTAGAGCATCCATTTACAGTTTGAAAAGCTAAATATCTCAGAGACTGTTTTGTTCTCTTGAATAACCAGATGAGAGAGAAGCACCAAAAAAAAAGAAAAAAAAACTTAGGAATTTACAGATTTTTGTTTCCAACAGTTGTAAATTTAAATTGTACAAGATATGTTTTCTAACCTATGTCCCGTATGTTTTGCTTTACACTGAAAACAAACAAATTTTGAAAAATAATGACAGACACAACATACTTGATATTTACAATGGCTTGTGACAAATATAATACCTGAAAATAATTTCTAATTTTCCATTTATTATTGCTATTTAGTCACAGAAAAGATTAACAACTCTCCAAGAAATTTATTTTAGCATATGCCATATATTGATATAATTGATATAATAATTTTATATGAAGAGAACCATTGCAGAAGTAACTAAGGTGGTCCCCTTACAAGGAAATAAAGGAAAGGCAATAAAGAAATTCTTCCGTATAAAGACTTTCGATTTGCATCATTTTTTCAAAATATAAAACCTTAATATTAGAAGCGAAGAGAAAAAGAGCAAAAAAACCAATGAAACAGAAGACCAAGGATAAGGAATTGCTCTATGCAGATGTCTGGCATATGTAGTATATATGTATGAACTGAGTTATAATAAAAATACTTATGTATTATAGTCAATTTTCATATAGAGTTAGAAACAGCAATTTCCAATCAAGCATGACTGGAATGATATTTTCTCAGTCTTCACATGACGAATTACAACTGTATAGCAGTCACTTCTGGTCAGCAGTATCATGATAAATGCTTGATAAGATACAATTTTTCTCCTTGTTCACTTGTAAAAATTGGTGCCTTTTTGTAATGTTCTACAAGTTCTTCCATGGTGCTGAATTTACGCTGCCCAATGCAGTAGACAGTCTCTTTTAGTTGGACTTTAAAATGCTTGTTTTTCCCTTGTGCTTTTAGTGATACTGAAAAATCATTTGGCTAAAAGAGAAAAAAATTTTGAAAGACATCTATTAGCATTTTTATATTAAACTAATAACAGCTAAAATGTGAGCACTTTAAGTACTAGGCACAATACTAAATTATTTATATGAATTATCTCCTTTACGCCTCAAAACAAACCCATTTTACAGATGAAAAAAAAATCAAGGCTGAAGAGAAGCTAAGTTGCCTAAGATCATCCACCTAGTTAACAAAAGAGCCAGGATTCAAATAGAAGCAGCCAGACTCTTAAGTCTCTTAACTATTACGCTCTACCTAACACCAGGGCAAATCCTTTAGTTTAACATCTGAAGCATAAAAACTATCTTCTCTCCATTCAAACTACTGGAGAAACATAGGAGAAAATCCAAGACATCCACCCCTTTTCAATTAGTAGCTAACAGTAGCTGTCTTACAGAGTAAATACTCTGAAATCTCAAAGATGAAGGACACAAAAATGAGAACTAATTTAAACTCTAATAAGAGATCATAAACTCAAATGCCTATAAGGGGCAAAAAAGAAATGTAAACAATGGCCAGGGTGGCTATATAGGGGGAAACAACAGTACATGGCCAATCTAAAGGAGGTGGCCACTTAACTGCAATTGTTGCCTTGTAGGAATACGGCTCAACATTGACAGGCCTTCCAATTTTAAAAGGGAAATCTGATGTCCAAATTCTTATACTAAATCTCCCAATATTTAAAATCTGACAATGAATTCAAATGTTTAAAAACACTGTACAGGTCAAATGAAATATGACTATTTGAGACCTCTACTTCAAAAATTCTACTACTAAAAGTAATGGTATATTTTGGATAATATCTATGCTTAATTACCCACAAGAAAATACACAGTATTTTGCAATCAAGTTTTAGGTTTTTTTTTTTTTTAACCTTACACTCTTCTGAATAGTCTATATCAACCTCTTATACAGTTACTGCCAAAGTTTCAAACAGTGGGTTTCTTGGAAACATCTTATGGTTATTTACCACCCACTCCAGGGTCACTCCCTTCTAATCCTTCTGCCCACTGCTTGTCCTAGAAAGTAGGGCCAGGTCAGGCAACTAACAGAAAACAAATCCCACCACTCTTCCCTATCATCAATCACCTTCTCTTTCTGAGGGGTTATGTACAGGCCCCCATTTCCTGAACTTCACATCAGGCAGTTCAATTAATTTCAATCTCGCCCTCTCATCTTTCCCACCCCTCACCCCTTAAACACACACACACACCACTCAAACAGATAGGTTTTCTTTCTTTCTTTCAACCTTCTGTACAATCATACATTAACTTTTGTACAAATACATATACACAAAAAAAGCCAATACTACTCATGGAAAAGTAGTGATATCCTTTATCAAGGAAAAATAAAGGCCATTTTTAAGGGAAATGAGTATTGTCAAATTCTAAAATCCTAGATAGTACCCAAAAGAGCCCACAAAACTATTTTCTTATTCAATTTTTATGGTTTTACAGTTTTATTGTTTTACTAGTATTGGAACAGAATTTATCTTTTATTGCAAATGCACTTCAAATACAGAGTGCATGTTCAAATGGGTTTCTGAGGTATGTAATAGTGTATTCCAACTTCCAAACAAGCAATTTATAAAAAAAGCAAATATCAATTTTTTAAATTCAGGGATTTCCTTTATTGTAAGGATGACAGTGTATCCATTATGCAATTTAAGAAATGTTTTTCCCAGTTTAGTCTACTGCATTGTTCTACTCTCAGTGAAGAAACCAATGTTCAATTTTCTCCATTTTTCAGTTTAATGCAAAAGAAAATATTTCAGGAAGGCAAAACCAACAGAACTAGGACAAGGCTTTTAAATAATCCAGGGTAGGGCTATATATTACTAAAAATAAATACACTTGGAAAGAACACTGACTTTCACTAAGAAACTTTACATATTTTAGCAAATATACTACCTGGTTAATTTTAGGGAAGCCACTTAACTTCTCTAATCTTCTATTTATTTTTTTAATACTCAGAGTTCCATTTCCATTTACCTTTGAAAACCAACTTACCGAAGATTCACTATCACGAATGAGGAAATCACCTTCATGCCCTCTTTCATTTAATGCCATTTCTGCTTGGTGCCTGGTGACTTTCCCATAATACCATGGATTGCCAGCAAACTTTCCAGTGAGTGAAGGCCTAATGTAATCACACTGTGGAGGCGATGGTTCCAAACCTGAGGTTAATGGATTATTCTGCATAATGGTAACATAGTTTTTTGGCACCAGACCAACCATTCCATTGATCTTCCTGCATTTCCACCACTCAGGGTCATTTTCAGGTTTTTCAATAACATCCATTACATCGCCTTTCTCAAAATTAAGTTCTTCATCATTGGACGAGCTGAATGGGTAAAGAGCCTGTACCACATGTAACACTTGCCCAGTATTTAGGTTACTGACGACTGCTGCTAATTTCTCTGACAAAGAACCCACATGGTCACCCAAAGGACTGTCGCCTTCCTCAGTCACATAGTTTGAAGGGAACCATCCAACATGTCCATTGTAGCTACCCCGCCACCACCCATCACTGCATTTCTCCATGACGATCACCTTTGTCCCTTTTATCAATGACAATTCATCCTCTCTCTCTGCCATGTAGTTAAATTTTACATAAGCAGGCATGTTGAGGTCATACAGACGTTCCCCTGGGTCAACAAAGCTATCATCAGCAGGAGATGCAGAATCTGGCACACTAGGTTTTCTTTTCACTTTTCCAATGCCTGTTTAAATAAAAAAGGGTAATGAGAATATAAAATAATGATAATCAAAAACACCAATTGATTCATTATTAACAAAGTATCTTCAATTCTGTAATTCTTTCAAGCCTTTTAACTAAGATAACAAATTCCGTCCTTCCTTCCTTTTTCCCTCCCTCTTTCTCTTTCTTTCTTTACATCCTCACGACTTATAAAGGCTCCAGCAAACCCGTATTCTTCTTGTCTTACTTTATTAACTGAGATTCTATTAACTTGCTGTATAGAAGTAAAATAGTAACTTAAATCACAATTTTATATGCAATATAAAATTGTAGTTAAGTCTAGGTAATCCTCCCATTTGCTTTCTTAGTTCCCAAGACCCAGGTTGCTCTATTTATTTTACCTCATGTTTATTTTAAAATAATATATCCACAACAGCAGAGACTTTTGCTGACTTTGTTCATGGATATAATCCCAAGGATCTCATACAGTGCTTAGTACACAGGAGATGCTTAATATATATTTGTTAAAAGAATGAAAAAAATAACCAAATGGTACTATCATCACAAATGTATGCTACAGCAACTTTAGTCAGGCATTTTCACCGCTGCTCACTTGAAAACTAAGGCATTTCTAGGTAAAATTTCTCAAATACTTTCTCACTATCTCAAAATTCTTTCTCATTACCCTTACTCTTTTTCTTCTCCCAAGTTCCCAACCTCTGATCCTTCTGGGTTCTTAATACCTACCACCTTTCCTGCCTCTTTTTGGGACTCTTGGCCATCCTTGTTCCCCTCCCACTCACTCCCTTCTATTGTCTAAAAACACATTTAGATCGCTTTTATTCCAAAATAAAGTTACTTCAACTCTGCTATTGTTCTTTAACTACATCATTCTTTATAAAACTGTCTTCCCTTTTTCCTTCAACTTTTTCACCACTCACTCACTCCTAACGCCTTATAATCTGGTTCTCTATCTCCACCAAAACTACTCAATTAAAACTGTCATCTCTTCACTGCCAAATTAGTCCCTTTTAGAGCCCTCGATCTTTTCAAACTCTCTATACAGCAACCAAGATCACAGATAACTTTGTACAACATTTTCTCCTTCTTTAATTTCCCCGAGAGTCTCCTGTTTTCCCTACTGACCTGTTTAAATATTCTTGTGTTCCTCTGTCTGGGCCTCCTCTGTCTAAACCTTGTTATAAAATTGCATTGTACTTGCTTACTTGTCCATCTAATAAGAGTGAGTTTCCTGGGGGCAGTAAGCTGGATCTTATTACCTTGTATCTCCAGCACTTAGCAGTAACTATAGTAGTAGCAGGAACAAAGTGAATGTTTGCTGAAAGAACAAGTGAATGATTCCTTTGTTTAAAGTGTTTCCCAAGATGCCATGCTTGGACTTAGCCTCTGCTTCAAGGAAATCATACACTTTCACTTTCTATAACTTCTCTATAGAAGGTTCCAAGGTCTCTTTGTAGCTCTAAGCTGGAATTCAAGCATTACAATTCCAAATGTCACTAGACATCTACAGAATGAATGTACCATCAGCACCTCAAATACAACTTCCATGTCCAAATAAAAATAACCTCTCCAAGATCCATAAATCAACTAACTCCCTCCCTCCCAATTTCCTTCCTTCTGGTTAATGATGTATCATCATCATGAAAAATTCATACATCAGGGATTTCTGGCACAGCAGGGAACTCTAGGGTTCCATCCCTCCAAGAGAGTAATTAATGAGCTGGCGAATACTGTCAAAATCAACTTTTGCGGAACTCCAGAATCTAGTAAAAAACTTATAAAAACTAGCTAAGCTTAGGGAATAAAGAAGCTGCTGCTTTGTAGTAAGAGAGCACTGTAGCATTTTAAGCTGCCTGCCTAATATCTCTTAAATCCCAAATCAGTGGTGGCTGTGAGGATAGCAAACTGAACTCCTAATGCCAGACAGAACAATACAGACCTTATTCACAAAGAATTGTAATTGTGCGTTTCAACCTATCTGGAAGCTACCTGAAGGACCGGCACAATGACTTGCCGTGGTTTCACCTGACTTGGAGCATTCCCAGGGCTAGGATGTTTTCTGCTGAAATCATTTAATTGATGCAGCAGACTGGTAGAAGAAACAACAACTAGGATAAGAAACAGATAAAAAATCCTAGGAAGGAAAAGTTTGAGTAAGGACACAAATGGGGTAATAAGGGCTTTGAAAAGCCCCTGTGTATACCAGAAAATCAAGAAAGCCACATACATAGCCAGAACCGGCACTTGTTCAGCAAAGGCCTGAGTAGACCCTGAGCTTTCACCTATTGCTGACCTTCAAGCTCTGAAGAAGCAGTAAGTAAAGGCTAAGGAAGAGTTGCAAATGGCCTGGCTAAGTGTTGAAAGAGGTTTTTTTTCTTTTTCTTTTGGTTTCACGTGTTTAAGAAAACTCTTTCAAAACACTGGCTAACAACTAAGCAAAAGAACACAGATGTATGTGGTCGCACATTGTGTGGTCACACAATGACACAGACTTTATAAAAATAGTTTAGAAAAGTCACTAAACAAGCAAACAAAACCACCACAATAAGGAGCAACAACAAACCCTAAGGACAAGGTAGAATCTGATGCTGAAAGAAAAAAGTATCAATCAAGAATTCCATGTCCATATATACACTATCAAACGTAAAATAGACAGCTAGTGGGAAGCAGCCACATAGCAGAGGGAGATCAGTTCGGTGCTTTGTGACCACCTAGAGGGGTGGGATAGGGAGGGTGGGAGGGATGGAGACGCAAGAGGGACGAGATATGGGGACATATGTATATGTATAACTGATTCACTTTGTTATAAAGCAGAAACCAACACACCACTATAAAGCAATTATACTCTAATAAAGTTAAAAAAAAAAAAAAAAAAGAATTCCATGTCCAGCAAAAGTGTCCTTTAAAACTGAAGAAGTTAAGATACTCCCAAGGTAAACAAAAACTGAAGGAGTTTGTCACACTACACCTGTGCTACAAAAAACGCTAAAGAGTCCTCCAGGCTGAGATGAAAGGTCACTAAAGTCATATGAAGAACAGTGGTAAAGGTAGCTACACTGTAAATATAAAAACCAGTTACATTTTTAGCTTGTAAGTCCTCTTTTATTCTTATATGATTTAAGATGCAAATATATAAAACGGTAATTTCAAATCTAGGTTAATGGGCACACAATGTATAAAGACAAAACTATAAAAGAGCAGACTTTTGTATACTATTGAAGCTAAATTTGCATTACTTCAAACTTGATTGTTAAAAAGTTAAGATGCTAATTGTAATCCACAGGGTAATCACTAAGAAAAAAACTAAACACACTGAAAAAGAAATGAGAACAAAACAAAATGTGCATCATAAAAAAATCAATTATATGCAAACGAAGCAACTGAGAAAGGATTAATCTCCAAAATATACAAGCAGCTCATGCAGCTCAATATCAAAAAAACAACCCAATCCAAAAATGGGCAGAAGACCTAAATGGACATTTCTCCAAAGACGACATACAGATGGCCAACAAACACACAAAAAGATGCTCAACATCACTAATCACTAGAGAAATGCAAATCAAAACCACAATGAGGTATCACCTCACACCGGTCAGAACGGCCATCATCAAAAAAATCTGCAAACAATAAATGCTGAAGAGGGTGTGGAGAAAATCCTCCTGCACTGTTGGTAGGAGTGTAAATTGATACAGCCACTATGGAAAACAGTATGGAGGTTCCTTAAAAAACTAAAAATAGAACTACCATATGACCCAGCCAGACCACTACTGGGCATATACCCTGAGAAAACCATAACTCAAAAAGATACATGCACCACAATGTTCATTGCAGCACTATTTACCATAGCTAGGACATGGAAGCAACCTAAATGTCCATCAACAGATGAATGGATAAAGATGATATCACTCATATATAAAATGGAATATTACTCAGCCATAAAAAGTAACGAAATTGAGTTACTTGTAATGAGGTGGATGGACTCTGTCATACAGAGTGAAGTAAGTCAGAAAGAGAAAAACAAATACCATATGCTAACACACTTACATGGAATCTAAAAAAAGTAGTACTGATGAACCTAGTGGCAGGCAGGGCAGGAATAAAGACGCAGATGTAGAGAATGGACTTGAGGACACAGCAGGGGAACTGGAAGCTGGGATAAAGTGAGAAAGTAGCACTGACATATATACATGACCAAATGTAAAATGGATGGCTAGTGGGAAGCTGCTGCGTAGCAGAGGGAGATCAGCTTGATGCTTTGTGATGACCTAAGGGGTGGGATAGGGAGGGTGGGAGGGAGGCTCAAGACAGAGGGGATATGAGGATATATGTATACATACAGCTGATTCACTTTGTTGTACAGTAGAAATTAACACAACATTGTAAAGCAGTTATACTTCAATTAAGATATGAAAAAAATCAATTATAAAAGGTAGTAATAAAAGAATTGAGGGGAAAAAAGGTATAAGACATATAGAAAAAACAAACAGCAAAGTATCAGAGGGCCTTTCCTACCAGTAATTTCTTGAAATGTTGGACTAAAAGGTAAAGATTGGCAGAATGGATTAAAAAAATATGATCCAACACTATGCTATCTATAAGACACTAACTTCAGATCCAAAGATGCAAACAGGTTTGAAAGTGAAAGGATGCAAAAAGACATTCCATGAAAATGGTAACAAAAGACTTTAAGACAAAAATTGTTACAGGAGACAAAGGACATTATATGTTGATAACAAGTCAATCCATGAAGAAGATTTACCAATTATAGATATATACACACCTAACAACAGAGCAGCAAGACATATAATAAAGCAAAAACTAACAGAATTAAAGGGATAAATTGACAGTTCTACGATATAGTTGGAGATTTCAATACCTCACTTTCAATAATGGATAGAACAAAAGACCACGAAACTGAAATCATATAAAATATCTTCTCTGACCACAGTGGAATGAAATTCAGAATCAATAACAGAAAGGAAAACGGGAAAATTTACAAATATGTGGAAATTAATCAACACACCCAAACGACTAGTAGGTCAAAGAAAAAATTACAGGTGAGATTAGAAAATACATTGAGATAAATGAAAACGAAAACACAACATACTAAAACCTACAGGCTATGGCAAAAGCAGTACTCACAGGGAAATTTATAGCTCTACCAGATTACATTAAAAAAGAAAATCAATCTCAAATCAATAACCTAACTTTACTCCTTAAAGAACTAAAAAAAAAACCTACAGGCTATGGCAAAAGCAGTTCTCACAGGGAAATTTATAGCTCTACCAGATTACATTAAAAAAGAAAATCAATCTCAAATCAATAACCTAACTTTACTCCTTAAAGAACTAAAAAAAGATCAAGCAGAAGCTAGCAGAAGGAAGGAAATAATAAAGATTTAGAGCAGAAGTAAATACAAAGAGTACAGAAAAACAACAAAGAAGCAATGAAACCTTTGAAAATATCAAAACTGCCAAATCTTTAGCGAGACTGACCAAGAAAAAAAAGAGAAAAGACTTAAATTACTAAAATCAGAACTGAAGTGGGGACATTACTAGAAACCTTACAGAAATAAAAGAATACTACAAACTATATGCCAATAAATTAGAAAACCTACATGAAAAGAAAAAATTGCTATAAACACACAAACTACCAAAAATGACTCAAGAAGAAACAGAAAATGTGGATAGACTGAAGTAAAAGACTGAATCAGTAATCAACACTTCTCAACAAGGAAAAGCCCAGAACCAGATAACTTGACTTCTGAATTCTACCAAACATTTGTCTCTCAGACTTCTACCAAAAGAGAAGGAAACATTTCATAACTCATTCCATGAGGCCAGCATTACCTAGATACCAAAGACATAAAGATATCACAAGAAAACTACTGACCAATATCCTTTCCTGTATGAATATAGATATAAATATACTCAACAGTCAATTTTTGTTATTCATGGTGGTTCTGTTCTATAAGGTGACCATGAATACTTAATTAGCATACTGAACCACTGCTTTAGGGGATACTCTGTTCACAACATTTTTGTTATGTGTGTTTCTCTTTAAAGACACTTTATTTAATATAAATTGTTGACTCACTGACACTGAACTCATGGCCAACAACGCTATAAACTCATGCCTGAATGAAGCTTACCTAGCACACATATTTTTTCCATAAAGCAAATCAAAGCTTTCTTACACTTAGGAACACTAGACAATACTTTAGCACTATGCTTGGGCACCATTTTAAACAGTAAAATCACACACACACACACACACACACGGCATTAAACTGCAAAAAGGACACTGATTTTCAGTATGAGAGCTGAAATGAGAGGTCACCTTGTTTGACCTCTGCTAGCAACTCAAATTTTTTGCCCTTGGCAAATGTGCACAAAAGTACTGCAAGTAGCAATTTGGGATTTTCATGATAAAAGTGATAAAACACCCTTTCATGATAAAAATGGTCAGCAAACTAGGAACAGAAGGGAATTTCCTCAACAAAATAAAGGGCGTTTATGAAAAAACCATGGTTACCATCACACTCAGTAGTGAAAGACGGAAAGCTTTTCTCCTAAGATCAAGAACAAGACATAAATGCCCTCTTTCACCACGTCTATTCAACACTGTACGAGAAGTGCTAGCCAGAGCAATTAGGCAAGATAAAGAAATAAGAGATAGCCAAACTGGAAAGGAAGAAGTAAAATAATCTTTATTCACAGATGACATGATCTTATATAGAAAATCCTAAAGAATTCACACACAAAAAAGCTAGAACCAATAACTTAGCAAAGTTGAAAGATACAAAAACACAAAAAAAATCAGTGTATTTCTATATACTAGCAATGAATAATCTGAAAAGGAAATTTTTTTTTCCTGTGCTCTTAACCCCCCAAACCTTATTGGGCTCCTTCCTCCCTTCCTTCCTTCCATTCATTCATTCATTCAGGCTGGCTGCGTTGGGTCTTCATTGCTGCGCACAGGCTTTCTCTAGTTGTGGCAAGCGGGGCTACTCTTCATTGTGCATGGGCTTCTCATTGCAGTGGCTTCTCTTTGTTGCAGAACACAGGCTCTAGGCACACAGGCTTCAGTAGTCGTGGCACGCAGGCTCAGGAGTTGTGGCTCGCAGGCTCTTGAGCGTAGGCTCAGTAGCCATGACACACAGGCTTAGTTGCTCCGCAGCATGCGGGATCTTCCCAGACCAGGGCTCGAACCCGTGTCCCCTGCACTGGCAGGTGGATTCTTAACCACTGTGCCACCAGGGAAGTCCCAGGAAATTTTTAAAATTCAATTTTTAATAGCATTAAGAATAAAATACACAGAAATAAATTTAATCAAGGAGGTACAAGACTTGTACACTAAACACTACAAAATATTGTTGACCTACAAAATATTGTTGAAAGAAATTAAAGAAGACCTAAATAAATGGAAAGACATTGTGGTTTTTTTTTGTTTTTGTTTTTTTTTGGGGTACGCGGGCCTCTCACTGCTGTGGTCTCTCCCATTGCAGAGCACAGGCTCTGGACGTGCAGGCTCAACGGCCATGGCTCACGGGCCCAGCCGCTCCACGGCATGTGGGATCCCTCCCAGACCGGGGCACGAACCCGTGTTCCCTGCATCGGCAGGCGGACTCTCAACCACTGCACCACCAGGGAAGCCCTCTGTGTTTTGTGTTTTTTTTGTGGTACACGGGCCTCTCACTGTTGTGGCCTCTCCCGTTGCAGAGCACAGGCTCCGGACACGCAGGCTCAGCGGCCATGGCTCATGGGCCCAGCCGCTCCATGGCATGTGGGATCTTCCCGGACTGGGGCATGAACCCGTGTCCCCTGCATCGGCAGGCAGATCTCAACCACTGCGCCACCAGGGAAGCCCCCATTCTGTGTTTATGCATTTGAAAACTTAGTATTTTTAGATGGCAATACAGTTGGCCCTCAGTATCCATGGGTTCCGTATCTGTGGATTCAAACAACCTCAGATCAAAAATATTTGGGGAAAAAAAAACTCCAGAAAATTCCCAAAAGGAAAATGTGAATGTGCCATGCACCAGAAACTATTTACATAGAATTTACATTGTATTAGTATTACAAGTAATTGAGAGATGATTTAAAGTATACAGGAGGATGTGTGTAGGTTAATGCAAATACTATGCCATTTTATACAAGAAACTTGAGCATCCTTGAGTTTTGGTTATTCGCAGGGGGTACTGGAACCAAACCCCTGCAGATACCAAGGGATGCCTATACTATCCAAAGTGATCCACAGATTCAATGTAATCCTTATCAAAGTACCAACACCCTATTTTTTGCAGAAATGGAAAAAGCTGATCCTAAAATTCATACGGAATCACAAGTTATCCCAAATAGCCAAAACAAACTTGAAAATGGAAAACAAAGTTGACGGACTCACACTTCCCAATTTCAAAACTTACTACAAAGCCACAGTACTCAAAACAGTGTAGTACTGGCATAAAAGGAATGAGGAATAGACCAATGGAAAAGAATTGAGAGTTCTGAAATAACTCTCAATTCTATTCCAGTTGCTCCATATATTTTGACTTTGACCTTGAGGAGGGTGCCAAAACCATTTAATGGAAGAAAGAATAGTCTCTTCAACAAATGATGCTGGGACAACTGCATATCCACAGGCAAAAGAATGAAGTTGGATTCCAACTTCATACCACATACAAATATTAACTCAAAATGGATAGATGACCCAAATATAAGAGTTAAAACTTTAAAACACTCAGAAGATAACATAGGGAAAAGTCTCATGACCTTGGATATAGCAACAGATTCTTAGATTTGACACCAAAAAAAAAAAAGATAAACTGTACTTCATTAAAATAAAAAACACTTGTGCAAAGGACACTACCAAGAAAGTGAAAAGACAACCTACAGAATTAGAAAAGAATATTTGCAAATCATAATGCTGATAAGGGTCTCTATCCAGAACATATATAAAGATCTCTTAGAACCTAAGAACGAAACGAAAAAAAACCTATCTCAAAAATGGACAAAGGACTTGAATAAATAATTCTTCAAGGAAGATGTACAAATACCCAAAAGCACATGAAAAGATGCTCAACATCATGAGTCATCAGGGAAATGCAAGTCAAAACCATATGAACTTTTTTTTTTTTTTAAAAGAATCAATTTTATTTATTTTTGGTTGCACTGGGTCTTCGTTGCTGCGTGAGGGCTTTCTATAGTTGCGGCAAGCAGGGGCTACTCTTCATTGCGGTGCGTAGGCTTCTCATGCTGTGGCTTCTCTTGTTGTGGAGCACGGGCTCTAGGTGCGCGGGCTTCAGTAGTTGTGGCACAAAGGCTCAGTTGCTCCATGGCATGTGGGATCTTCCCGGACCAGAGCTCGAACCCATGTCCCCTGCATTGGCAGGGAGATTCTTAACCACTGCGGCACCAGGGAACTCCGACAGTGAAATACTGATACCACTTCACATCCTACTAGGATGGCTATAATAAAACCAAATTAAACCAAACGAAAAAAAAAGGAAAATAAGTGTTGATGAGGAGAACCCCTCTGGTCAAAATGTAAAATGGTGCTACTGCTGTGGGAAACAGCTGATGGTTCCTCAAAATGTTGAACACAGAACTACCATAATTCCATCCCTAGGTATATACCCAAAAGAACTGAAAACAGGTATTCAAATAAATACTTGTAAACAAGTGTTCATAGCTTCACTATTCACAATAACCAAAAGATGTAAATGACCCAAATGTCCATCAACAGATGAATGGATAAACAAAATGTGGTATACCCATATAATTCAATATTATTCAGCCATAAAAGGGATGAAGTGGTGATACATGCTACAACATGAATGAACCTCAAAAACAGTATGCTGAGTGAAAGAAACTAGACATAAAAGGTTACATATTGTATGATTCCATTTATATGACATAGCCAGAATAGGTAAATCCATATAGACAGAAAGCAGATTAGTGGTTGCCAGGAACTAAAGGGAAGGAGTAATGGGAACAACTGTTTAATGGGAATGGGGTTTCCTTTTGGGTGATGAAAATAGTTTGGAATTAGACAGATGTGGTGGTTGCACAACATTGTTAATGTACTAAATACCACTGAACTGTACACTTTAAAACAGTTAACTTCATGAATTTTATATCATAAAAATTATTTTCTTAAAAGATTCACACATCAAATCCTTAAAGTCACCATATGTCCTTTATGCCAACACTTTCCATTTCCACTATTCATGTGCTAGTTCAGGCTTATGTTGTTGTGCTTGAGCCTTCACTACCCATTAACTAGTTGTTTTTTTTTTACTAATCCAATCTATCCCACTTCAACCCATCATCCACATCATCCAGTCTAATCTTATATTACAGCTACAATCACATGACCCTATTGCTCAAAAGCCAACAGTGGCTCTCCTGCCTAACAAATTAAGAGAAATGCTCTGCCTGGAATCTACAGCTCTCTCTAGAATGTCCTCAAGCCTTCCTTTCCAGGCTTATGGTATAGACCAGAGGCCCCCAACCTTTTTGGCACCAGGGACCAGTTTCGTGGAAGACAATTTTATTTTTCCAAGGATGGGGCGGGGGTGTGGATGGGATGATGATGGTTCAGGCAACGGGGAGCAGCAGATGAAGCTTCGCTCACTGGCCTGCCACTCATCTCCTGCTGTGCTGCCTGGTTCCTAACAGGCCACGGGACAGGTATCAGTCCGCATCCCAGGGGTTGGGCACCCCTGGTATAGACTATAGAAAACAGTGTAGACCTTGAAACAGCCTTTGGGTTCAAATCCCAGGTAAGCTTCTTACTAACTGTGGAAACTTGAGCAAGCTATTTCACTTTTCTGAGCTCAGAAATGGAGGAAACAGCACTTACCATGAGTGTTGTGAGAACTGAATAAAATAAAGTAATAGTACAGTACACAGAGTAAATGTTAAACAAAAGCATCTTTCTATAACGCCCTGCACTAAAACTACCCTAAATTTTAGTAAGAACGGGCCACTTAAATCCCCTGAATTAGATGTTTCTACCTTCATGACTTAGTTTACCTTGTTAGTTTCTTAGCAAAACCTCATTAAAACTTCTGCCTTTCAAAAATGTACCCATTCAAGAAGTGTCATTTCAAATAACAACTTTATTATTTTATTTATCTTTCTGCTTCATGTTTTTCAACATCCTTCATTCCCCATCGTCACCCTCAATGATATTATAAGCTCTCCTTTTTGAAGTACCCCAGCACCTTGTACTTCTGAGGTACTTGTATGCTAGCATTTCCTGTGTTTGTCTTTTAAGTCCATCTACTAGAGCATAAGCTTCCAGAGAAGCATTTTTAATGTCTCACTGATCTTTTGCACTTCCTATACTACTTAGAACTGTATACATACAGCAGGTGATCAATGTGTTTATTAAACTGATTAAACTGAATACTGACATAAGCAAATATAAAATTCTAAACCTGAAAATAAAGGCTAGTTCAAAAATATTTTTCTTTTGATTCTGAAAAAGATAATGTCTAAGACTAATTAACCTTGTCCAAAAAAACTGTGAAGAATTTTTGGACAGACCCAACAATTAAAGCCCTAAGTGGGAAAACACCAAAACAACCTATTTTAATCTTAGAGGCCAGAAATAGTTCAGAGAAAGAATATAAGCTTAGAATATTTGTTTTCTGTACAAAACAAAGTCCTGTTTATCATGTGAATGACAAATGCATGCGTAATCAATAGCCTGCTTTTTCCCCTGCTTACAAATCTTCCAGAAGGGCCTGTTTATTGCCCTTTGTTTCTGCTTAAAAATAGTCCTTCCAATCTCATGCTATCAATGAGAGAGTAGATGCAAAAGTACTTTACAAAATTATAAAAATGTAAAGTATCAGTATCTCTTAATTTCTCAAGTACGTTATAATCAGCAACAATTAGATCATTCCACAACAAGCAGGCTCCCTCAGATCAATGTATTATCTTTTCTAAATTTTTCCCAGCTTCACAGTTAGTTCACCACAATCCTCCTAATTTTAATCAGTCCCTTTTGCATCAAATCTTTTCAATCCATTACTTATCTGACTCTAATCTTTTCTCTACTCTATAATGTGTGCACTAGGGAAACTCTTAACAAAAGAGACCCTGAATTTAAACTTTAGTGCTGTTACTTACTGGTTAATCTGATCTTGGTCAAGTTATTTAATCTTCTTTAAACTCCAGTTTCCTTGTTTGTGAAATGGTGGTGTGTAGTAAGTACCTATCTCAGAAAAGTTTTGTAAAGAATTTTTTAAAGTTTATATGCAAAGCACTCAGCACAGTGCATAGCACCTAGCAGGCACTCAATCAACGGTGGTTATTACTTTCCTACCTCCTAGTGCTTCTGGCATTTACTTTTTCAGAGTTGGGAGGGAAATAATACTCAGGTATATGCACTGAGGATGTGCATAACTCTGAGGCAGTCATTTTTATCATTAGCTTTGTTTAAAAAACCAAAAGCATTAGTATAGTTTTCCCCACACTCCAATCCACTAGTCTTACTTCTTTCTTCCTATAGCACTGTTTCTTGACCAAAACAATGTACTATTAACTCCTCAAAAGTTTTTAAGAATCTGGTTAAGCACTGTAAATATTCCATCTTCACACAATAGTTGTCCTCTCCCTAAGGCAAATCTTTGTACCCATAACTATTCTTTATGTAACCTGGTTTCCAAATCCTTTGATATACTTGATGCTAGTATTTGGAAGCATCTGAGTTTCTCAATATCACTGTTAAAGTATATTTATCCAAAGTGAATAGACGATGTCATGTTTTATTTGGCCAGCACACACACTAGGGAACTACTGCATCCCTTCACCTGAGTGCCTCGTAGATTTGAAACAATGCCATCATACAGAGTGTTGAGATATTTTTTTTAGCACCTACATTATCACAGCAGCTCCTACTAAGTCTTTCACTCATGTAAATTGCAGCCAAGGCAAATTCTCAGCAACTTTTTCAATTCCTTTTAAAAACTTAATGTAGAATTTTACATTTATGTCTGTTTCTATTCATCTTGTTTATTTCTCAGTTTTTAGCTTTCAAATAAATTTCTGAACTCAATGTACTAGTTATACTTCCATCATTAGGTCTTTACCTTAAGCATGTCATTTCCCTTCCACCTAAATCAGAGTAAACAAGTGTTCAATAGAATAAGGCCTAAGAAAGTATTACGGATTCTTGCGAATTCTTTAGGGAACTATAATTCTGTTATGTTCCTCCTTCTTCAAAACCAGTTTCTCCCTTATGGACTTTCCCCTGATTTCTATACCACATGTAAGACTGATCAGTTGTTTACCAGGACTAAAGACTTTCAGAGTCAGAAGGGACTTTCCAGGATCATCTGGTCTTGCCCAACTCTCGCCTTTACAAATAAGGAACAGAAGATTAGGAAAGTTATATACCGTTGGCCACATGGCCTATAAGTGATATATCTGGGAGCAGAACAAAGGAATTCTAAATACATATAAATGATGTTCTTTCCAGTACAGGTTTTTATTTGATTTTTTTGTATTTTTATCTGTTCACTTGATTTATATGAAGATAAATTACTGCTTTTTATTATTCTCTGCTTTCTCTAAAACAATGTGCCCTTTTTGTTCTCAAGGGTATTCTGGCTACCACACAAGGAGCACATGTATTGTTTCCTCTTACTTTTCAAGGCCATTCAGGGAAAAGGTTGGTGAACAGCTACAGAGCTAAATAAATATAAATTCTGGCTTACTGCAGGCAGTGAGGAAAGGAATATTTTGATTATAAATCTCAAATCCTCTCAGTCTACACATGTATTTAAAAATAACTATCAGCTTTCTAAGACTCTATAAATTTTATACTGTATTGATGGTATATATTAAATCACTGTATCAATGACATAATATATTCTTTTTATACCACTTCTAGTTGATTTATGGTCAACATCACTTAGATATCAAACTCAGATATGAAGTATTAATAATAAATAACAACCACCAGCTACCTCCTCACCAGAATGTAAGTTCTGTGACAGTTAGTTTAACAACCACCACCTACCTCCTCACCAGAATGTAACTTCTGTGACAGTTAGTGTTAGTTTTTCATTCTATAATTTTTGTGTGGCTTGCAGTGGGTAGGCTCTCAATAAAAATGTTGATAAACAAATGAATGAATAAATAAGCTCTTTAAAAGGAAAACTAACCCCCCAAAATGGGTCTAAAATTTTAACAACTCCCCAAAAAGTAAACGAAAGAGATATATTCTAAAAGGATTTACTTGGCCACCAAAGTTAATTAAAGAAATGAATCAGTCTTAATATTACAACTTTTTTTTCAACAAAGTGCTTTTACTCCCTTTCCATTTTGCCCTTTGCCCCGAAATCTTTTGACAGGTTACTTTTTGTTTCCTTAGACTCCTTACACATAAGAGACTTCTACAACAATCCCTCTGTTCATTTTCCTAGAACCACTGAGCAATTGTTCAAAGAGACCAAATCAAGTTCACTATCATAAGAGTATAAAAAGGCTATCAGCAGATACACAGATGAGGTTCTTGTTAGTATTAGAATTACTTTATGACCTGAACTCAAAAACAATCTAAGAATTCACTATTTTCTATCAATGTTTTCATATTCTTTGTATGCAGCTGCTCTCACAATTCATTTCAAAATATCAAGTCTCACATTAACCAAAATAGCAATTTCTAGCAATCCGACATTAAGTCAAAACATTCTCTTTACTGATGCTTTTATTAAACATTATCTTCTACATCGGTCCTCTGAAATCTAAGCAAAAAGCACCAGAACAATATCATGTTACTTCAAATGTTGAGGATGAAGGAACTTGCTCACTTAAAGCCTTTTTCTCCTCCTGTTTTTAATATGTTTACAATTTATTTAATTCACTTCAAATGTCTATGATAAGTTCAAAGAACTAACTGCATCAAACTCAAATCATTTACATCCTTTTCCTGTCTGTTATTTAAACATTGATATTAAAATTTTTTAATTACTTATCAAGTCAAAGCTATTGATATTTGATGTATCACCAATCACTTAGCTTATGTTTCATAAACAATAAAGCACCAGCCTATATAAACCTACCATGTTCTATCCATAGTTTTCCTTTAAATTCACAAAGTGAAAACTCTATTTCAAAAACTACAAGAAAACTACAGATTTAATAAACAAATTAACTTACTGAAAAAATCTTTAAAGACCTTTAACCAATCCATTCTGAAAAAAAATCCCGTGTTCTCTTTCGTCAGTTTGTTAACACAGCTCAGGATAATTCTCGGTGAACTTCCTGGTTCTGCAACATTGAAACTCCCCACACCCAATCCATGTGACTTGGCCCACACCCAGGCAATAGAAAGGTTTGCTGAGGCTTCTCTCTTTCCAAAACACTTTTCCCCTGAACTCCAACAGAACCTATAAAACAAGTATATCGTGATGGCCACAAATATGACCTTATATTCATATTTATTTTGGAAGAAGCTTTAAAGCGTGTATTTTTTTTTAAAAGTTGAAAATATATTCATGTATTCATTCTTTCCTTTGTTTTCTCCTTTTCTTTCTTAACCTTCAAACAGTGTCTCCATCAGCACAATCATTGTGAAAAAAATCCATTAGTTATATGGGACATTTAAGTTACCTACCAAAAAGGGATTCAGAAATTCTGAGAAAGGAAAGAAGGCTGTCCGATGCAAAAGCTGGATTTACATCATTATACAGTCTCACTATAGACCACTAGTCCTCTGGAATAGACAGCAATAACTGTAATATACTAATAAAATTAACAGCGATAGCCTAGAACTTAAATAGATATAGTCTTGCTAAAACTGTCTCAATAATATCAGAAAATAATATGGAAGGTTTCCCAGGAGTATTAATAATAAAAACTGTATCTAATAAGGCTTTTAAAATTCATATGCAGTCATATCTAAAACTGGAGTGTTTTTCCTCTTTGCTCTATATTAGTTTTTTCACTATCTTTTGTTAATTACTGTCACATCTGCTATACCTCTCAGGATACCACTATCCTTTTTAAAAGGAACATAAAAGTTTATCTAGGTGTGGCCCTAGTCCTTTCTGTGCCTTCATCACTATGAGGCATACTTTCTTGATAGAAGTTACCTTAACTTTCCCTAATACACCTAATCAACATGCTTTAAATAAATGTCCAGTATTTACAAAATCACAAGTATTCCTGGTTCTAACTTTGGTCTCTTCAGCTATTCAAGGACAATCTCTTTCCAACTGTCTTTCATTCATATGTGAATTGTCTTCTATTTAAAAACTACTGTTAAAAACTAATAATAATGGCCTTATTTGCAAAACCTTAAAATCTCAAAAAAAGGCAAACCTAGTTAAAGCAGTTAAGTATCATGGTGAAAATTCAGATTAGTAACTCCATTTATTAAATGACCTTTAGAATAGAATAATAGAATAACAATAATGCTGAATAAGAAATAAAAACTAATATAAAGCAGTTAGTCAATAATATTCCATATTCATCAATCATGCCACATTACTCTCAAACTATCTTTTTTCAAGGAGAAATTTTACTTCTTCTCCTACATATATACCAAAAACTATTAAGTAACAGCATGCTTGCCTGAATACCTGAGGGAAATTCTGTCCTTCCCAATTCCTTCCTGTCAGCCAAGGAGAATTAAGAGAGAGAGAGAGAGAGACAGCCTAGGCCTCATTTGCACGTATTTCCTTCCTATCACAGCTTGGCCAAGCCCAATGTGAAGTAGGTTCCCCTATCCCTGGCCCTAACGGAAGGCCAGTAAAAACAAACAAAATTTACAGTTAGGGGAAGAAAGAAGAGGAAAAAAGAGAAACAAAATAAGAAAGAGATAAGCTTTGTAGATGCTAAATACAGTAATGCACAATTTAAAACTCTTTTATCAAATATAAGAATAAAATGATAGTTTGTTTTTAAAAGCACAGTTCAAAATATAAGCCATTAGATGTAAAATGAAGCAATGAAGCAATCCTGTAAAATATGTTGCCTTCATGACAAGGAGGATATTCTGCATCTCACTCATTTTATCCCTATCTCAATTAGATGTAGAATCTGTCTAAATTCCAACAGGCACTCATGGTTCAAGGAGCCCCTGATAGAAGATCAGAGTTAAGTTCCACTGTCAGCATCACTCTGGCTTGACTCTTGAACTCTGGCCAGGTCCACCAGCTAGATTTACAGAAACTGACCTTCACTGGTCTCCTTGAACACACCTGACTTGAATACCCCTGCTATGAGCCAAATTTACCTTGCCTAGCTGAAATCCCAGCCCTGGGATGTTCTAGTTGATTCTGCCCACTGCTGCCAAAATTCAGTACAAAGAACCAAGCTCCAGCATTCATTTAATAGAAAGTACTGTCATTCTTGTTTTAATACAAAAATAACTTACCTAACGTATCCTTTAGGTTTTTTACAATCGATGCTTTCCGAGCACTGTTTTTCCTTTCCACGTAGTTAGAAGGCACAAAACCCGTTTTATTCATGGAATTTCGAACTCGCCACCAGGACTTAGAATCATCCAGAAGCCACAATCTCTCATTCTTCTTGATGTCCAGCTCTTGTTCTTGTTGGGCCACATAATCAAATTTGGCTACTACCACCACTTCTTCTGCCATTTTTCAGCAGCTTCTGCACTGTAACCACACAGAAAATATTTTACATAAGGCTTAACTAGTAGTAGTCTACATGCTTTTCCAAAGAAACACACCTAAGAACCAAAGAGCGCTGAATGATTGAAAATAAAAATATGAAAAAAATTAAAATACCAGGCATATGCTAATCAATACAAAACTGGTGTAGCTGTATTAATAACTTAAGGCAAAACTATTACTAGTGATAAGGAAATTAACTGCATCATGATAAAAGGGTTTTTTTTTTTTTTTTTGCTGTACATGGCCCTCTCACTGTTGTGGCCTCTCCCGTTGCGGAGCGCAGGCTCAGCGGCCATGGCTCACGGGCCTAGCCACTCCGTGGCATGTGGGATCTTCCAGGACCAGGGCACGAACCTGTGTCCCCTGCATCAGCAGGCGGACTCTCAACCACTGCGCCACCAGGGAAGCCCATGATAAAAGGTTTTATTCAATATATATAACAGCTAAACTTGGTACTTATTAATATAGCCCCAAAATAGAACCACAGGGAAAAATTGACAAAATCATCATCATAGAGGACAACTTTTAATATGTTTATCTCAGTAATAAATTAAGGAGACAAAAAATTAGTAAGGCTAAAGAAGAACTGACATCATAACCGCTAAGTCTGATGTAATAAACATATACAAATATAACTTCCAAACAGAAGAATATAAACAGAACATATACAAAAATCAATCAAATGCTAGGCCATAAAAAAGTCTCTACATTTTTCATGTACTTGGCACCCTACAACCATATTCTGACAATTATAATAAAAAGACAGCTTTTCAAAAACCTTATATATTAATATTTAGAAACTTCTAAAAACTCATGAGTCAATGAAGAAATCATAATAGAATTTGGAAAATACTTAAAAGTAAAATTAAAGACTATATAGCTAACTTTGTGGGATGCAGCAAAAAGAGTATATAAAAAGGAGATCTGTAGTTGTAAATAGTTACATCAGAAAAATAAAAGTTAAAAATAAATTAATGAACTGATCATCTGTCTTCAGTTAGAAAAGAAGAACATAAAGAAAAGTAGATAAAAGGAAATAATACAAATAAAAGCAGAATTTAATGAAACAGAAAACAAAGATATAGAAGAAAGGCTCAGCAAAACAAAAGGTAGTTCTTTGTCACGACTAAAAAATGGACAGAGTCTGGCAAGACTAATCAATGAAAAAAGGAAAAGAGAGCCCATAAATAAACCCACATACCTATGGTCAATTAATCTTCAACAAAAGAGGCAAGAAAATACAATGGAGAAAAGACTGTCTCTTCAGCAAGTGGTGTTGGGAAAGCTGGACAGCCACATGTAAATCAATGAAGTTAGAACACACCCGCACACCATACACAAAAATAAACTTAAAATGGCTTAAAGACTTAAATATAAGACATGACACCATAAAACTCTGAGAAGAGAATATACGCAAGACATTCACTGACATAAATCGTACCAAGGCAACAGAAATAAAAGCAAATAAAAACAAATAGGACCTAAACAAACTTAAAAGCTTTTGTACAGCAAAGGAAACCACAAACAAAACGAAAAGACAAACTATGGACTGGGAGAAAATATTTGCAAATGATGTGACCAACAAGGGCTTAATTTCCAAAATATACAACCAGCTCAAACAACTCAGTAACAAAAAAACAAACAACCCAATCAAAAAATGGGCAGAAGACCTAAATAGACATTTCTCCGAAGAAGACATATAGATGGCCAACAGGCACATGAAAAAATGCTCAACACTGCTAACTATTAAAGATATGCAAATCAAAGCTACAATGAGGTACCACCTCACACTGGTCAGAATGGCAATCATTAAAAAGTCTACAAATAACAAATGCTGGAAAGAATGTGGGGAAAAGGAAACCCTCTTATACTGTTGGTGGGGATGTAAACTGGTGCAGCCACTATGAAAACCAGTATGGAGGTCCCTCAAAAAACTAAAAATAGAGTTGCCATATGATCCTGCAATTCCACTCCTGGGCATATATCCAGACAAAACTATAACTTGAAAAGATACATGTACCCCCACTCTTCATTGAAGCACTATTTACAATTGCCAAGACATGGAACAATCTAAATGTCCATCAACAGAGGAATGGATAAAGAAGATGTGGTATATATATACAATGGAGTACTACTCAGCCATAAAAAAATGAAATAATGCCATTTGCAGCAACATGGATGGACCTAGAGATTATCATAGTAAGTGAAGTAAGTCAGAAAGAGAAAGACAAATACAATATATATGACACAAATGAACTTATCTACAAAACAAACTCACAGACACAGAGAACAGACTTTTGGTTGCCAAGGGCAGGGGGTGTGGGAGGGATGGACTGGAGTTTGGGATTAGCAGATGCAAACTATTATATATAGCATGGATAAACAAGGTCTTACTGTATAGCACAGGGAACTGTATTCAATATCCTGTGATAAACCATAATGGACAAGAATATGAAAAAGAACATATATATATATGTGTAACTGAATTACTTTGCTGTACAGTAGAAATTAACACATTGTAAATCAACTATACTTCAATAAATTTTTTTAAAAATGAAAAAAAGCACACCAAATTACCAGGAATAAAAAAGGAGTCATAATTATAGATGCTACAGACATTCAAAAGACATGGCAATATTAAAAACTTCATCAATAAATCTGAGAAAAAGTAAAATGTACAAATTTATAGAAAAATTAAAATAACAAAAGTAATAAAATTGAATTAGTCATTAAGAAATCTTCCCATAATGAAAACACCAGGTCCAGATGGTTTCACAGGCAAGTTCTATTAAAATTCAAAGAACAAATAAATCCAACTTATGCAAACTCTTTTAGAACAAAGAAAGGAAATGTTACAAACCTAAGTCACTTCTGAACCTAGAATAGCTCTCTGCTTTCTTCAGAGAGACTATTTTACATAAAGAGCCATCCCGGTTTAGCAAGCAAAAAAAATCAGCTTCTGATTTTGGATATTGACTATCCAAAATACTGATTCTGTTTTCTCAGTGATGAAGCAAGTTCTTCAGTGTACTCAGGGAAATGCATTTTAATCTAGAATTCAACAAGCCCTCGCATTCAAGTGTAGATACTTTTACATCTACAAGGTAGATACTTTTGGGGGGTTATTGCAAGGTCTCAAAACCTACCATACAGTCTTCTAAAATAATGACTCAAGTATATACAGAAGCAAAATTAATAATGTTAAAAAAAAAAGAGGACGATGTGGTATTCAAGAAATGACGAACAGGGAGAAACCAGAAAAATTAATTTGTATTCTTGCAATTTTTCTGTTTGAAATTACTTGCAAATAAAAACTTACAACCAGGACTTCCCTGGTGGTCCAGTGGCTAAGACTCTGCACTCCCAATGCAGGGGGCCCAGGTTCCATGCCTGGTCAGGGAACTAGATTCCACATGCCTCAACTAAAAGTTCACATGCCACAACTAAAGATCACGCATGCCGCAACAAAAAACCTGCGTGCTACATTCAACTAAGACCAGGCGCAGCCAAATTGAAAAAAAAAACCGGTACAACCAAGTCTAAATAATAACTGGTGCATGATGTAAAAAATCACAAGTGATAGACTTTTTGAGACACTGAAAAGCAGAGAGATTTTGTCAGGGATACTTGGGCACCAACTGTGATTCCTTCCTGTGGGAACCTGTCTTCCCACCCCCTTATTAATCTAAAAAATTAATCTACAAAATTAATCTTAAAAAAAGAGTATAATGATAAGAGTTGGTTAAAAAAAAAAAACAACAATAAGAGTTGGTATAATAGTTGGTAGGTTGTATATCCAGCATTCATTTTCTCTTTTCCTAACAATATCCCAATTATCCTTATAGTTGCCACCTCATTATTATTATTTTAGCCATGCAGCTTGGGGGAATGACTCTAGCTTCAAAGGTGTATTTGGGTTAATGAAAGCTTTCCCTCCATTTAGAATCACCTATGGAGCTTTTTAAAAAATACAGGAGCTCGGGGCCCCTACTTCAGAGATTCTAATCAGTGTGGATTGTCACTCAGGCATTACTATTTTTAAAAGCCATCCAAGTGATTCTAATGTACATGCAGGACTGAGAACTCATCTAAGCCAATCATGACAATCTCTTCCTTGCTAGTTTTGTCCATATTAACCCACTTAAGGCCAATGGGATGCAAGGAAAACTATGCTAGCAACTTCAGGGTAATGATGACTGGCTCTTGAGAAACGTAGTAAAAGACTGTCTTTGTATTTTGTCATGGACAGATGTGAGGCCTGCAGCCATCTTGTCACCAGCTGGAGAATGAAGCTGACAAACAAATGAAAGGAGGGCTTCTGGGAAATAGAGCCAGAGCTGCTAAAATAAGTACTAAAAACTGCCCCCTAAACCTCCAGTTCCTTGAACTAATGTGTTTCTTTACTACGTTAAGACAGTTTTAGTTGGGTTTTGTTCTTTTCAGCTGAAATTCCCACTATAAGCAAACATACCCTATCAGATATCAAAATGCACTAAAATATTAAGGCAATTTAAAAGAATATGATATTGGTATAGAATATCAAATAGACCAGTAGAATATAGATTAAGGTCCAGAAACAGATACACCTACATACAGGCGGCTTTAGAAGCCCTCTTCTCTAATATACTAGCTATGAGTTCTTCTAATTTAGGTCTTTTTGAAATAGATGGAGTACTTCAAACCACTTAACACAAAATGAATTTTTGTATATATTTTCCCCCTAAACATTTACAGTGGTCTCACCCAGGCCTAATTCACAAGCAAGTAATTTTTTTAAGTGACTTCTTTGTAAGTCTTTCCAAAGCAATCAACTTCGTTTTCACAAAAGCAATTTTCTTTCAGCACTATTTTTGTTAATTTATATAATATACAAGATTATAGTAAGAAGCACACCTGAAAGATACAACACCTCTAATTCTTGGTAAGCAGATTCAACTCAATTGGTGAGAGGAGAAATATGTCAAGGGTATCAGGTTATATGTTTCATAATGGAAATAAAGGGGTTTAGTCAGTTAATTAGGCAAGTCAGCGAACTTCTACTATGTGTCTTTAAATATGCAAAAATATGAGAATTTCATATCTAGCAGGGGTGACATTTCAAATCACTGGAGAAGAATGAGTTATTCAATAACTGATACTAGGACTACTAACTATCTATTTGGGAAAAAACAGTGCCCTACCTCACACTATATACAAAAGTAAATTAGACAGACGACCTTGACTTCCAGGAAGACAGAGTAGTTGTACTTTTCTCTATTTCTCCAGCTAAGTAGAACTAAAAACCCTGGATATTACATATGAATCAAACAAAAGAAAACTCTGAAAGGTAAAGAGAAGGAAAATCAGCTGGGAAACTCAGGACCCAAGTAACAACACAGTGGTGAATCCCCTAGGTTTTCTTTTTGCCTGGTATATCCTAGACTTGAAGATTGGCAAGCTAAACACACCAACAGGCAGAGAAAAAACAACAAAAACAACAAAACCCAGTGCTCTCCAGACAATGGATCAAAAAAGGGACAGCTTAGCAATACAGAAAACTTTTTAGACGATAAAAACTCTACTCCAGTCAAACAGTGCAGAAAAAACGGGCCCCACCCATGCCAGCAAAGACCAAGAAGGAAACCTAGATTTTCTACCCTTGAGAGGCTATAATGGGGCACCGCAACATCTGTGCCTGCTGGTGTAAGTAAAGACCAACTAAGGTGCCAGGGCTTTTATTACCCATCAGCCAGACAATCGGCAAAGATGTAAAAGAAATCAAGGGCTTCCCTGGTGGCATAGTGGTTGAGAGTCCGCCTGCCGATGCAGGGGACACGGGTTCATGCCCTGGTCCAGGAAGATCCCACATGCCGCGGAGCGTCTGGGCCCGTGAGCCATGGCCGCTGAGCCTGCGCGTCCGGAGCCTGTGCTCCGCAACGGGAGAGGCCACAACAGTGAGAGGCCCGCGTACCGCAAAAAAAAAAAAGAAAAAAAAAAATCAATAACACATTCAACCAACAGGATCTAACCAACATTTATATAATATTCCAATGAGAGACAGCAAAATATACATGCTTTTCAAGTGCCCCTGAACAAATAACAAGATAGACCATATCCTGGGCCATAAAATAAACCTCAACAAATTTAAAATAACTGAAATTATAAAGTGTATTCTCTGACTACAACAGGATCAAACTAGAAATCAACAATAGAAAGATAACAGAAAAACCTCCAAATATTTGGAACATACTTCTAGATAATCCATGGGTCAAAGAAGTCTCAAGGAAAGTTCATTTACACTGAAGTGAAAATGAAAATAAAATCTATCCAAATTTGTGACACAAGATCAACCTGCAAAAAGCAACTGTATTTCTATATACTAGAAATGAACACATGGACACCAAAATTAAAAGTAATACCATTTATAATAAAAGGAAAAAAATGAAAGACGTGCTAATCTAACAAAACATCAAGAGGACTATATGTTGAAAACTACAAATGCAGATGAAAGAAATCAAAGAAGATCTAAATAATAGTGTTTATGGAATGGAAGATTCAACACAGTAAAGGTGTCAATTTTTTCCAAACTGATATACAGGTGATGTAATTCTTATTAAAATCCCAGCAAAAACTTTTATATATATAGAATTATTATTCTATAATTTTTATGGAAAGGCAAAATAACTAGAATAGCAAAAACAATTTTTAAAAGTTAGAATAAAGTGGGGAAATACTTACTATGTAGCTACAGTAAGCCAAGACTTACTGTATTTGCAAAGGGATACACACATATATCAATGGAACAGAACAGAAAACCCAGAAATAGAGCCACACAAATATGCCCAACTGAATTTTGACAAAGGTGCAAAAAATAATTCAATGGAGGAAAACAGCTTTCTCAACAAATGTTGCAAGAGCTAATGGAGACCAAAATTGGCAAACAAAAAAAATATACATTAACCTAAACTCACACCTTATGCAAACACTAACTCAAACTGGATGACAATCTTAAATATAAAACTTGAAACTTTTAGAATAATATACGGAATAAAACCTTCAGACTACAGAGCTAGGCAAAGAGTTCTTAAACTTGACACTGAAAGTAAGATCCATAAAAGGAAAAACTCAACAGTAGAAAAACAACTCCAATTAGAAAACAAGCAAAAGACATAAAGAGACATTAACTGAAGAAGATGTATAGATGGCAAACATGCACATGAAAAGATGCTCATCATCATTAGCTACTGAGAAAATGCAAATTAAAACCACACTGAGACATCACTACACACCTATCACAATGGCTAAAACAGAAGAGTAACAATACCAAATATTGACAAGGATATGTGGAAACTGAATCACCCGTACTTTGCTGATGAGAATTTTAAATGGTACAGACCCCTGGAAAACAGTTTGGCAGTTTCTTGTAAAACTAAACATGCAACCACCATACAAGTGAGCAGTTGTATTCTTGGGCTTTTATCCCAGAGACATGAAGATTTATATTCATGCAAAAACTTTTACATGAATGTTTACAGCAACTTCATTTGTGAAGTCAAAAAATGTAAACCACCCAGATGTCCTTCAACAGGCAAATGGTTAAACAAACTGTGGTATACCCATACCATGGAACACTACTTATCAATAAAAAGAAAAATATTATCGATACATGCAATAACCTGGATGTATCTCCAGGGAATTATGCTGAATTGGGGGGCGGGGGGAGCCAATCCCAAAGGTTACACACTATATAATTCCATTTATCTGACATTCTTGAAATGATAAAATTATAGAAATGGTGAGCAGATTAATGCCTTCCTGGGGTAATGGACAGGGTGGGAGTGGGAAGGAAATGCGTGGTTATAAAAGGGCAGCAAGAGGGATTCTTGTGGTAATGGAAATGTTCTGTATCTTGACTATCAATATTAATACCCTGTTTGTTATACTGTACTACACTTCTGCCCTATGTTACCATAGTACTTCATCATTATACAAGTATCACACTTTCCTCAACTATACCTTACTGATGGACAGTGGGTTGTTTCCTGTCTTCTGGTATTAAATAGTGCTGCAATAGTGCTCATATACATGTCACTTTGTTTTCCTGTTTTCTGTGCCTCTGGGCTCAAGTCATAGAAGAATGCTGAGATAAAGCTTAAGGTTTATATAATTTTGTGAATACTGCCAAATTTCCTATCTATTGGCTCTTTATCTTTTTGTATTCTCAACAATATATGAGAGTGATTATTTCCTCACAGCCTTGCCAAGAAACTGTGTTGTCAATATTTTGGATTTTTGCCAATTAGATAGATAAGAAATGCTACTTCAGAGCAGTTTTTATTTGTGTTTCTCTATTACAGTGAGATTGAGCACCTTTCCCAAAATTTAAAGGACATTTGCATTTGTTTTTCTGTGTGGACTACTTGTTCCTATCTTTTGACCATTTTCCTATGGTGTGGCTTCTTTCAGTTTTTAGAAGCTCTCTGTATAGTAGGAATATATGCCCTTTGTCTTTGGTATAAATTTTTCCATTTTGTCATTATCTTTTTAATTTGGTTATCGTACTTTTTGAGAAGAAAATTTTTGAAGAACAGCTCAAAATTGTAAATGCACATTTCTTTGAACCAGCAATCTACATACTATGGGCAAAAATGATTCAAGTACCCGAAGTCATTTATGTAAAAATGTTTGCTGCAGCACTGCTTATGTGAAAAATCAGGAGTGAAATGTACACCAAGAGTGCCTAAATTATAAATACTGGTATGGTAAAATGTCCAAGAAATATTAAGCAAAAAATGCAAATTCAAAACAATATGCTCATTATGATTGTATTTTGAAAACATCCTACTACATATGCTTGTATATGCATTAAAAAGTTCAGGGAGGATACACATCAAATTGCACAGTGGTAGCCTCACTGAGTGGTAAGACTGGTTAAGACTTTCATTCCCTACTCTATAGATATGTGTGGTTTGAATATTTTTCAATAGGTACGTATTACTTGATTTTTTTAAATGTACTATAAAAAGAGAAAAACAACTGAAAGCTAGCTAGTAGGAACTGGCATCCAGAACACAAAGTATGGGTGAGGACACATGGGGCATGTAAGAGAAAAAAAGAAATGTAAGAGTAGTAAGTTGTCATAGAACTAAATCTGCTTTACAGTAGAATTACACAGAATTTAAACAACTGGAATCTAAAACGAAAACAAAAAACAAAAAAAACCCCACTATAATTCAGCTTTCCTTTGATGACCATTTCCTCAGTTAAGTACCAGATAAAAGAGCTAACCTTAGAGTTCAGATAGTAGGGAAAACTATGCATCTTTAAAAACAAGTAACAAAGTAAAATAACATGTTAACACTACAAGAGGGACAACAATTGAGGCCAACTGAGAAAACAAAGTAAATGCTTCCCATCTCATGCTTACCCTGGAACAGATGCTCAGAGTAGAATTACGGGTAGTAACATTTGCACTATTGTAATAGCCATTTCTCTTGCTCTCTTTTGGTTAGAGACTAAAAGTTTAGTTCAAAAAACAGAAATTAAATATGAAGTGACTCCACTGCACTTTGATTCAGCCCAGAGGCCTGGCTGTAAAGGTTGTCAATTAATATTCCATATTCTCCTACAAAAGCTTCAGCTCCATGTTTGCAACTACACTAACAATATTTGCACTGCGATGATCTTGGCCCCACTCTTCTTCCAGGAATTGGATTCCTATCCTTTGGTCTCTCTGTCCTTGTACCTAGCACCTGAACCCAGGAGCCTCATCAACCAGTGTCCATTTCCTCCCTGACATCAAGTGTTGGATTTCCTTTATAAAATCTGAACTACCTATTTTGATCCTCACTGACTAACTGCCCTCCTCTGATACTATGAACATCATGAACCTCGGATTTGACATCAGTCCCACTTTATAGTACTCACATCCTGCTTGCCTTTTTCTCCTGGGCTTATTTCCTGATCTCAGTTTGTTTTTCAAATTCACTTCCAATCTCATTCCCAAACTGGACCTAGACACAATCGCTGATCATACTTCTGGCCTTTTCTGATCTGGTTACCACAAGAACAGAACCAAGTTGGAATTAAAGAACTCAATCATTTCAACATGTCACTAAAGACAGACAACATGAAATTTACTGTTCTTGGGATCTTCATAAATTACACCATTCTTTCTTATTGGAAAGGGATCAACAGACTAAGTTGGAGGACACCTACTGGCCTAAGATGAGAGGTTTTTACACCGTCACAAAGGCTGAGAGTTGCTAAAAATATGTAACTCTATACCAAGGAACATTTACTAAATGTCTGTAATTCAGGCATATCCTAGCATTTCCCTCACAACAATCATTTAAAGTATTATCCTCACTTTACAAGTATAATACAGATACTAAGAAGTTAAATGGCTCTTCAACCTTGGAAAATAAGTGGTTGAAACTGGGAGTCAAATGCATGTTCTTTTCACTCCCCCCCAGAGTTCATGTATTTTTGATTACTGTTGACTATTAAGGAACAGAAGAGGAATACACAAGTTATAAATACATGGAAACCAATTACCTAGTAAATCAGCAATTCTCAAACTATTTGGTTTCAAAACCCCTTTACATACTTAAAAACTGAAGAGCTTTTTTGTTTAGGTTGGGTCTATCTATCAATATTTACCATATTAGGAATTAAAAGTGAGAAAATGTTAGGATATTTTCAATTCAATTAAATATAATCACATTTAATCCAATACATTTTAACATATTTTTATGAAAATTATATTTTCTAAAACAAAACATTAATGAAAAGAATAGAATTATTTTACATTTTTGCAAATCTTTTTAATGTCTGACTTAATAGAAGACAGGTGGATTCGCATATCTGTTTCTGCATTTAATGTATTACAACATCATTTTGGCTGAAAAGAAA
The DNA here is from genome assembly GCF_005190385.1 of Monodon monoceros. Lineage (NCBI taxonomy): Eukaryota > Metazoa > Chordata > Mammalia > Artiodactyla > Monodontidae > Monodon > Monodon monoceros. The sequence continues at coordinate 125,422,450 of NW_021703767.1, forward strand.
ACCTGGTCTCACACAAATGTATGGTTGGAAAAGGGGAAGAGTATTTTAAGAGTCTTTTCAGATAACTGTGGATTCTTTTTTGGTACTACACCAAAACTTGACAAGCAGTAGAGTTTCTTAAATACTAGTTTCTAATGTGGAATCTAAAACTTTATCAATGAACTTTTCCATACTGTTTTAAATATTAAAACTCACTGGCCTAAGTATTTTATTTTTTTTGTTTATCCACTCACCTTTTGTTTTTATTTTTTATAAATTTATTTATTTACTTATTTATTTCTGGCTACGTTGGGTCTTCGTTGTTGCATGCAGGCTTTCTCTAGTTGCAGTGCACGGGCTCCTCATTGCAGTGGCCTCTCGTTGCAGAGCACAGGCTCTAGGCAAGCAGGCTTCAGTAGTTGTGGCACGCGGGCTCAGCAGTTGTGGCTCGTGGGCTCTAGAGCGCAGGCTCAGTAATTGTGGCGCACAGGCTAAGTTGCTCCATGGCATGTGGGACCTTCCCAGACCAAGGCTCAAACCCGTGTCCCCTGCATTGGCAGGTGGATTCTTAACCACTGCACCACCAGGGAAGTCCTGGCCTAAGTATTTTAAATTCCAGGAATGATGAGTGTAAGCCTGCTGCAAACTTTCTCTCCAACTGATTACAACTAAAATCTCCAGGAAAAAAATGCAAAGCATCAGCTACCTAAGGACCCTGAAAAGTATACAATAGGTAGATTGGAGAGGGAAATCAGCTTGAAAACAGACGAATACATAAATATCCTGTTGAATACACAAATTTCCTTTGAAATTTGACCAAACAATAAATTTCCTTTTGGTCACCCTACCACACACACACTTTATTTCCTAGCTATGACCCAAAGCCAAGAAGAATGGGAAATTGTGCGGAAGGTGCAGTAAGGAAGAACCTCATTTGGAAGAGAAGTTCATTTGGCCAAAAAACAGGGGGAAAAGCCTCTTGAAAGCCAGAGTGGGTGGGTTAAGTCCCTGAGGTTTTTTCCTTCTTTTCCCCCTCTCCCAGCCCGGTCCCAAGGCCAGCCTCAGTGCAGATCTGCACTGCTGACACAATGATGGAGACAGCATATACGTTAAGACCCCAAGAGGGGACTTCCCTGATGGTCCAAGGGTTAAGACTCCATGCTTCCAATGCAGGGGACACGGGTTTGATCCCTGGATGGGGAACTAGGATCCCACATGCCCCGCGGTGCAGCCAAAAAATTTTTTTAAATAATTTTAAAAAAAGACCCCAAGAGGACACCTATGCTTTCTCTATAGCCTCTTCACCCTGAACTCGGGCACAGTCAGGCACAGTCCGGCCCAGAACTGAGCAACAACATGCGAGACTGAAACTCTAATAAGAAAACCCAATTTTTCTGGCCAAAGGAAGCAAGGGGTCACTGGGAGCTGGAGAATATTGGAAAACTCCCATGAAAGAAGAGCAGAAGAACGTAATCTATGACAAAGACTCTCTCTTTGACCAAACTCTAGCCAGGTTCCTCTGAACCCTCTTCTTAACTAGGCCTCAATCCTGACCTATAAAAACTGCAGACTCGGGGCTTCCCTGGTGGTGCAGTGGTTGAGAGTCCGCCTGCTGATGAAGGGGACACAGGTTCGTGCCCCGGTCCAGGAAGATCCCACATGCCGCAGAGCAGCTGGGCCCGTGAGCCATGGCCCCTGAGCCTGTGCGTCCGGAGTCTGTGCTCCGCAACGGGAGAGGCCACAGGCCACAACAGTGAGAGGCCCGCGTACCGCAAAAACAAACAAACAACAACAAAAAAACTGCAGACTCTCAGCATAAATGACTTGTCATAAATGATTACTCACACTAACAGACTTGAACAAACACTAGGATAGTTTCTAATAGCTTAAGGCTCTATCCCTAAGATGACCCCTCCAGCCCCCTTAAGTTCCTGCCTGAGAAAGCTCAATGCTGCCAGAATTTACTGTTTGTTCCAGCTAAATCTTGGTGATAGACAGGCCCCTGAACTCCCTCTTAGAGCAGTTACTTTAGAAAGCTTGCAATTATAAATACTTCCTCTGCTCCCTTGAGATATAAATTGTCTACCACCTAAAACTGTCTTCTCAAGGACCCAAGAGCCATCTGTTTAAAATGCAAACATTCAAGGAGATAACTCTCACTCTTGTTCCCAGACCCTGTAGGAAGATAAGGGCCCAACTTTGGTGGGTGCCTTGCTCTAACTTGCACCACCGCCTCTGTTATAAAGAGAAGTTTATTTCTCCTCTGGATAAGTACCAATTACAAACCCTGCTGCCCTAGCCATACGGATCAATCCCCTTCAACACTGCTCTGTGCCTTTCCCTTAGCACATTCCAACTTCTTAAAAGTCTGCTGCCTTTTGTTTTGGCAAAGTTGAATTCGGTTCATGCTGGACTCTCTTCCCTGTCGTAGTATTTATTGAATAAAATCTATCCTTACCACTTCAATTAGTATCGAGCTTGTGAATCTTTTATATCTATAATTCTAGTTATGAACCAACTTAAGTACTAAACTCCCCTCCCCCAAGTTGGACATGCATGGAATTTCCAAAGAAGCATGACAAAGGCACTGAGAATGGAAATACAAAATAAACACCGCCCAAGCCCAGACCATCCCTGACTGGTACACATAGCAAACAGACTCAAATAGTACAGCAAAGGTTTAGAAAATGAAACTGATATTGGAACTACTGCCCATAAAACCAAGTAAAAACTGGTTTGAATCTAATCAGATTGATGCCTACTAAAACAACAGCAAATTCTCCGAAGGATTTTAACAGGATCCCAATTCTCACAACTTAATACTAGAAATGTCCAGTATATAACTCAAACTTACCCAACATATCAAGAAGTAGGAAAATTTGGGCAAGAATTGGAAGAAAAAACAACCAACAGATAGATGTGAACCAAAAATAACCCAGATATTGGAATTATCAAAAATCTTAAAGTGGCTAATATAACCATGCTCCATGAGGTAAAGGTGAACACTCAAACAAATGGAAAGATAAATCTCATCTGAGAAGAAGCTATTAAATAGGACCAAATGGAAATTTTAGAGCTGAAAATCGTAATATTTGAAATAAAAACTTCACTGGAGAGGCTGAATAGCAGAATCAAGACGGCAGATGTATTAATTTTCTATGGCTGCTATAACAAATTACCACAAACTGGGTGGTTTAAAATAACAGAAATTTATTGTCAGAGATCTGAAGGTCTCAATCAAGGATACAATCAAGAAGTCTGAAATCAAGGTGTTGACAGGGCTGTACTACCTCTGAAGGCTCTAGGGAACAACCTGTACACTTTACCCCTTCCAGCTTTTGGTAGCTGTCAGCATTCCTTGTGACTGCATCACTCTAACTCTGCCCCTGTGTTTACACTGCCTCCCCCTCTTCTGTCTAGCAAATCTCCCTCTGCCTCACTCTTATAAGGATACTTGGCATTGGAATTAGAGCTTACCAGATAATCTAGGAATTTATCCTCCTCTCAAAATCCTCAAATTAATTAATCACACCTTTTGTCACATAAGGTAATATTCACAAATTGCAGGGATTAGGAAATGGACATATGTTTTTAAAGTGTGCCATTCAACAAACTACAACAGAGGAAACACTGTGTAAACCTGAAGACAGATCAATAAAAATTATCCAACCTGAAGAACAGAGAGGGGAAAATATTTTTGAAAAAGAAAGAACAGGGCTTCAGGGACCAGTGGGACAATACCATAAGAGCTACTATTCATGTCTTCGGAATCCCTAAAGAAAAGATACCGGTACAAAAAAATGCTTAGAAGAAACAGTGGTTGAAACTTTCCGAAAGTTTGCAAAAGGCATAAATTTACAGATTCAAGAAACTAAGCAAACCCCAAATAGGATAAATTCAAATCATGTCCAAGCACATCATAATCTAACTGCTAAAAACCATAAGTAAAAGAAAAATCTTGAAAGCAGCCAGAGAAAAACAACATATTACATACAGGCCAGTGGTTCTCAACTGGGGGTTATTTCACATCCACGGGTATATGTGACAATGTCTGGAGTCATTTTTTATTGTCACTGCTGGGGAGGAGGGAGGTGCTAATGGGGATACTGCTAAACATCCTATAATGAATAGGATAGGCCTCCACAACAAAAAATTATCCAGTCCAAAGTGCTAAGGTTGAAAAATCCTGATATAGGGGGCAATCTGAACTACAGGACTTTTCATCAGAAACCATGAACCATATCTTTAAAATGTTGGAAGAAAACAACCGACAACCCAGAATTCTATATTCAGTGAAAATATCCTTCAGGAATGAAATGAAATAAAGATATTCTCAGATGAATCAAAACTAAGTCACTTTGCTGCCAACAGGCTGGCTCTAATAGAAATGTAAAGGAAGCTTTAAGGCTAAACGAAAAATGGTATCAGAGGGAAACTTGAAACTTCAGGAATGAAGGAGGAGCAACAAAAATGGGAAATATCTAGGTAAGTATAAGATTAATTTTCATCTCTTAAGTTCTTTAAAACATAGCTCTTGAAACGGAATATTATAATATTTTCATGGGGGGCTTTCAACCCGTATGTATAATTCATATGACAATTATCATATAAGTGGGGAGGGCAATGGGACCTATATACAGTTGTTAGGCTTTATGTTCTATTTGAGGTGGTAAAATATAAACTCTAGATATACTAGGAAAATTAAGTATATATAGTATATAGTATATTATAATCTTTAGAGCAATTACTAAAAAGAAGGACAAAGAGATAACAGCCATGAAAACCAATATATACATTAAAATGGATACTAAAAACACACTCAATTGAAAAGAAGGAAAAGGGAAAACAGGAACAAAACCCAAAAGAAACAAAGAGTGGGCTTCTCTGGTGGCGCAGTGGTTGAGAGTCCGCCTGCCGATGCAGGGGACACAGGTTCGTGCCCCAGTCCAGGAAGATGCCACAGAGCAGCTAGGCCTGTGAGCCACGGCCGCGGAGCCTGTGCTCCGCAACAGGAGAGGCCACAACAGTGAGAGGCCCGCGTACCAAAAAAAAAAAAAAGAAACAAAGAGTAACAAATAATAAAACTCAAACATATCAATAATTACACAAAATAAATGACCTAAACATACTAATTAAAAGATATACTATCAAGGGACTTCCCTGGCAGTGCAATGGTTAAGAATCCGCCTGCCAGTGCAGGGGACACGGGTTTGGGCCCTGGTCTGAGAAGTTCCCACATGGCGTGGAGCAACTAAGCCTGTGCACCGCAACTACTGAGCCTGCGCTCTAGAGCCCACAAGCCACAACTACTGAGCCCACATGCCGACTACTGAAGCCCGCGCCTAGAGCCCATGCTCCGCAAGAAGAGAAGCCACCACAATGAGAACCCAACGCACAGCAACAAAAAGTAGCCTCTGCTCACCACTAGAGAAAGCGCACGTGCAGTGAAGACCCAACACAGCCTAAAATAAACGAATAAATAATTTTTTAAAAGATAAGACTATCAGATTAAATTAACAAATAAGACCCAACTGTTATCAAAAACCCATTTTAAGGGCTTCCCTGGTGGCACAGTGGTCAGGAGTCCGCCTGCCAATGCAGGGGACATGGGTTCACGCCCCGGTCCGGGAAGATCCCACATGCCGTGGAGCGGCTGGGCCCGTGAGCCATGGCCACTGAGCCTGCGCGTCCGGAGCCTGTGCTCCACAACAGGAGAGGCCACAACAGTGAGAGGCCCGCGTACCGGGGGAAAAAAAAAAAACCCTTTTAAATATAATGCTATATAGATTAAAAGTAAAAGGATCATGCACACAGTGGTCAAAAGAAAGTTGGAGTGGCTATATTAGTATCTGAGAAAGTATATTTCAGAACAAGGAAAATTATCAGGTATAAAGACCTGAGTTAATGAGAAAAAGGTAAATTCATCAAGACAACCCAACAATCCTAAATATGTATATAATTAACAATTAAGGTTCCAAAATACATGAAGCAAAAACTACTAGAACTGAAAGAAGTAAAGAAATCCACAATTATTCTGAACTGTAACCACTCTCAGTAATACATAGAACAAGTAGACAGAAAAGCAGGAAAGATACAGAAGATCTAAACATCAGCCAACTGAATCTAACTGAACATTATACTCAACAACAGTAACAAATGTACACATCTTTGCTAGTACACACAGAATATTCACCAAGATAGACCATATTCTGGACCATAAAACCAACCTTAATAAATGTAAAAGAACTGAAATTACACAGCATATGTTCTCTGACCATGAAGAATTAAACTAGATGCCAATAACAGAAAAAAAACTGGAAAATCTCTAAATATTTGGAAATTAAGTAACACACTTCTAAATAATTCATGTGCCAAAGAGTCTTCTCAAGGGAAATTTGAAAATATTTTGAACTGAATGAAAACACAACATATGAAAATTTGCTGGATGAAGCTAAAGCACTGCTTAGAAGGAAATCTGTAGCATTAAAATGCTACTAACAAAATGTTAGAAAAGAAAAAAGATCTCAAATCAATAATGTAAGCATCCACCTTAAGAAACTAGAAAAGGAAGAGCACATTAAACCCAAAGGAAACAGAAGGACTTAATAAAGATCAGAAATCAATGAGATTGAAAAAGAACATAAAAGAAAAATTACTGAAACCAAAAGGATTTTTTTCCCTAAATATACATATATTTAATATTTATTTACTTATTGGGCTGTGCGGGGCTTAGTTGCAGCATGCCAGATCTTTTAGTTGTGACATGCAGAAACTTCAGCTGCAGCGTGCAAACTCTTAGTTGCAGCATGTGGGATCTAGTATCCTGACCAGGGATTGAACCCAGGCCCCCCTGCATTGGGAGCATGGAGCCTTAGCCACTGGACCACCAGGGAAGTCCCCAAAAGGATGTTCTTTGAAAAGATCAAGAAAATTGATAACTCTCTAGTAAGAATGACCAAGAAGACAAATTGTTCCTGTCTTAGTGTTCAGTGAAAGGTAAAACTTTTGAGGATGAAATTGGACTATTTGCTTCAAGCTATTTCTAAACAAAGTGCAGAAGGTGAAGTTTAGATTCTCTTGAATGCTTATACTAAAACACAAGTAGAGAAATAAAGATGGAATTGTTAATCAAGAGGGAAGCAGAATTTAAATATTAAGTTGGAAAATTCTCTGCCTACCCATATTTTTAAAAATGAGAGGAGCTTTAAGATGGCAGAAGAGTAAGACGTGGAGATCACCTTCCTCCCCACAAATACATAAGAAATACATCTACATGTTGAACAACTCCTACAGAACACCTACTGAATGCTGGGAGAAGACCTCAGACCTCCCAAAAGGCAAGAAACTCCCCACGTACCTGGGTAGGGTAAAAGAAAAAAAAAAAAAACAGACAAAGAGTAGGGACGGGACCTGCACCAGTGGGAGGGAGCTGTGAAGGAGGAAAGGTTTCCACACACTAGGAAGCCCCTTCGTGGGCGGAGACTGCGGGGGGCAGAGGTGGGGTAGATTCGGAGCCACAGAGGAGAGCACAGCAACAGGGCAAAGCGTAGAGATTCCCGCACAGAGGATCGGTGCCGACCAGCCCTCACCAGCCCGAGAGGCTTGCCTGCTCACCCGCCAGGACAGGCGGGGGCTGGGAGCTGAAGTTCGGGTTTCGGTCGGATCCCAGACAGAAGACTGGGGTTGGCTACGAGAACACAGCCTGAAGGGGCCAGTGCGCCACCGCTAGCCAGGAGGGAGTCCAAGAAAAAGTCTGGAGCTGCTGAAGAGGCAAGAGACTTTTTCTTGCCTCTTTGTTGCCTGGTGCACGAGGAGAGGGGATTAAGAGTTCCGCTTAAAGGAGCTCCAGAGACAGGCGCAAGCCGCGGCTATCAGCGTGGACCCCAGGGACGGGCATGAGACGCTAAGGCTGCTGCTGCCACCACCAATAAGCCTGTGTGCAAGCACAGGTCACTATCCACACACCCCTTCCGGGGAGCCTGTGCAGCCCGCCACTGCCAGGGTCCCGGGATCCAGGGACAACTTCCCCGGGAGAACGCACGTAGCGCCTCAGGCTGGTGCAACGTCCCGCCGGCCTCTGCCTCCCAGCCTTGCCCCGCATCCGTACCCCTCCCTCCCCCCTCCCCCCGGCCTGAGTGAGCCAGAGCCCCCGAATCAGCGGCTCCTTTAACCCCGTCCTGTCTGAGCGAAAAACAGACGCCCTCAGTCGACCTACACGCAGAGGTGGGTCCAAATCCAAAGCTGAACCCCGGGAGCTGTGCGAACAAAGAAGAGAAAGGGAAATCTCTCCCAGCAGCCTCAGGAGCAGTGGATTAAATCTCCGCAATCAACTTGATGTACCCTACATCTGTGGAATACCTGAAGAGACAACGAATCATCCCAAATTGAGGAGGTGGACTTTGGGAGCAATGATATATATTTTTTTCTCCCTTTTTCTCTTTGTGAGTGTGTATGTGTATGCTTCATGTGCGATATTGTCTGTATAGCTTTGCTTTTACCATTTGTCCTAGGGTTCCGTCTGTCCATTTTTTTAAATTACTTAAAAAAACTTTTTTCTTAATAATTATATTTTATTTTAATAACTTTATTTTACTTTATTTATTTAATCTTCTTTCTTTCTTTTTTTTCTCCCTTTTATTCTGAGCCGTGTGGAGGACAGGTTCTTAGTGCTCCAGCCAGGCGTCAGGGCTGTGCCACTGAGGTGGGACAGCCAAGTGCAGGACACTGGTCCACAAGAGACCTCCCAGCTCCACGTAATATCAAACAGTGAACATCTCCCAGACATCTCTGTCTCAACGCCAAGACCCAGCTCCACTCAATGACCAGCAAGCTGGAGTGCAGGACACCCTATGCCAAACAACTACCAAGACAGGAACACAACCCCACCCATTAGCAGACAGGCTGCCTAAAATCAAAATAAGGCCACAGACACCCCAAAACACACCACCAGACGTGGACCTGCCCACCAGAAAGACAGGATCCAGCCTCATCCACCAGAACACAGGCATTAGTCCCCTCCACCAGGAAGCCTACATAAGCCACTGAACCAACCTAAGCCACTGGGGACAGACACCAAAAACAACAGAAACTACAAACCTGCAGCCTGCGAAAAGGAGACCCCAAACACAGTAAGCAAAATGAGAAGACAGAAAAACACACAGCACATGTCGAAGCAAGGGAAAAACCCACCAGACCTAACAAATGGAGAGGAAATAGGCAGTCTATCTGAAAAAGAATTCAGAATAATGACAGTAAAGATGATCTAAAATCTTGGAAATAGAATGGAGAAAATACAAGAACGTTTTAACAAGGACCTAGAAGAACTAAAGAGCAAACAAACAGAGATGAACACAATAAATGAAATTTAAAATTCTCTAGAAGGGATCAATAGCAGAATAACTGAGGCAGAAGAATGGATAAGTGACCTGGAAGATAAAATAGTGGAAATAACTACTGCAGAGCAGAATAAAGAAAACAGAATGAAAAGAATTGAGGATAGTCTCAGAGACCTCTGGGACAACATTAAATGCACCAACATTCGAATTATAGGGGTCCCAGAAGAAGAAGAGAAAAAGAAAGGGATTGAGAAAATATCTGAAAAGATTGTAGTTGAAAACTTCCCGAATATGGGAAAGGAAACAGTTAATCAAGTCCAGGAAGCACACGGACTCCCATACAGGATAAATCCAAGGAGAAACACACCAAGACACATATTAATCAAACTATCAAAAATTAAATCCAAAGAAGAAATATTAAAAGCAGCAAGGGAAAAGCAACAAGTATCACATAAGGGAATCCACATAAGGTTAACAGCTGATCTTTAAGCAGAAACTCTGCAAGCCAGAAGGGAGTGATGGGACATATTTAAAGTGATGAAAGAGAAAAACCTACAACCAAGATTACTCTACCCAGCAAGGATCTCATTCAGACGTGACGGAGAAATTAGAAGCTTTACAGACAAGCAAAAGGTAAGAGAATTCAGCACCACCAAACCAGGTTTACAACAAATGCTAAAAGAACTTCTCTAGGCAGGAAACACAAGAGAAGAGAAAGACCTACAATAATAAACCCAAAACAATTAAGAAAACGATAATAGTAACATACATATTGATAATTACCTTAAATGGATTAAATGCTCCCACCAAAAGACATAGGTTGGCTGAATGGATACAAAAACAAGACCCATACATATGCTGTCTACAAGACACCCACTTCAGACCTAGGGACACACACAGACTGAAAGTGAGGGGATGGAAAAAGATATTCTATGCAAATGGAAATCAAAAGGAAGCTGGAGTAGCAAAATAGACTTTAAAACAAACACTATTACAAGAGACAAAGAAGGACACTACATAATGATCAAGGGATCAATCCAAGAAGAAGATGTAACAATTGTAAATATTTATGGACCCAACATAGGAGCACCTCAATACATAAGGCAAATACTAACAGCCATAAAAGGGGAAATCGACAGTAACACAATCATAGTAGGGGACTTTAACACCCCACGTTCACCAATGGACAGATCATCCAAAATGAAAATAAATAAGGAAACACAAGCTTTAAATGACCCATTAAACAAGATGGACTAAATTGATATTTATAGGACTTTCCATGCAAAAACAACAGAATACACTTTCTTCTCAAGTGCTCATGGAACATTCTCCAGAATAGATCATATCTTGGGTCACAAATCAAGCCTTGGTAAATTTAAGAAAACTGAAATCGGATCAAGTATTGTTTCTGACCACAACGCTATGAGGCTAGATATCAATTACAGGAAAAAATCTGTAAGAAATACAAATACATGGAGGCTAAACAACACACTACTTAATAACCAAGAGATCACTGAAGAAATTAAAGAGGAAATCAAAAAATACCTAGAAACAAATAAGAATGAAAACACAACAACCCAAAACCTATGGGATGCAGCAAAAGCAGTTCTAAGAGGGAAGTTTATAGCTATACAATCCTACCTTAAAAAACAAGAAACATCTCAAATAAACAACCTAACCTTACACCCTAAAGCAATTAGAAAAAGAAGAACAAAGAAACCCCAAAGTTAGCAGAAGGAAACAAATCATAAAGATCAGATCAGAAATAAATGAAAAATTAATGAAGGAAACGTAGCAAAGATCAATAAAACTAAAAGCTGGTTCTTTGAGAAGATAAACAAAAATTGATAAACCATTAGCCAGACTTAACAAGAAAAAAAGAGAGAAGACTCAAATCAATAGAACGAGAAATGAAAAAGGAGAAGTAACAACTGACACTGCAGAAATACAAAGGATCATGAGAGATTACTACAAGCAACTCTATGCCAATAAAATGGACAACCTGTAAGAAATGGACAAATTCTTAGAAATGCACAACCTTCCAAGATTGAACCAGGAAAAATAGAAAATATGAACAGACCAATCACAAGCACTGAAATGGAAACTGTGATTAAAAATCTTCCAACAGGGCTTCCCTGGTGGCGCAGTGGTTGACAGTCCACCTGCCGATGCAGGAGACACGGGTTCGAGACACGGGTTCGTGCCCCAGTCCGGGAAGATCCCACATGCCGCAGAGCGGCTGGGCCCGTGAGCCGTGGCTGCTGAGCCTGTGTGTCCGGAGCCTGTGCTCCGCAACGGGAGAGGCCACAACAGTGAGAGGCCCACGTAACGCAAAAAAAAAAAAAAATCTTCCAACAAACAAAAACCCAGGACCAGATGGATTCGCAGCCAAATTCTATCAAACATTTAGGGAAGAGGTAACACCTAACCTTCTCAAACTTTTCCAAAATATAGCAGAGGGAGGAACATTCCCAAACTCATTCTACGAGACCACCATCACCCTTGACACCAAAACCAGACTAACATGTCACAAAGAAAGAAAACTACAGGCCAATATCACTGATGCACATAGATGCAAAAGTCCTGAACAAAATACTAGCAAACAGAATCCAACAGCACATCAAAAGGATCATACACTATGATCAAGTGGGGTTTATCCCAGGAATGCAAGGATTCTTCAATATACGCAGATCAATCAACGTGATACACCATATTAACAAACTGAAGGAGAAAAACCATATGATCATCTCAACAGATGCAGAGAAAGCTTTCGACAAAATTCAACACCCATTTATGATAAAAATCCTGCAGAAAGTAGGCACAGAGAAAACTTTCCTCAACATAATAACGGCCATATATGACAAACCCATAGCCAGCATCGTCCTCAATGGTGAAAAACTGAAAGCATTTCCACTAAGATTAGGAACAAGACAGGGTTGCCCACTCTCACCACTATTATTCAACATAGTTTTGGAAGTTTTAGCCACAGCAGAGAAGAAAGAAATGAAAGGAATCCAAATCGGAAAAGAAGAAGTAAAGCTGTCACTGTTTGCAGATGACATGATACTATACATAGAGAACCCTATATATGCTACCAGAAAACTACTAGAGCTAATCAATGAATTTGGTAAAATAGCAGGATACAAAATTAATGCACAGAAATCTCTTGCATTCCTATACACTAATGATGAAAAATCTGAAAGTGAAATTAAGAAAACACTCCCATTTACCACTGAAACCAAAAGAATAAAATATCTACGAATAAACCTACCTAAGGAGATAAGAGATCTATATGCAGAAAATTATAAGACACTGATGAAAGAAATTAAAGATGATACAAATAGATGGAGAGATATACCATGTTCTTGGATTGGAAGAATCAACATTGTGAAAATGACTACTACCCAAAGCAATCTACAGATTCAATGCAATCCCTATGAAACTACCACTAGCATTTTTCACAGAACTAGAACAAAAAATTTCACAATTTGTATGGAAACACAAAAGACACTGATTAGCCAAAGCAATCTTGATAAAGAAAAACAGAGCTGGAGGAATCAGGCTCCTGGACTTCAGACTATACTACAAAGCTACAGTAATCAAGACAGTATGGTACTGGCACAAAAACAGAAATATAGATCAATGGAACAGGATAGAAAGCCCAGATAAACCCACGCATATATGGTCACCTTATCTTTTATAAAGGAGGTAAGAATATACAATGGAGAAACGACAGCCTCTTCAATAAGTGGTGCTGGGAAACTGGACAGCTACATGTAAAAGAATGAAATTAGAACACTGCCTAACACCATACACAAAAATAAACTCAAAATGGATTAAAGACCTAAATGTAAGGCCAGACACTATAAAACTCTTAGAGGAAAGCATAGGCAGAACACTCTATGATATAAATCACAGCAAGCTCCTCTTTGACCCACTCCTATAGAAAGGGAAATAAAAACAAAAATAAACAATGGGACCTAATGAAACTTAAAAGCTTTGGCACAGCCAAGGAAACCATAAACAAGGCGAAAAGACAACCCTCTGAATGCGAGAAAATATTTGCAAGTGAAGCAACTGACAAAGGATTAATCTCCAAAACATACAAGCAACTCATGCAGCTCAATATCAAAAAAACAAACAACCCAAACCAAAAATGGGCAGAAGACCTAAATAGACATTTCTCCAAAGAAGATACACAGATTGCCAACAAACACATGAAAGGATGCTCAACATCATTAATCATTAGAGAAATGCAAATCAATACTACAATGAGATATCATCTCACACCCGTCAGAATGGCCATCATCAAAAAATCTGCAAACAATAATTGCTGGAGAGGGTGTGGAGAAAAGGGAACCCTCTTGCACTGTTTGTGGGAATGTAAATTGATACAGCCACTATGGAGAACAGTGTGGAGGTTCCTTAAAAACTACAAATAGAACTACCATACGACCCAGCAATCCCACTACTGGGCATATATCCTGAGAACACCACAATTCAAAGAGTCATGTACCAAAATGTTCATTGCAGCTGTATTTACAATAGCCAGGACATGGAAGCAACCTAAGTGTCCATCGACAGATGAATGGATAAAGAAGATGTGGCACATATATACAATGGAATATTACTCAGCCATAAAAAGGAACAAAACTGAGTTATTTGTAGTGAGGTGGATGGACCTAGAGACTGTCATACAGAGTGAAGTCAGAGAAAGAAAAACAAATATCATATGCTAACACATATATATGGAATATAAAAACAAAAAAAATAGAAAGAAAAAAATGATCAGAAGAAACTAGGGGCAAGACGGGAATAAAGAAAAAGACCTACTAGAGAATGGACTTAAGGATACAGGGAGGGGGAAGGGTAAGCTGGGACAAAGTGAGAGAGTGGCATGGACATTTATACACTACCAAACAGAAAATAGATAGCTAGTGGGAAGCAGCCGCATAGTACAGGGAGATCAGCTCAGTGCTTTGTGACCACCTAGAGGGGTGGGATAGGGAGGGTGGGAGGGAGGGAGATGCAAGAGGGAAGAGATACGGGGGCGTATGTTTACGTATAGCTGATTCACTTTGTTATAAAGCAGAAACTAACACACCATTGTAAAGCAATTATACTCCAATAAAGATGTTAAAAAAAAAAAGAGAAAGCACTATGTTCAGAACAGAACACTAAGGTTGTGGCCAAGGACCCCTTGATAAAGAGATTAGTATGGGTGTGAACATCAGACTTTATCAGCCACTCCAGCAGGAAACAGCCAATCAGAACTGGAAGGAGACAGGACAGAATGAAGGAAGATTGTCAGCCTTCTTAGGTTTTACAGGATGGGACCACAAAGCTATTCAGTTGGAAACTCGGGATATTCTTCATGACAAGAAAAGAAGGACCCCAAAGACTCTTCTGAAATCATGAAGGCTGCCTCCCCAGTGTCCAAAGAGGAGGCTATCACCTGGGTTTCAACAGGCCAAAGACTCCCAGTCCAAAGTCATGGGGGTCAGGCCAGTAGAGCCACTACTATGTGAGATTCCACACACTAAATTATTATTTAATAATAAATAATAATTTATTATTAATAAATTATTTAATTAAATATTAAAATATTTAATATTTTTAAGTGGACAAAATGTTGGAACAGATACTTCACCAAAGAAGATATATGGATGGCATATAAGCATATGAAAAGACCTTCAATATCCTTAGTCATTACAGAAATGCAAATTAAAACCACAAAATGTTATCACTACACAGCTATTAAATGGATTAAAAAGAGAAGGGAGGTGAAGAAAGAAAGGGAAGGGAGGGGGTAAAGAAAGCAACAAGTGAGTGAGTGAAACAGGAAGAGAGAAAGAAGGAAACACACAAACAAACTGACAATATTAGGTGTGAATGAGGCTGCAGAGCAGCTGGAATCCATACACTACTTGTTGGAATGCAAAACAGCACAGCCACTATGGAAAACAGTCTGGCAGCTTCTTATAAACATAACTTACCATGCGACCCAGCAATCTCACTGAGCCAGATTCAAAAGGCTACATATGACATTCTGGAAAAGGCAAAATTATAGGGAAAGAGAATAGATCAGTGGTTTTCACAGGTTAATGGTGGGAAGAGAGTGACTACAAAGCAAGAGGAAATTTTTTTTTGAGAGCAAGGTGAAGGAACTGTTCTGTACTTATATTGTGGTAGTGATTACATAACTCCAAGAATGTGTCAAATCCCATTCATACTCCAAAAAGTGTGAATCCTGTTGTATGTAAACTAAAATAAATATATAGCAGAAAACATTCATTGTTCGGCCTTAAATGGAACTATTTTTACTCATATATGGTTTTGTATCATCACCCAATATACAGTCACTGAGTTTCTGCATATCTTCCATATGCTGACATCTTTATATCATTGTGTTTTATGCAGTATCTGGAAACACCAGAGTAGAAATGAAAACTGAACATCCCAGTCAATGAAAACAGTTTGGGTCTTATAAACTCCCTAAAAGGTCCACTTTAGGAACCTTCAGAGAATTACTAATCTAAATATGGGAATAACATCAGGCCAAACAACTAAAAACATGTTCTTCCCAACCTACTTTTAAAAATTCATTTGGTGTATCCATATATTAATGACGCTAAGTTACTTTATCAATCATCTTATCAAATCATTTTACCATATTGTGTATGATACGTAAACAATGAGGAAGGGCATTGTTTACTAGGTAAATATATAGATCATGATAAATATGACCATTTTGGGGAAGCCAGTTATTATATTCCAAGGAAAAAGTAAAGAACCAGCCAGTGATAGAAAATAATTCTAAAGAGAAATCTCCCATGCTAATACAAATGCAATTTTAGAATCTGCTGTACTTTAACACATAACTTGACAACTTCCTGTTTCTGATAAAAATCAGCAGAGTGTCAATACCCAAGTGAGGAGCTCCGGAAGTCTGGCTGGGCTACAGATCTCTCAGTAAACAATGAAGGGGTGAAAATCCCCCAATAACTAACTTCAATATGCTGTAATGCAAAAAGACAAGGCAATTCATAAGATTATTTTATTCTATTCAATGTTTTAAAATCTACTATCTCATCAAGTAATTTTAACTGCTAGACACTCGTACTAATAAAACAACATGGATAAGAATCCCACCATGAGGAAAACAAAAAGTTACAGGCTAGTCTGAAATAAAGACTACTTACCCGTTTTTTTTAAAAGGACAGGTCAAATAAATTGCCATCTTATCCTATCCACTTTTGAAAATATCACTTTGAAAACATCCCCAATATGAGAAAGCACAAGATAATGACAAGAGCTAAAGTCCTGTGCATATCAAAATTTATTCACTTATTCATTCAACAAACGTTTATAGAGTAGTTATTAGAGTAGGAGCACACTGAGCTAAAGCCTGAGAGTAAAGAAAGGCACATGAAGCAAAAATCCTGCTCTCAAAAAATAGACTATAACTCTATCTCTTCAACAACTTGTTTAATTAATGCCTTTTATATACAAGGCATTACTCCCTATATGATTATTTTGTCAGGTATAACAAAATTTTACTTATTACTCTCTGAATTACAATAAGCTGTACCAAGATCACAATAAGAATGTATTGCCATTTTATAATCTGAAGAATACTGCATTTTATATAAATCAAAGAAGTCATTACATGTTACTGCTAAAGTAAAAGCAATATGATAATCTTGCTAAGATTGCTAAATTATGAGCAATTATGGTATAAACCACCATCTATAACAAAAGTGTAACATAATGAAGAATTTAATGTCATAATACAACAAATGTAAACACATTAACTGATCTAATCCTTATTGTGCTTCACAACTAAACATAAATGGGTAAAAAACTGACTGTAATCATATTTTTATATGTATTTTTAAAGTTGTGGTAAAATACATTGTTTCGGGCTGAACTCTCACCCCTCCTCCAAATTCAGATGCTGAAGTCCTAACCTCTAGTACCTCAGAATGTAACTACATTTGGAGATAGGGTCTTTAACAAAGTAATTAAGGTAAAATGAGGTCATTAGGGTGGGCTCTAATCCAGTATGATTAGTGTCATTTTAAGAGCTGATTAGTACACAAACACACTCAGTGGGAAAACTATATGAAGACAGTGGGAGAAGACAACCATCAACCAAGCCAGAAACCAACCCTGCTGACAACTGATGTCAGATCAGATTCTACCTCCGGAATTTTGAGACAATAAATTTCTGTTGTTTAAGTCACCCAGTTTGTGATACTTTGTATTGGCAGCCCTAGCAAACTAATACAATACACATAAAATTTATCATCTGAACCATTTCTAAGTCTACAGTTCCATGGCATTAAGTATTCACAGTGTTATGCAATCATTACCACCATCCATCTCCAGAACAATTTTCATCTTGCAAAACTGAAACTCTATACCCATTAAATGATGACTCTCCTATATACAGCCAAACTACCAATTAAGTATGAGAGAAGAATAAAATAATTTTCAGACATGCATTCTCAAAATATTTAATTCCAATGTACCCTTATTCAGGAAACAACTGGAAAACACGCTACAGCAAAACAAAGGAATAAAGCAAGATAAAAGAAGACACTAGACCTAGGAAACAGGGGGACCAATGAAGAAAGGCAAAGAGACTTCCAGAATGCCAAGAAAAGCAAATTAAGCTCTGTAACAGGTCTACAATAAATAGTCCAAATTGGAGTAGGATTACAGGAAAAAGAGAAAAAAAACCTGATAGATTATCTGACAGGTATGACTATGTGAAAAATTAACCAAGTATGAATTTTACAGAACTGTTGTAGGGTGTGGGAAGGTTTAGCTACAAATTCAAAGAAAACAAAGAAAATTTTAAATGAGAATCTTACAAATTTCAAGAAAAAAATATGAAGTTACACAAGAAAAGAAATTTAAACATAGGAGGTGGGTCAGCTGTAAGCAATACATACATGGTTTATGTGGTCACGATAATGAAAACACTGAATCTGATTATATTTTATCAAGACAATGGGGCCAAGAAAGATAGGTTAAGAAAATGAATATCCTCATTTATCTTAACAGAAAATCAGTAGATGTCTAAATTTAATGAATAAGAGATAATACAGGCATTATATAGTTTTTACTTATCAAAGTAATATATGAACATGGCTTAAAACGTTATATAGTGCTAAGGCACCTATAACAAAAGTAACAGTAGTTTGCTCTCCTGCTCCTTTTTCCTCCCCCTTGCCTCAAGAGGTAATCACTTTCAACTTTTTTAGCTGTTTCTTCTTGCTTCATCTGGTATCATTAGAAACAGCTAGGAGAGTTGAAAGTGATTACTTCTTGAGTAAAAGGGGTGGGAAAAGTAAAGGGAGAGCAAAGGACTGCTATTTTTGTTACAGGCCTCTTAGCACTATTTGACATTTTAAACTATGTTCATATACTTTTTTTTTTTTAATCTATTTTTGGCTGCATTGGGTCTTCATTGCTGCGCACTGGCTTTCTCTAGTTGCGGCGAGCGGGGGCTACTCTTCATTGCAGTGCGTGGGCTTCTCATTGTGGTGGCTTCTCTTGTCGCAGAGCACGGGCTTTAAGCGCGTGGGAATCAGTAGTTGTGGCTCGTGCGCTCAGTGGCTCGCAGACTCTGGAGCACAGGCTCAGTAGTTGTGGCACACGAGCTTAGTTGCTCTGTGGAATGCAGGATCTTCCCAGACCAGGGCTTGAACCCGTGTCCCCTGCACTGGCAGGCAGATTCTTAACCACTGCGCCACCAAGGAAGCCCTCATATACTATTTTGATAATTAAAAAATTTAGAAAGCCTCACTGATCCCTTAAAAATCAAAAATTAAGTCAATCATAATATTGAATAGCTAACTTTTAAGCTGTACCAGCATCTAATCTCTCTTCTTTTTGTGATACTATCTCAACTTCTGAGAAACTACCCTCTCCATCCCCACCCCCACCCCCCAATTCTATTTCACCATTTTTTAGGTGGAGTTCCATCAACTGTGATATAGTATCTGCAATTCTTGCACGGCCAAATCAGAATATTAAATTCCCTTAATTCTTGTGACTAGTTGGAGAATGGGCCTAAAACTCAAGTTGTTCATTCAGAAAGACTCCTGGGATATCTATGGGGGTTACTGGGATGACACCCTTTTCCCAACAGACTTAAACCTAAGAACATGTACACTCAGAGTAAACATCACTATGTAGAACCTGGCAATGAAGCTGAGAGGCAAATAACGATTAGATTTCATTTTTTGAGCCCTTAAACCTAATCATTCCTCAATCTAGAACCTACCTCTGAATTTTTCATTTCAGAGATAGCAAAAAATTACCTTTCTGTTAAAAATAAACTAATAGGGCCAACATGTGTGTACGATGATAACAGGGAACCAAACTGACTGAAAAAAAAGAGTATGAAATTTAAAGGAGAAAAGAACAGTCTAAGAAAGAAGACTTCAGATGGAAGAAAAATGAACAAAAACAAGAATATAAAAAGCTAGATGGGGATTAAGGAAACTCTAATACCAGCAAGTACAGATACTTCCAAATTTAATAACTGTGTGTGTGTGCGTGTACATGTACACTTTGGAAAGGGTTTAATGAAAGCTAACACTGAACACTATTGTGGGTCTTATAAACAACCAAATCACTGATTTTACCAAGCTTTCCCTTGTAAACATTTACCAGGTTTTTTTTTGAGGTCCTTCTATGTTCTAGGCACAGTGTGAGTGAACCAGCTTACAAAGCTAAAGCTGTCCTGGAAGAGCTTACAGGTTAGTGGGAAAAGTTCTATTTCTTGTTAATATTATTTTACCTGTAATTCTGACTTATTTTAAACATATTTTGCTCCCAATTAGCATTACAAACTATGCCAGCTGCATCTGTAAATTAGGTCCAGTGTGTTGCTGTTTATACATTTAGCTACCTCTGACTGGACCAATAAAATTACTTGTCTTTCCACTTTATAAACTCTTAGCTGCCAGAACACACCTATTTTAAAATGTAATATAAAAACATATGGCCTGCCTTGAATACCAAAGGCCTAAAGAACAAAAAATATAATGGTCCTAAGAAGGCAAGCTTGGTATCAGGTTAAAACAGGACAGATCCAGAGGAGCAGCATAACAAGTTTATACTCACTAGTTCTAAGACAGAGGCTGTACATTCTGGTTTCATTCTCCTCACAAAGGGTAATGCCAAAAAGGAAACTACTAATAGTTGGAGAAGAGCTTTTCTACTCCATGTGTCATCCACCCTGGAGTTTCTGGGAAATACAAATTATCTTCCTAAGACATGGAAGGAGCGATTTTATTCAGCCTAGACTGCCTCTAACCCCTAAGCACTGGGGAAAAGGACTCTCATAAAGAAGCATGTCCTTTTCCTAAGGAGAATGGAACTAAACTAGGTGACCCCACCCTCAAAAACAAAACAGGAGTCAGAAACTAGAGACCAGTTTTACTGGACTATGACAGTAAAACACCTGGATTATCTCATGCCTTTATTACTGTTATCTCTACATTGCCTCCATATTTGGGTATGTGGCCTGTTAAGGTAGAGGAAATGAGAGGACTGTCTAGATTCTCTATCTTTTCAGCCAAGCTTGAGAGAACCCCCAGGTGGTTGTGTAGGTGAACACAGCTTTAAAAGCACAAAGGAGGGACTTCCCTGGTGGCACAGTGGTTAAGAATCCACCTGTCAATGAATGGGACACGGGTGCAGCAACAAAGACCCAATGCAGCCAAACATAAACAAATAAATAAAATTTAAAAAAAAAAAGGCACAAAGGAAAATCTACATTCTCTGAAATCTAATTCAAGGGAAAAAGGAGAATAGGAACCAGTCCAGGCCTGAAGACAATACACCCTACATTGTTCTCACATAAAGTGAAGCAATGCCCCACAGGTGTTTGCAAACTGTTAGAGAGCACACAGAGGGCTAGGTCTTAGGGGATAATTCTCTTCTACCATCACCCCATCTAGCTTCCTCAGGCTATCCCTAATCTGTAGGGCTAGGAGGTATCTCTTACCCTATTTGACATTTAAACTATGTTCATATATTATGCTGATAAATAAGGATCTTGCAAGTGCAGGATCTGCACCTAAGAGTGAGTACCTCCTTCAATTCTGTACCCTAGGCAACTTAGATGCTTGTCTCACCCTAGTCCCAGCCCTGCTTCATTGCCCCTGTGAATAAAATATGCTTATGATGCATTCAATTTCCTTTTTAACCACATCCTTGGGTTCTAGACACTGCTCTGTCATTTGCTATGACTCAGAGAACATATCAACCTCCCTGAAACTCCATTTTCTTATAAGGGAACTGAATAAGAGAATATCGAAAAATCTTTTTTTTGCGCACCAAAACTATAATCTAAGTTTCCCCTTAAATTTTCTGGGCTAAACAAGGCCAGATTTGTATTGTGTTTTTTTGTTTGTTTATTTTTTAGAAATTTATTTATTTTATTTTTTTTTTTTGGCTGCTTTGGGTCTTTGTTGCTGCGTGTGGGCTTTCTCTAGTTGCAGCAAGTGGGACTATTCTTCATTGCAGTGCGCGGGCTTCTTATTGCAGTGGCTTCTCTTGTTGCGGAGCACAGGCTCTAGGCACACGGGCTTCAGTAGTTGTAGCATGCAGGCTCAGTAGTTGTGGCTCAAGGGCTCTAGAGTGCAGGCTCAGTAGTTGTGGCACATGGGCTTAGTTGCTCCGCAGCATGTGGGATTTTCCTGGACCAGGGCTCAAACCAATGTCCCCTGCACTGGCAGGTGGATTCCTAACCACTGAGCCACCAGGGAAGTCCCTGTATTGTGTTTTTAAATTTTTTCATTATATTAAGTGCTCACTATTCCACTCCTTACTCTTTAGTACACTCTAATTACTGTATGCCCTAAAAGTGTCACTCCAAGTTGTACATATTTCCAAACGAGTAAACACAGCACCGGGGACAGCGGAACTATCATTTTCCCCATGATGTACAGTATAAATAAGGTTTAGGTTGCATCATCACTTTTTACGAACCATATTTTCCTGACATACACCAAACTTGTGGTCACCTGAAATCCAAGACTTATTTAACATGCAATTATTCATAACATTTGAGCATCTTTCATGTTAACTGCTGCACTTAATTCTACTTCTCTCTCATGCCCTCCATGTGTAATTTTTATTCAAACATAGATTCAGGACTTTACTCAGAAATCACCTCACAGCTATCAGAATGGCTATTATCAAAAAGACAACAAATAAGTATTGGTGAGGATGTGGGGAAAAGGGAACCTTCATGTACTGTTGGGAGAAATGTAAATTGGTGCAGCCACTATGGAAAACAGTATGGAGGTTCCTCAAAAACCTACAAATAGAACTACTACGACATAGCATTTCGACTTCTGGGTATTTATCCAAAGAAAATCAAAACACTAATTCAAAAAGACATATGGACCCCTATGTTCACTGTAGCATTATTTATTTACAAGAGCCAAGATATGGAAGCAAACTAAGTGACCACCCACAGGTGAATGGACAAAGAAGATGTGGTATATATAAATGTACACACACACACACACACACACAGGAATACTACTCAGCCATATAAAAGATAAAATCTTGCATTTGCAACAATGTGGATGGACCTAGAGGGTACTATGCTAAGTGAAATAAGTCAGACAGAGAAAAAGAAATACTGTATGATTTCACTTATATGTGGAATCTAAGAAACAAATGAACAAACATAACTAAACAGAAACAGAGTCATAGATACAGAGGGCAAACAGGTGGTTACCAGAGGGGAGGGGTGGGGGGAAGAGAAGTAGGTGAGGGAAATTAAGAGGTACAAACTCTCAGTGACAAAATAAATGAGTCACAGGTATGAAATATGCAGTGTGGGGTATATGTCAATAATTATGTAATATCTTTGTATGGTGACAGATGACCAGACTTATCATGATCATTTTGAAATGTATAGAAATATGAATCACTATGCTATATACCAAGAACATAGTGTTATAGGTCAATTATACTTCAAAAACAAACAACAAACAAACTCAGAAAAAAAGAGATCAGATTTGTAGCTACCAGAGGGGTCAGGGGAGGGGGAATTGGATAAAGGTAGTCAAAAGGTACAAACTTCCAGTTATAAGATAAGTACTAGGGTTGTAATGTACAACATGATAAATATTATTAACACTGCTGTATGTTATATATGAATGTTGTTAAGAGAGAAAATCTAAGAATTCTCATCACAAGGAAAAAAATTTTTTTTTCTATTTCTTTAATGTTGTACCCATATGAGATGATGGGTGTCCACTAAACCTACTGTGCTAATCATTTCACGATGTATGTAAGTCAAATCATTATGTTGTATAAGCCTTAAACTTATACAGTGCTGGATGTCAATTATATCTCAATAAAACTGAGGGAACAGTTTAGGATGGTAAATTTTGTATTATATGTATTTTACCACAATTTTAAAAATCAGGGGGAAAAGTTATATACATTTAAACTTTCTAGGTCTAATGTTTCCCTTTTTATCATTTTCTGTTTAATTATTAAATTCTAAACAACCTAGTCTCCACACTACAGCCAGAGTAATCTGAGCTTTTAACTCCCCTACTCAAAATCCCTCAATGGTTCCTACTAGCCCTCAGGATAAAAACACCTTCATACAGCCATATCTTTCCATATTCTCCACCTATCCTCTACCCATAAAGATCCATGTTCTGCTCCCTAAATTTGGCATCCTTTAAGGATGTTTACCTCAGTATTGCTCCTTCTTTGGAACCTAAATTCAAGAGTCATTTCTCTTATCATCAGATAAGGCTGACTTAGGTGCCTCTCCACTGTGCTCTTATACAACCTTTTATTTATTTTATTAAGGCACTCAATGTCCTGTCACTGAAACAGGCTGCTTAAATAATGTCTCCCTACACAGCAAGTTCTTAGATTAACTAGACAAAGTCTCATTTCATTTTGTATCCTTGGCACCTTAATACATGCATGTGATAATTAAATTTACAGAATCAACATCATAACTTTCAGCTCCCTTCACATGGTGTTCCAGTCCTCAATATAGCATGCCCTTCCTCACTCAGCAAACTCCGGAATATCCTTTATGATCTCATTCATGTTTGTTATTTTTTTCATGTTTGTTTTCTTTGCATCACTTCCCCAGACATCTCTGAGCAGAGTTAGTCAATCCCTTCTCTATGCATCTACCTCTTGTACAGTTCTTATAATTTCCGTACCTCCATATGGCAGAATCCGTTAGTTGTCTACCTCTTTATTTGTCCTCTTCTTCCTAAGTAACAGAACTCCCCAACTGGGCTCACCACATGGCAACCACAATAAAAAATTATATTTTAAGCCTCCTTTGGAGTTAAGATGTGACCATGTAAGTCTTATTCTCAAGTAGTAGTCAGTTGCAGCTTGCCTCCAATAACAAGTAAGGCAACCCACCCCTACATCTGTTTTTTACCCAGTGTCCTTAACTCTGGTCTCCAGTATCACGTGTGACTCTGTCAGCCTCTATGATCTTACAAGACATGAATTAAAGATCACCTCAACTATTTCCATATCTAAACCTGGCATAGCCAAGGCTTCAACCCCACTTTGCAAGCTGTGCTCCTAGTCCACTACTTCCACAGATAAATTTATCTCATTTTTTAACAAGGCTTTCTTTTTTTAAAATTCTTTCTATTTTATCTTATCATTGCTTTTATACAACAGGCATATATTACCCATTCTAATATTTTTAAAAATTAGTTTAAAAATTTGTTAATTCAACTAATTATTAAAATTATATGGGTCTCTGAAGATATTGGTGAAGAAAGGTTAATACGACAAAGCCAAAAGATTGTACAGGATATATATGTACCTATTTTGCTATTAAAAAGAAACACATGCTTTTTTTCCCCCTGAAAATCATACTTATCATCTCATCAACTTTTTTCTTTTCTTTTCCCTTCCTTCCTTCCTTCCTTTCTTCCTCCCTCCCTCCCCCTCCCTCTCTCTCTCTCCCTCCCTCCCTTCCTTTCTTTCATACTTTTGCAGTGTAAAAGTTTCCAAATCTACTTTCAGAATACCATCACTACCACTAAGATAGAAACAATATTTATCACTGTATCACCAGTTCCTAGCATATTAGGCACACAAGGATCTAGTGACTGAGGCTGATGCCACATAAGGATATGTCACCTGTGGCAATGAGGTCAATAGGTAAGATTCTACATTCCCACTTTGTTACAAACTGAGTTATGAGCAGTACTCAATTATCAATTCATCAAAAGACAGAAAGTTAAAAAAAAAAAGTGGTAAACAAAACAAGGAAAAATAAATCTACTTATAAACTAGATGTAAATGAGTTTAGTTCATTTATAAGAGATTATAATAAGAGGTTATCAGATTTGATATAAAAATAAAATACAAAATCCAACTAAAGCTGCTTATAGGAGAGAAAGGCTGAAAATAAATGAAAAAATATTTTGGCAAACACCAACACAAAAAAGATGATGTAGCGATCTTAATATCAGACAAAACAATATTATGGCAACATTAATAGGTATGGAGAGGTATTTCAAGTACACATGGAACATTTTAAAAAAACAATCGTGGAGTCACAAAGAAAGACAAAAATTTCAAAGAACTTATATCTAAGACCACCTTCTCTGACCACAATATAATGTTTAAAACATCTTTGAAATGTTTGGAAACTTAAAAATGGACTCCTAGGCAAAAAATTTTAAAGAAAATCATAATAGAAATGATAAAATAAGAACCAAGCAACAATACAAGTATTATGCTATCAAAATGTGGATCTCGGTTTATAGCTTTAATGTATTTTTAACAAAAATATAGATGAAATATGCTTAACTAATATTTTTTCAATCAAAAACTGAAAAAAGATGCGAGTAAACATAAAGAAAGCATAAGTGTATTAATCATGTTTTTAAATTTTCTATATTTTGTAATGCTCTGACATGGCAGGGCCTTTCAGACCCAGAGGACTGTCCCTCCCAGGATTACCTAATCCCTAGAGATAGCAAACAGTAAGCCCAAGAGCACATCTTTGATGTACAACCAATGAATCCAGAGCCCATATCCCCAACCATCTCCATCAAAAAACCTCTCACATACCAAGCCAATATTCTCCCTGCCCTAAATCATGCCAGGGCCACTACTAGAAACAACTAAAGACCACCCCTATCACCCAGAGCTATAAATCATTCAAACTATCCAACCCCAGGCTTGCTCAAGGGTGCCTACCCTGACTCATCCTTCTCACAGAAACCACAATAAAGGCTCCATACTTTCCCCTTGACTCCTTTTGCCTCCTTGGTGTGGCGTGGCTTCTGTTTCTAAGGAACTGTGAGTAAAAACTTCTTTCATGACAGTCATTTCCATGTCTGTGTCTTACTCTACCAGATTAAATCAAATCGTGTGTACATTTCAAGACATTAAAGGAAATAAAGAGAAATTAAGAAAATGGAAAATCAGAAAAAAATATCCCAGAGAAGGGAAGTTTCTCAAACTTAATCAAAAAGCATAATCCATAAAGGAAAATAAATATGGAAAAGATTGACGAGTGAGTACATTAAATCCTCTGCTTTCCTTAAAATCAGTTGTGAGATAGAATTCACATACAAAATTCACTGATTTTAAGTGTAGAGTTTAATGAGTCTTGACAAATGTATAAAATTGTGAAACCCACACCACAATCAAGATCTAAAACATTTTCATCACCACTTTCTGGTTCCCTTGTGCCCCTTTACAGTCAATCCTCTCCCCTTTAGCAACTACTAATACTCTGTCACTATAGTTTGCCTTTTCTTAAATTCCTCATAAATGAATCATACAGTTGATTACATAAAACTTAGAAGTTCTGGCTTCCCTGGTGGCGCAGTGGTTGGGAGTCCGCCTGCCGATGCAGGGGACACGGGTACGTGCCCCAGTCCGGGAAGATCCCACATGTCGCGGAGCGGCTGGGCCCCGTGAGCCATGGCCGCTGAGCCTGTGCGTCTGGAGCCTGTGCGTCTGGAGCCTGTGCTCTGCAACGGGAGAGGCCACAACAGTGAGAGGCCCGCGTACCGTGCAAAAAAAAAAAAAAAAAAAAAAAAAACTTAGAAGTTCTGTTCATCAGATTCCCTATTATAAAAAAAATCATTAACATACTTTTAGAAAATGTTATAAAAAAGCCTTACTAAAAAAGACAAAATTCTAGCAAGATTAGGATCAACGCAGAATGCAAACAGCAACTTATCAGACATAGAGCTAAACAGGTGGTATAATGGGGTTGGGACCCTTGCATTCTGGAAGGGAGCAGAACTGACACTTACTCTAGAAATGGAATTGCCTTCCCTGCCCAAAGTGTCCCTCAACATTTACAGTATAATACCTCTGCCTAGCACCACCATCCAATGGTTTCAAAATGTTTGCTTTACCAAAATGAGACCCATCTTAACCTCACCTCAAACCAAAGGACCTGTCTAATGGGGAAGGAGAAATAATAATAAGCATATGACTATGGCATACTCTGGTCCTACCACATATCACATCACCAGGAAACTGCCAGACTAACAAAATAATGGAATGGCATATTAAAGGCTCAGCTGAACAGTCGCCCTGCTGGTCTTCCAGGATGACCCAACAACTATGGTGTTATAACCCTATTATCTAGAATGCACGAGTCCAGAAACCAAGACTAACTAACTCTTTTCACCATCAATCCAAGTAACTCATTTGTGGAATCTGGATTTCCCACATACCCACAATTTAAAAGCTCTCCCGTATTAGAGGTCCTGAGGGTAACGCTTCTACCAGAAGATACAATAAGGGTTCTACTAAAAGCTACAACCATGGAAGTTTACGGAAGAAAGGGTTCCAGAGGAGGAGGGCATCAAGCACCTCCTTGATGCAAGATGTGTTCTTTGCTGGAATGTTCTTCCCCACTTCTTTATCTGCTTAATTTCAACTCATCCATCCAGTCTCTAAGTAAGTAGAATTCCCTCAGAGAAACCTTTCCCAATCCCTGAATGCTAGGCCTAGGCTAGTCTCTCTCTCCTTTTACATTTTCTCATGGTCCTGAAAGTTTCCTACATGATGGTTATCACAAATGTGTTGGTTGAAAGGTAACTAATGCAAACCTAATTGTACTAACTGAAATGTAATTAAATGAATGGGCACTAAAAAAAGCTACAACCACTACCTGGGCACTTTGGCCTCCTCATGCTGATAGACCAGCAGGCAAAGAAATAAATATACTAGGAATGATTACTGACTCTCATTATCATTAGGAGTTGTTGTACACAATGTAGGTAGGAAGCAGTCTGTCTCAGACTCAGGTTGTTTTCCAAGCTTGGTACTAATAAAGGAAACAGGAAATTGTAGCAACAACGGCCCAAAAAGTGCAAGACAACTAAGGGCTCAAGTCCCTCCGGTTTGGAAGTCTAGAGGTCACAAGCAACCTAGAGCTGCTGAACTGCCGGCCCAGCATAAGGGAAATCTAGAATGGGTGGTGAAAGAGGAAAATGATGAATATTAATCCCTCCTTCAAGACCAGTTGCAGCAGCAGGTAGCACCAGCTTGCAGCAACAACCCTTTTTAAATTTCGGTTGAGGCTGCAGTGACTCGGCAAAGGATTAGAATCAATGCAGGGTCCAAACAGATCTGAGCAGAGCAAGAGGTACATTTGTGGTAACTTGTTACAAAGCAAAAACCTAAAACAGCTAGAATCAAAGGAGAGGCTGGCAGCAAGGCACAGATTCTATCAGAAAAATCTTCATCTTCACGCAATCCAACTCTCCTTTGATTCTAGCTGTATTAGTTTCCTAATGCTATGTAACAAACTGTCATAAATTTAGTGACTTAAAACAATACAAATTTGTTAACTTAAAGTTCTGGAAATAAGTTCAAAACAGGTTATACAGAGCTAAAATCAAAGCCTGCATTCCTTCAGGAGGCTCTAGGGGAAAATCCAGTCCAGCTTTTAGAAGCTGCCCACATTCCCTGGCTCCTAGCCAGGTCATTATGACCTCTGCCTTCCACTGTCACATCTCTTTCTTCCTTTCTTTTCTTAAATGAAACAGAGCCAATTTTATTCAAATTCTCCAAAATTTATACTCAACGTATTGTTTCTAAAATGTTTCACCTTTATATAATAGTTTTATTATTTCACCTTTCTTTTATATTTTATAGTTTTTCCATTTTTTCTCTTTCTAAAACTGACCCTCCTGCCTTCCTCTTATAAGGCTCCTTGTGATTACACTGGGCGCACCCAGATAATTCAGAAAAATCAACCTATCTCCAGAGTTCCTTCTGTTATGCAAGGTAACACAGTCACAGGTTTAGAAGATTAGGATGTATGTATCTTTGGGAGACCATTATTCTGCCTACCACACTAGTCATAAGCCAAGGCTAATAGTTACAGGTAGGTTCTGACTTACTTGCCCCATAGTGTTCACTGTGATTCATTTTCTTTCTGCCCTAAAGCTTCTTTAAAGCCATGAAGTGAGACACCACTTGGCAGGCTCTCGTGTGCAGCCCTAAAATGGGGGAGGGAAGGAGAAAGAATTTACCCTGCACTGAGGCAACCGTCAACTGATGGAGAACAAGAACAGATGATACAGTTTACTCCTGTCCATCCCTGAACAGACAAACTGAGAAGCATCTAGAGCCTCAAAAGTTCCCACTGGGTTTGAGTCCTGATTGTCATAGCACTGAATAACTCAATAACACACTCTTGTATTGGCTTTTCTTCTTTTATTTCATTCACGCTGACCCCTTGCTTTGTTCCCTAGGATCATCTGCCAAATAAATTACCTGCACGCAACTCCTTGCTTTTAGATTGTTCTTTAGGGGACAGGATGAGGAGGAGACCTGGTTAAGACAGTCAGGTAAAGAGTTTTAGACACAGAAAAAGGAAACATGATTTAATAAAATGAAAGCTATGCACATAGGAGGTTGTCTAGTGTTGACACTATCACTGTATAACTTTGAGTCAAATCTCTTAACTTCTATGTTTCAGCACCTGCAAATGAATGGTTTGACTTCCATGATTCTCTATAGTTCCTTTCAGCTCTAAACTTTTACGATACAACCAACAGCATTATGGATTGGTGAAAGGGGACAGCAGAAAGGCAGAGTTGTGATATTATCACCAAAGAGGTCAGCCAAGGAAACTTGAAATCAGCCAGTCAGAAGGTAATACAGTGTGGAGAAATTAAAACCAAAAAGTCATGGAGAAATTAGAACCCTCATACACTGCTGGTGGAAATGTAAAATGGTATAGCCACTTTGGAAAATAGTTTGGCAGTTCCTCAAAAGGCCAAACATAGTTACCATATAACACAGGAATTCCATTCCTAGCTATACACCCAAAAGAAATATATATATTCACATAGAAATTTATAAAATGAAGCTGAACCCTTACCTTACACCCTATACTGAAAGAACTCAAAATGGATCAAAGACATAAATGGAAGAACTAAAACCATAAAATCCTTAGAAGAAAACACGGCAAAAGCTTCACAACATTAGAGTTGGCAATAATTTCTTAGATCTAACACCAAAAGTACAGGCAACAAAAGAAAAAATAAACTGGACTTCATCAAAATTAAACTCTTTCGTGCATCAAAGGATACTATCACAGAATGGGAGATAATATTTGCAAGTCACATATCTGATAAGGAATTGATATCCAGAATATATAAAGAACTCTTACAACTCAACAAAAATCAACCCAATTAAAAAATGGGCAAAGAATTTGAATAGACATTTCTCCAAAGAAGATATACAAATGCCCAACAAGCACAAGATGCTCAACATCACTAATCATTAGGAAAATGCAAATCAAAGCCATAATGAAATACCACCTCACACTCATTAGGATGGCTAATCCTATCAAAAAACAGAAAATAACAAGTATTGGTGAAGACATGGATAAATTAGAACCCTTGTATATTACTGGTAGGAATGTGACATGGTACAGCCACTGTGGAAAAGTTTGGGGTTCCTCAAAAATTAAAAATATAATCAAGCAATTCGACTTCTGGGTATATACCCAAAAGAAATGAAAGCAGAGTCTTGAATAGATATTTGCACACCCATATTCACTGCAGTATTATTCACAATAACCAAAAAGCGGAAGCAACCAGTGTCCATCAACAGATGAATGGGTAAATAAAATGATATATACAATCAATGGAATATTACCAGCCTTAAAAAGGACGTGCTACAATGTGAAGACATTATGCTAAGTGAAATAAGCCAATCACAAAAGGACAAATCTTGTATGATTCTACTTAAATAAGGTTCCTCGAGAGGTCAACTACATAGAGACTGAAAGTATGGTGGTTACCAGGGGCAGAGGGGATGGGAGAATGAGAATTTAGTATTTTATTGATACAGAGTTTCAGTTGAGGAAGATGAAAAAGTTCTGGAAATAGGTGGTGGTGATGGTTACACAACAATGGGAATACACTTAAAAGCCACAGAACTATACACTTAAAAACAGTTAAAATGGTACATTCTGTTATGTATATTTTACCACAATAAAAAAATTTATACATGAATGTTTGTAACGGTATTATTCATAATAGTCAAAAGGGAGAAACAACCCAAATGTCCATCAACTGATGAAAGGATAAATTTGGTATGTCCATACAACAGAATATTATTCAGCAATAATAATAAAGTACTAATGAGTCATAAAGTACTAATACGTGCAATAATAAGGTACTAATACATGCTATAACATGGATGAACCTTAAAAACATTATGCTAAGTGGAAGAAGCCAGCCACAAAGGACCACATATTATATGATTCCATTTATATGAAGTGCCCAGAATGAACAAATCTAGAGACAGGAAGTCGATTAATGGTTGTCTAGAAGGACTAGGGGTAAGGGAGGTCAGAGGGTGACGACTAACAGGAGTGGGGTTTCTTTTGAGGGGTGGTGTAAATGTTCTATGTGGTGATGATTGCAAAACTCTGCAAGTACTAAAAGCTACTGAATTGTATACTTTATTTCAAGGAATTTTTAAATTTCCTCTTTGATTTCATTGTTGACCCACTGGTTTTTTAGTCTCCACGTAATCCTTGTTTTCTCGTTTCTCTTTCTGTGGTTGATTTCAGAATTGTATACTTCAAATGGGTGAACTGTATGTATGTGAATTATATCTCAATAAAGCTTTTTTTTTTTTTAAAGCCAACAGGACCCAGTGACTGAATGGAACTGTTAATGAAGCAAAGAGATGAATAAAAGATTAACTACAAAAAAAACAAAAAAAAGATTAACTACAAGAAAACAGAAACATCATACTTTGAATTCTTGCTGACATTTATTATGTGTGTGACCTTGAGCAAGTTACTTAACCTCTCTGTGCTTTGATCACATCTTACAGGGTTGTTGTGAAGATTAAACAAAGTCATACATAAAACACTTAGTACAGTGCCTGCTACATAATCCTCTTTCCCTGCCTTATCCTCCCACCTAACGCTAAAAATTCTACGACCAACTGTAAGAAAGTATAAACTTAGTTATATCTGAATTTTAAGAAATTATGTCTGTTCCAGGTAGCAAATAACCCTTAAAGTCACCAATTATATGCTACTGGCAAAGCAATTTTCAACTGCTAATTCACAGCAAGTTGAAACCCCAAGGCAAACAGAAAGATAAACTTTAGAAGCTCTATTCACCAATTATCTCTCAGCTACTTTTTCCCTTGCCCTCCTTCATTTTTAAATACTTCTTTCCTTGCCTAACAGCCTTTTTACCTTACCCTTTATTCCAAACTACTACTCTTACTTATAGACTGCTATTGATCATGAAAAGGCAACAATAAGTTACTTTTTTCCATAATAATACATGTTAAGATGGGAGAAAGAAAAAAAAAGACTGGTCATGCAAGCTATGGAACCACCAAACTGCCCAGCTAACCTGTCAAAGTTCCCTAAACAAAAAGATAATGAAAAGCAATGCAGGAAAGCTCCCACTTCCCCTTGTGTAAATGGCTCTCTTATTTGATTATCTGGAGACAGAATCCTGTGGCAACTGCAAAAAGGAACTGAAATTTCTCCACACTACCTATGACCAAGTTCCACTACCAAAAGTCAAATACTCTAAGCAGTAGGTACAATTTGACATATAAAACTATATTTCCATTTTAAATATACCTTCATTTCATTTCAATGTTAAATAAGAATTTAGTCTCAACCCATTTTAAAGGACAATGCCTTTCAAAGGAGCACCTGCATTATAAATGCTTCCGGAATAACTTCAGTAAAAGGATGTGGTTAAGAAGCATAAACAGATGAACCGCCATTGTACTGCTATGATTCTGTATATTTTCAGATCAGAAAATTCCTACTAAAAACTTTTCAAAATAAATTCATAAATGTTATCTCTATATAGGCTTTTAGTACAATTCTAACTTACTGGAACATTTAAAAAGAATATATCTCTAAGGAAAAGATGCTACAGCAAGCTCAGAAGCCTTTTCTTCCTCTACAAACTCCTTAATGCCTTCTTGATGCTTAACGGTATTGTCTTGTATTGTATTTCACTTCAAAACGTTTAATGGACACGTACTAAAAAGAGCAACTACATTAACTGCTTTTAGCATAGTATGTTAATAATCCTCACAGCGACCTTATGAAGCAGATATTAATATCACCATTTTATAACCTTCAGGAAAGGTAACATTTCAGAAGCTTCAAATGCATATCACAAAGAATACCCACACTAGCAGCAGTCAAGCTAAACTTTCTTCTTTCTGAAACTTCCTGGTTTCCTTAGCCCTGTATTAAATTCGTTCTCCTCCCTCTCTACCTACTCCTGGTTTCCATATCAGGCTTCTCTTTTTTTTCCCCTTGCTCTTATCAATATATACCCTCTCCCTCAGTAGATCATCCATTTTTATGGCTTCATCTTATCACCTGGGCCCAACTGATACCCAAATCTATAATTTCAATTGTGTGCTCTAATCCAAGCTACTGTTCCTCAATATTTCTACATGAAAGTCTTGCTATCACCACAAACTCAACACACATCAATCCCAACTCATCATTATCTCCAAAACACCAACTCTTCTATCCTCTTTACTCATCTGTTAATTACAAACCACTATCATCCCCTTCACCCAGACTCCCCACTTTAGTCACACAGCAATTTGTGTTGGTTTTTCCTTTGATTCCTCTTCATCCTTTTCTGTTCCATTGACACTGCCACCACTAAAATCCAAGCCCTCAGCAATTCACCTAAATTACCATTAGAAGTCTTGGTTATAATTCCCTCCAGTCTCTCCAGTTCAGTCTGTTCTGTATAAGTCATTCATTCATACAACACATTTACTAGAGTGTGCTAAGCATTGGCTGGGTGCTGCAGGGATACAACAGTGAGAAAGACATCTCTTTCTAGCAGAGGACACAAGTAAAGCAAACAAAATTTTTTTTCAAATAAAATAGTTATACATTGTGATAAATGCTGTGATAGATGTAAACACAGTGCTATCAAAAAGGACAGAGAATAGGAGAGCTATTTTTGTTTGGGATTTTAGTTAGAGATGGATTTTAAGCTGATACTGAAGATGAGAAGGAGGGAGTCATCTAAATATTTAGAGTGCTCCAAGCAAAGGAAACTACAAAACACACAGGTTCCAGGAGGAAAAAATGTTTGGCATGTTATAGGAAATGACCTAGTCTAACGTAAGTTGAGAATAATAAGGGGGAAATGGTACAAAATAAGGTTGGAACAGACATAGGCTAATTTTAGTCTATGGGTAACAAGAAGTCATTAAAGGGTTTTAAGCAAGGGAGTTCTAATCTAACATACACTGTGACAGAGACTGCTAGTGCTCATTAATATCTGTGTTCTCTCTTTCATTAGTACACTGCTACACTACATTTCCCAGCCGCCTCTGTAGTTAGGTGGAGTCATGGGACTCAGTTCTGACCAATGGAATGTGGGTGAAAGTGATATACGCCACTTTTTAGTGGGCCCTAAAATCTTCCTCCATACTTGCTTCCCTTTTCAAGACAGCCTCAAAAGCCATATTGTGATGATAGTGATAATTTAAAAAGATAGAATAGCCTGTGCCCCTGAATTACTGCAAGGAGCAGAGGTATCCCCACTCCTACTCCATCACACATATACACTAGACTGACATGAAAAAGTAATTTAAACTTCCACTGTGTTAAGCCACTAAGATTTGTGCTTATTAAATAAAGCTGTTAGCATATCACGATTAATACAGAAATCTTAACCTTTCTTTGACTGCCATGTAAAGAATTAGTTAAAAGGAAAAAAACCAGTAGAAATACAAAGACTAGTTAAGACTCAACAACAATAACAACAAAAGTTTTAAATACAGGACTTCAATAGACATTTCTCTAAAGATATACAAATGACCAACAAGCATATGAAAGGATAGCTACTATCAAGAAAGGAGGGAAGGAAGGAAGGAAGGAGGGAGGGAGGGAGGGAGGGAGGGAGGGAGGGATGGTAGTTCCTCAAAAGAAAGTATTGCAGTTCCTCAAAAAATTAAATAGAGAATTACCATATGGTCCAGCAATTTCTGAAGAGACTTGAACAGATATTTGTACATTCATGTTCATAGCAGCATTATTCATAATAGCTGAAAGTGGAAGCAACCTAAATATCCATCAATAGATGAATGGATAAACAAAATGTGGTATATATATTCGATGGAATATTACCAGCCTTAAAAAGGAAGGAAATTTTGCACATGTGACAACATGGATGAACCTTGAAGACATTATGCTAAGTGAAATAAAGCAGTCAAAAAAAGACAAATGCCAATGATTCCACTTAAATGAGATAACTAGAGCAAACAAACTCATAGAAACAGAAAGTAGAATGGTGGTTGCCAGGGATTGGGGGAATGGGTAGTTGTTTAATGAATGCAAAGTTTCATTTTTGCAAGATGAAAAAGTTCTGGAGATTGGTTGCACAACAATGTGAATATACTTAATACTGAACTACATACACTTAAAAATGATTAGAACTGTAAATTTTATGTTATGTGGATTTTACCACAAGTTTTTAGAAGAGCAGTGAATACAAATGTGAATCATTACACTGTATGCCTGAAACTAATAAAACGTCAATTATATCTGAAATAAATAACAACAGGAGTCCAAGTAAAAAGATGATGGTACCTTGGTAGCCTGGACTTGAGTGGTATGGTGACTATGTAGACAGAGAACAGAAGAATTCAAGATGTATTTGGAGTTCGAAGAGACAAGATGGATTAGAAGTATGGGAAGTAAGGGAATCAGGTATGACACCTGGGTTTTAGCTACTAGGTGAGCGGCAATACCATTGAATGAAATGAGAAAGATTGAGGAATGAACTAATGGAGGCAGCAGGGAAAGCGTACAGTTTAAGAGTAAGGAAATCAAGAATTTGTTTTGATTGAAGTTCAAAATACCTATGGGATATATATAGAAGTGGCAAAATCAAGGAAACAGCTTGATGTATCTGGCATATTGTATTTTCCAAAGATGGCTGAGACAATATCTTCAATGCTTCTCTTACTATGTAATTTAGACACCACCTCTTAATGGGGGGGAAAACTTCCCTCCCCTTGAATATTGGTAGGCTTATTACTAAGCAGAAGTGAAGCTATGCAACTTCCAAGGCTGTCATAAAAGTGTTACAGCTTCTACTGGATACCCTCAAGATGCTTGTTCTTGGAGCCCAGCCATCATGCTATGATGAAGCCCAAGCAGCCTACGTAGAGATCTACATGGACAGGAACCAAGGCCCCTAACCCAGGGGTCACCAACCCCGGGCCACGGACCAGTACCAGTCCATAGCCTGCTAGGAACCAGGCCACACAGCAGGAGGTGAGTGGCAAGCAAGCAAAGCTTCATCTGCTGCTCTCCATCACTCGCATTACCGCCTGAACCATCCCCGCCACCCCCACCCCGGTCCGTGGAAAAACTGTCTTACACGAAACCAGTCCCTGGTGCCAAAAAGGTTGGGGACCGCTGCCCTAGCCCATAGCCAGCCAAGGAGTTCACAGTCAACTGTTAACAACAATTTGTCAGCAGTATGAGCAAGCAACCCTAGATGATACCACTTGGAACAGAGACAAGCCATCTCCATCCAAGTGCTGCCTAAATGTAGATCTATGAGCAGAAGAAAAATGATTATTGTTTTAAACCACTCAGTTTTGGAGTGGTTTTTACACAGTAGTAGGTAATGGATACAATAAATGACTCTGGAGCTTAGAGCAGAGGTCTTGCCTGAGCAAGAGGTCAGCCACATATCAATACTATTTAAAATCATAGGCTTAAACGAGATCACCTAAGGGAGAGTACAAGAGAGAAGAAATTCCAGAATGAAGCTCTAAACTCCAATATAAAAAGCTAAGCAAACAAAAGATATCACTAATTCAACTTCAAACTCTTTGCCAATTGCCTAATTAAGAGATACAGACATAAGGTATTTTATTAGCTTCATTGTCATAAAACTACCAGGGCCTTCTCACCTGTTCAAATCCAGACTTACTGCTCTTTCATCTGATAATCAGTTAGCGTTAAGGGAATTCTCTTTATCACCTTAGGAATTCCCTTTGTCCCTCTAGAATTTGATTTCCTGTCTCCTATAATGCTCACCTTCCTCTTTCACTGAAGTTTACACCTTCCTTTTGTTGGGTGGAGCAAATCACACAATAGCTTTCTGAGAAGGAAGTGAGGAAGAGAAATTTTTGGAGACCTTACACGTCTTAAAATGCCTACATTCTATACTTGTACTTAATAATTTGGCTGGGTAAAGAAATCTAGCTTGGAAATCATTTTCCCTCAGAATTTGAGGGCCTTGCTCACTGTCTTCTGGCTTGTGAGGTTGCAGTTGAGAATACTCAATCTCTGAAGTTGAGGGACCCATTTCTCCCCCTCCAGAAGCTTATAGATCTTTCTACCCCTCCGGAAGCTTACAGTCCCATGTATTCCAAAATTTCACAATGAAATATCTCAGTGTCTGTGTGTACTGGTTATTAAGCTATTGTCCTAGACTTCAAACCTACTCTTCTCTACTCTGCTTTGTAATGCTGAGGGGCTGGAACCCTGCAAATCACAGTTCTTTGCTAGCTGGCTTCCTGTTAGACTCTGCCTAAAAGGGACACTAGAAAGACACTAGAAGGTTGAAGGAGGGAACAGGGAGATACTCCTTCAGCTCAGTATCAACTGTCAACCTTCAATGTGGAAACAGCAATTGTTCCAGTATCAGCAATTGGTTTCAGTTAGCAACTTTTTGCTTTTGTGTTTTTCCTGCCATTCCCAGACCAGCCTTATCAAGTCTCTTAAAATACTTACACTTCCTGAGCAGGCAGCAACTCCTCAGAAGTTTGAGTTCCAGTTCCTCAGGGACACTCTTCAAGCTTCTGAATTCCAATAATTCCAATCTCT
Source organism: Monodon monoceros (assembly GCF_005190385.1). NCBI lineage: Eukaryota > Metazoa > Chordata > Mammalia > Artiodactyla > Monodontidae > Monodon > Monodon monoceros. The sequence continues at coordinate 125,461,183 of NW_021703767.1, forward strand.
TCTCTTTGTTCTCCCAACCCTAGTGGCTAATTACTTCCTACAGTTAATTATCTTTGTGATACCTGAGAGTTCCCTTATTGCCTTTTCAGTTCTCCAATTACCTAGTCTATTATAGTTTCTGAGGGCTGCTATAACAAAGTAACACAAACTGGGTTGGCTTAGAACAGAAATCCATCTCACAGTTCTAGAGGCCACAACACAAGTCTGAAATCAAAGTATTGGCCATGCTCTGTCTGAAGGTATTAGTTAGGATCTGTTCCAGGCCTCTCTCCTAGCTTCTGGTAGTCTCAGGCATTCCTTGGCTTGTAGATGGCCATCTTCCCTCTGTGCATGCCTGTGTACAAATTTATGTCTAAATTTCCCCACTGTTTTTAAAGAACACCAGTCACAATGGCTTAAAGGACACTCTAATGACCTTACTTTAACTTGATTACCTCTGAAAAGACTCTATTTCCAAACAAGGTCACATTCTGAGGTACCGCAGGTTAGGGTTTCAACATATCTTTTTTGCAGGGACACAACTCAACCCATAACATCTGGCTAAACAATTCTTTATATTATACAATTCTGTTATAAGTAGTATAGTCTCCATTTTCCTGACTAGACCCTAATTCAAAGTACATTTATCTGTTTTCATCCATTTTCCTTGAGAACCCAGAAGGCTTCTCAATATGCAAAATGATATTCCTCAACTTCGGGTATTTTTCTTGAATATTTCACCGTTATTTCTTTTCCACTCTGCTCTGTTCTCTCTTACCAACACTTCTGTTGCTTACAAGTTGATCTCCTGGACTGACCTTTGAATTACATATATTTTTTAACCTGTTTTCCATCTTTTCCTCTACTTTATGCAAGGTCTCCTCTACTTTAACTTCCATTCTTTTATTTTCTTCTTACTGTTACCCTCTAATTTTCAAGAGCTCTTTTTTTAGTTCTTATTGCTCCAAATTCTTCTTTTCTATTTGTTTTGGTCTCTTACATTAAAAGCTTTCCTCATGGGCTTCCCTGGTGGCGCAGTGGTTGAGAGTCCACCTGCCGATGCAGGGGACACGGGTTCATGCCCCGGTCCGGGAAGATCCCACATGCCACGGAGCGGCTAGGCCCGTTAGCCATGGCCGCTGAGCCTGCGCTTCCGGAGCCTGTGCTCCGCAACGGGAGAGGCCACAACAGTGAGAGGCCCGTGTAACGCAAAAAAAAAAAAGATTTCCTCATGAATCTGGTGATCCTTGACTGTCTTGTTCATATTTAAAACTAGGGCCCTAAAAACTGATTGTGAATAACTTCAGAGTTTTTCTCCTTGGTTCTACTAAGAGAATCATCCTCTAAGTTCCTACTTGATTGTCAGGATTCTGGGACCCCAAGAGGAGAAGGGACCTCAATAAGGGTTCTAACATTGAGCACATTCACTTAATCCATGTTCAGTGTAGGATAACTGGTCTTCAATTACATTAGTATCTACCCCTCTCTTAGAGACACTGTATTTTATCCACTGCAGAGGATAAATCTTCATTCAGTCTTCTGCTGCCGCAGTAAAGAGGGCAGTCACTTAGCTATACAAATTGACAAAGAGATCTAGGCTCATGCTGCCTTTTTGTTGTTGTTTTTTTGTAATAGCTTACTGAGATATAACTCAAATTCTACACAAGTGATCAATTTAAAGCATACAATTCAATGATTTTTAGTATATTCAGTCGTGCAACCATCATCACAATCAATTTTAGAACATTTTCATCACACCAAAAAAGAAACCCGTACCCTTGAGCAGTCACTTCCCATTTCCCTCTAATCTCCCCTATTCCCAGACCTAGGCAACCACTAATTTACTCCCTATCTCTATAGATTTGTATTTTTTAGACATTTCATACAAATAAAATCATACAATATGTGGTCTTTTGTGACTGGCTTCTTTCACATAAGCATACTGTGAAGGTTCATTCACGTTATAAAATGTATGAGTACTTCATTGCTGTTTATCGCAATATGCATTTTTTTTACCCATTATTAGTTGATGGACATCTGGGCTGTTTCTACTTTTTGGCTATTATGATTAACTGAGCTGGCTTCTTAAACAGACTTTCAAGCAATCCTTCTATTTTTAGCACCACTCTCAGCCCATCTTCCACAAGAATACCTGATGCTGCCAATTCCTGAGCCTGAGGATTCTTTTCTATTTTTCCTACTGCCAGTTTAGGATTGAACTTTTTTTTTTTTTTTTTTTTTTTTGTGGTACGCAGGCTTCTCACTGCTGTGGCCTCTCCCATTGCAGAACACAGGCTCCGGACGCACAGGCTCAGCGGCCATGGCTCACGGGCCCAGCCGCTCCGCGGCATGTGGGATCTTCCCGGACTGGGCCACGAACCCGTGTCCCCTGCATCGGCAGGCGGACTCTCAACCACTGCGCCACCAGGGAAGCCCCGAACATTTTTAAATCTACTAAAATGTTTCTATCAGGCTGTTGCTTTCCAGCTTCCAAATTTCATTGCTTCTTCCATTCTCTTTACCTATGTAGTTCCAACCTTTAAAAAATATTCTATACGATCAATCATCTTGGTAGGCTTTGGAGGGGAGTAAAAGTAAATGCATATTTCACTCATCCATCTCTACACAGTAATCTTTTCAATTATTTTTAGCCTTTATTCTAACATATGCATTATAAGGCTATAAATGTTCCTTTAAGCATGGATTACCTGTATCCCTTAAGTTATGTCATATTTTCATCATTCAGTTCAGAAGAGTTCAATGTCATTTCTTCTTTAATCCCTGGGTTACTTAGGAGTATACTCTTTAATTTCCAAACAGTTGACATGTCATTTTCTAGTTATTTTTTGTAATTGATTTCTAGCTTAATTCCAACATGTCAGAGCACATATTCTAGAACTGATTATTTCCATCTTTTTTATGGTCCAGCATATGTAAATTTGGGGGAAAATTTCCATAGGCACTAGAAAAAAATCTGTATTCTTCAGGTGCTGGGTAAAATGTTCTATGCATGTAATTAGACTCATTTGTTAATTATGTTGTTCAAATCTTTTGACTTTTTTGTCTTATTGTTGTTCTACTAATTACTCAGAGTTATACTAAAATATCCCAAATTATATTTATGAATTTGTCTAATTCTCCTTTTAGTTCTGCCAGTTTTTTACCTACCAAGTTGTCAAAAATTAGAATAATTATGCAAAGTAAAGGAACACTATTTGTTGGTAAAGATATAAATTCGTATGTTTTTTCTGAATAGTAGTTTGGCAACAGTTACCAACATTTACAACACCTATACTTTTGAACCCTGTTATTTTACATCTAAAACTGATTCTAAAGCTCTTAATGTACACCAATCACTGCTTAGCAGTTAAGTGGATACATGAATTCTCACGTAAACCTTATAATAATCCTTTGATTAAGTATAATCCCCATATTACAGATAAGAAGAATGAGGCTTGTAGACGCCTAAGCCCAAACAGTGATGAAGGCTATACTGGAATTCAAGTTGTCTGTCTCTAGAATCTTTAAACTTATATATACTGACTCGAAAGAATGTTTATAAAAGCCAAATTAGAAAACAAAATGTAGCATGTGATCCTATTTTAAGTGAGCATGAGTTTGTATACTCAAAGAAACAAGTCTGGAATATACATATTAAAAAATAACAGAGAGGACTTCCCTGGTGGTGCAATGGTTAAGAATCCGCCTGCCAATGCAGGGGACATGGGTTCGAGCCCTGGTCCAGAAAGATCCCACATGCCGCAGACAACTACTGTGGGTGACAACTACTGAGCCTGCGCTCTAGAGCCCGGGAGCCACAACTACTGAAGCCCGTGTGCCTAGAGGCCGTGCTCCGCAACAGGAGAAGCCCCCACTTGCCGCAACTAGAGAAAGCCCGTGCGCAGCAACGAAGACCCAATGCAGCCAAAAATAATTAATTAATTAAATAAATTTGTAAATGATAATAACAGAGATAGGGGCTTCTCTGGTGGTCCAGTGGTTAAGAGTCTGCACTCCCAATGCAGGGGGCACGGGTTAGATCCCTGGTCAGGGAACTACGATCCCGCATGCCACATGCAGCAAAAAAAAAAAACCAAAAAAAGGGAGATAAATACTAAAGATAAGACACCATTTAAAGGAAAGAAAGTATTATACAAGAAACCTGTGATGAGACTGCTCACACAATTAAGACTAAACGTAACAGTTTTTCAGCAGCTAGCACTTAAAGGAAAAGACATTTTACTTTATTTCCTATAACAATGCAATTCCTGTTTCTCCCACCCTGCCACGTGCTTACATTAATTCTCTCTCTCGTTTCTGATATCAGGTGGACAAATACAACCACACACACACATATATACGCACACTTACACATATATATGTATATGTATATTACTGCCTGGAACAGCTTCTTGTCTGGAGCCAATTTATTCTGCCAGTTATGATTTACCAACTACAGAGAGAGTTGATGAAAATTGCTCATTTAAAACATGACTTGGGCCTGTTCTCAATGCCTCTTTCCCCATTCTTCAAAGTATACACATTTATGTTCTGCACTTAGATGACAAGAAAAAGAACAATGCACATGTACACTCATTATGCGTTGTGATTTATTTCTTCAGTATTTTGCTTTTCCTACTTCTTGACATTTTACATTAAAAAATCTCATATCTCTGATAATAGAGTATATCCTACCAATTCTTAGTCATAACTTCCATGATATGCACCAAACTAAATTAAAACAAATAGCTTCAGGAAGTCCCAAGATTGTAAACTGAAGCCTGAGTGGGAGTAAAAGTAGTAGTCTAGAAGCTTTATTAAAGGAAATCAGAACCATTACACCCAGAACAAAGCAGGCAAACCTTTTCTGTAAAGGGCCAGATAGTAAATGTTTTAGTCTTTACGGGCCACACAGTCTCTGCCACATACTATTTTTTTACAACCCTTTAAAAATGTAAAATCATTCTGATTGGTTGGTTACTCCACTCTGAACTAGGGCTCACCAGATATAATTAAAGATCTGCATACCCTACCAAAAGTAGGGGAATGAGAAATCCAATCCCTCAAACCAAAAAAATTGGTGGCCAAACTTTCAGACCTCAAGCAGATTTGAGTTTTCCTTCATGTACCCGACCCAAGAGGAAAACACCTCCTGCACATCAATCAGGGTTTTCTCAAAAAATGGCTCACTTGGGCCACCATGAAATGAAATTCAAAGTCTTCAAGTCCCCATCAATTCAGACTTTCACTCACTAGATAACATCCAAGGATTGATTACTGACACCTGAAGTAAGCCTCCAACATAAAAGCTAGAGGCCAATTTAGAAGGAACAGAGGCTGCAAAAAAATAAAAAAGTTAAAAAAAAAGCTATTTATAGCCTCAGAAATTAGAGAAGACAATGCATCCATGACAGAAGCACAAAATGCTCTCTATAAAAGAGAATCTTTAAGAGAACAAAAAGAACTCTTGGGAAATCAAAATCTTCACAGCAAAAAATGAAAAATTCAACAGAAGGCTTAGGAAATAAAGTGAAGAAAGCCTCCCTTATAAAACAGGGCCAAAAGACTAGGAGGTGAAAAGAGAAAAAGGGAGTATCAGAGGACTAGTCTAAGAGATTCAAACAAAGAACAGAAGTTTCACAGAGAGAGATACAAAAGGGAGGAGACTAAACCACTGTAATGGACTGAACTGTGTCCCCTCAAAATTTATATGTTGAAGCCCTAGCCCCCAGTGTGACGGTATTTGGAGATACAGCCTTCAGGAGGTAGTTATGGTTAAATGAGGTCATAAGGGTGGGGCCCTAATCCAACAGGATTGGTATCCTCAAAACAAGAGGAGGAAAGATACAGTTCTCTCCATGGAAGGCCTTGTAAGGACACACTGAGAAGGCAGCTGTCTACAAGCCAAGAAGAGAACTCATCCGAAACCAACCCGGACAGTACCTTGATCTTGGACTTCTAGCCTCCAGAACTGTGAGAAAATTAGTATCTGTTCTTTAAACCACACAGTCTACGGTATTTTGTTATGGCAGCCCTAGCAGATTAATCCAACCATCAATGAAAAAAATTCAAGAAAATTTCCCAGAACTGATGAACATAATTTGGCAGATTTGGAAGGCACAACGAATAATATCTAAGGAAACACACAAAAATAGATGTATGCCAAGTCACACCCTCATGAAATTCACAAAATTCCAGAAAGGCAAAAAACAGGATCAGGAATCAGAATGTCTTCAGAATTCTTAAATGGGCCACAAGCTAGAAAACAATGGAGAGATGCCTTCAGAATTCAGAAGGGAAATTATTTCCAACCTACAACTCCTTACCCAACCAACCAAATCAGTGGGAAGACCAAAAATAAATAAATAAATAAAGGGGGTTTTTATTAACGCAGATCTCAACTTTTCACAGTAATCTACTGTGCGATATACCCCATCAAAAGAAGGGGTCAAAACAATAAAAAAATAAAAAAGAATTACATGATTCACAGGAAACAAGAGAGTTAAGGCAAAGGGAATCACTAGCTTTATGGTAAAGGGAGAAATCCCAGGAAACTACTATGGACCAGCCAGAGAACTAGTTCAATCAGGTTCAAAAACTGGTAGAAAGGGACTTCCCTGGTAGTGCAGTGGTTAAGAATCCGCCTGCCAATGCAGGGGACACGGGTTCGAGCCCTGGTCCGGGAAGATCCCATATGCCGCAGAGCAACTAAGCCCGTGCACCACAACTACTGAGCCTGCGCTCTACAGCCCGCGTGCCACAACTACTGAGTCCACATGCTGCAACTACTGAAGCCCACATACCTAGAGCCAGCGCTCCGCAAAGAGAAGCCACCACAATGAGAAGCCGCGCACCACAATGAAGAGTAGCTTGCTACAACTAGAGAAAGCATGCACACAGCAATGAAGACCCAATGCAGCCAAAAAGTTGAAAAAATTAAAAAAAAAAAAAAACTGGTAGACAAAAACAGAGCAATTCTACTCCCATGTATATATACTCAAAAGAAATGAGGGTGTATGTCCACTAAAAGACTTGTAAGTAAATGTTCATAGCTGCTTTATTCACAACAGCTAAAAAAAATGAAGTATATCAAACATCCATTAATGGTGAATTTTTTTTTAATGTATATATTCATCCAACAAGATACTGCCATCAGTGAAAAAGACCAACTACTGCTGTACCCAACATCATGGGTGAGTCTCACAAACACAATGTTAAGTAAAAGCAGCCATTCACAAAAGTATATACTGTATGGTTCCACTTATATTAAGTTCAAGAACAGGCAAAAGTAACCTATGGTGATATAGGTCAAAATGGTGATTACTTTGCGGGGGTGGGGGGCGGGGGAGATACAGATTTGGGAGGACCCATGAGAGACCCTTCTGGAGCACTAGGAATGTTCTATACCTTGATCTGGGTAATGGGCCTATGTCTACAACTGGAAAAATTCATTAGGGATACACTGAAATTTGGCCACTTTGCAATTTTAAAAAACATAATGATACTTTCTCTAAACAAGTTTTTAAAGAAATTAATGGAACATTCAACTGGATCCCACAACAGGAATTAATCAAAAGGGAAATTTTCTAAGGTCTTATACACAAAGATCTTTATTTCAAAGTTATTTACAATAGGAAAACAACTGGAAATAACAATAAATGAGTGTCATGTAAATTCTGGATTTCTCTGCTGTGGAACAGAAATTATTATTCGGTGTCTTTCTGTTACTAGCAGCCAAACTTAATACTTATTAACCCAAAAAAGCCATCTGCCAGAGGGAAGAGCATGTTCATAGGCTCCAAGGCAAAAAAGAGCTTGGCTATTCAAGGCCCAAAGAGTAGCCTAAAGGAAAAAGATAATGCCAAGAAATGCAGCTAGAAGCTGGCAAAAGCCAAATCATGGAAGGCTTTATAGGGCTTTCTAAGAATATGTAAAAAAAAATGTAAAAAAACATACAAAAACTAATGTATTTGGGTTGGCCACAAAGTTCATTCGGGTTTTTCCAAACTTTTTGGCCAACCCAAAATCTGACTTCCTAGGGCAGCAAAAATTCGGGGTTGGGGGGGGGGGTGGGGGGGGAGGTTTTACAGGAAGTATTCTAAATGTTTCTAAAAATAAAAATGTTGCTTAAAAACATACAGTATCTGGAAGTGATCAAGTATTTCCAAAAACCTTTCCAGTGCCTTGTTTAATTAATAAAATGTTTCTACAATATAGCTGGAATACTCAAAAAATACAATGAACATTAAATTCTTTGTTATATTTATTATTTGAATTGATCTAAATGCAACATGATTTTGAAGCATGCATGTACTGAAAGTTTGGGAAGGTTAATTATTAAAAAAAAAAAAAAAAAAAAAAAAAAAACCTTTTCAATGCACCCGTTTTTTAAAAGATCTCTCCAAGCCATACTCTCACTGCTTTATTCAACTGGTCTGTTTGAACAAAAGCAGAAATTATTCATACCATACTTACCCAATTCAGCACTCCTCAGGTACAATTTCAGGAAAAAAGAACAAGAGAAACAGTGTTTCCACAGTTTATTTTAGCAGATAATTATTTAAACAAATAAGAATAAGCCATTATAAACAACCAAACAATAAAAGAAAAATAGCTTCTAATTTTTCTAATTTGTTTCAGGCCAAAAAAGTAAAGCATACCCTCCAGAGATATTTCACCTGATAGTTTTCTGTGCTGTCTTATACCATTCAACTCTTGATACATCAATGTAACAAAAATACCAAGGAAACCCTATGCTGCTGGTATTAACAGAAACTTTAAAGTTAAGAGGGAAAAAAACGTGAAGAACAAATATATAAAAGCTCTCTAACTCCCCAAATGGAACAAATGGTTTACAGAATGTTTTGCTCAATAAGCAGATTGCTCAATAATCTGGTTCTTGACAGATGAACAAAATGAAAAAATAGCAAAATGTAAAAGTGTTACTGTTCTATCAAAAAGAGAAAAAGGGGCTTCCCTGGTGGCACAGTGGTTGAGAGTCCGCCTGCCGATGCAGGGGACACGGGTTCGTGCCCCGGTCCGGGAAGATCCCACATGCGGCAGAGCGGCTGGGCCCGTGAGCCATGGCCGCTGAGCCTGCGCGTTCGAAGCCTGTGCTCCGCAGCGGGAGAGGCCGAGGCCATGGCAGTGAGAGGCCCGCGTACCTCAAAAAAAAAAAAAAAAAAAAAAAGAGAAAAAGAACATTTAGTTAGGTCAATAAACTTAGTCACCTAATAAGTCATTGTTCACATCTACTTTCAAGGCTCCCAAAGATTCAAGTCTCTTTTATCAAGAGAATCAAACAAACTAAAATCCAACAGTGAAACTTCTAAGAGATTCATTTTTAGTGAGTCAGGACTCAACAGTGGACATGACAGTATTATTTTTGTTAAAGCTGTTAATACATCCAACAAGCTAGAAGTCTCTATGTAGACTTTAAATCACTGTTTCAATGATTCAAACAATGCAAGTCATGAAGGTTCCCCTGCCCTCATACAGAAGTTTTGAATCTGTATCAGAAGGCATTAATACACAAAATGCAAAGTAATGTGAAGCAAACAATACAAAATGACATTGCAAGAGATGAAAAGAAGTATAGTTTCATATAGAATACACATTTTTTTTTTTTTAATATACACAGCTTGAGTTAGGAAGTCAAGCAGGAAATCAAGGTTTGAGTCTCAGCTCTGCCACCATCACTAGGTGAATTTTAGTGCAGTTAGTCTGTATGGATTACGTTTTCCCTATCTATAAAACAGATGGTTGGATTCCAACGTTCCTACAATATTGTTCCATAGTATTATGATACAAGTCCACATAAGATTAAAAACCAAAGGAATGATAAAACAGTAAGGGCAGTGCGTTCAAAGGAAAGCAACAACACAGAGAACAGAAAGATCTGGAAGGTTGCACTAAAGGACCAAAAATGAAACTTCAACAAAATTTGCCTTCATTTGCCACTTAATTTAAGGAGGAAAATTCCTTTTAAAGAACGCAGGCTATAAGTAGGCAAAGTCTCAACAGATACCAAGGTAGAAAAATACAAAGTCTAAATGAGAACAAGAGATTGGGTTGGTTAGGGTGGACAGCTCCTATAGAGAATTAGTGCCATCATTAGAAAAAACAGGTTTTGAGCAGATTGTTAGAAGGCTGGGAATTCTGAACTATACTCTGTAAATAACAGGGAACTATTGCTGGTTTAACAGTGAGGGCGTTGGAAGCATTATTTTAAGAACAGGCAGAAGGCAGAACATACTGAGTAGGGAGAAAAGACAGGCAGAAAACCCAGTTAAAAGCTAGTGGGAAGGAACAGATACCTGAAAGAAATTTCAGAAAATGGTTAACAAAAATTGGTCAGTGTTAAGTTATGTGGATAGAGGAAGTCAAAGATAAAACCAAGGTTTATGTCTGGGTAATTTAAGGCATGATAAAATCACCAAAACACAGTCAGCATATGGAATCAGTTTTGAAGGGAAGACTATAAATTCTATCTTTCAAATAAAGTGAGCATCCAAATAGAATTGTTGCCTTATTAAATAATCTTTAAATGTCATTTGTGGCCCTGTCAGCTGTCTTCCTAAAACAGCACAGCAAAGTATTCACGGAGAATTTGTTAAATGCTTAGTAATTTCAAGAGTTTCCTCTAATTCTACTTATTGACCAAATAACTAAATAATCATTTAGTCTTCTGGTGTAGGTAGACAACATTTGGTATTTTTCCATATTATAAAGGTGAGTAAATTGTAAAAATTATTAATTAAACTATAAGAGGGAAAAAATGGACTGCAACTGTATTTATCAATTCTTCCTGACATGTGATTTATAACAATAATCACATCAAATCTACCTTGAGTTTTGGCAGGAAAGTTCTCAAAGGTTCAAAAGAAAAATGAACCCAGTGGCATAAAGCATCATTCAATATCTAACAAAATGTTCGAAGCTTTATTTACATGGACCTGAAAGCACTGGTAACATCTGGACTAAAGATAATACTTAGAAAAGTAGAGCAAACAATTTAAAATTTAATACATGAACAAGCACAGCTGAGAAATCTTGAACATTCTGCAAACTGTTCACAGATGACAATTTTCCAAAGAAGAAAATCCCAAAGTTTGTGATCAAGATGAAATAAAACTAATATTAATCAACCAATGCATAGTTCTTGAGTTTCTATCAAACTTTGAATGGGATGCCTGTTTAAGAGCCGACCCCATTGACTCTGTGAACTCGCTGAAGGTTGAGACTTTAGGCACAGTGCTTTCCAAGTGCTTAATAAATTGTATAGTTGGTCTTTCATAAATCTACCAAAGTAAGATTTTTAACAATGAATACCTCTTGCAACACTTACCCGTTCTGACCGGACACTGAGTGAGCTTCTTTGCTCACCACCCAAGATGGGGTTAGAAATTTCTCCTTAACCTTATTCTTTCATAACTCCCATGGTTTATCACCAAATCTAACGGGGTAGAATTATTTTTAGGTGACTAGTTCATTCGTTCGACACTAATTAGGCGTCTATAATGTCAGAGTTCTCAGTCCCGAACAAAATCCAGCTTCCCGAGCCTCTTACGGCAAATTTAACTTTCATGGACACACATAAGAAAGGTTACAAAACAACTATCGAGATACATTTTCTTTTCTTACCGGATATATTACAACTCAAGTCAAAAGCTCACAGCCCAAGCAACTCGCGTACGAATCTACAGCAGGTCCATAAGATTAAAATAACCCAGCTTTCCCGAGGAGGAGGGAAACGGCTGGGGGTGGGAGGAGGGGAGGGAGGCGCATCCCGAAGACGTCCACCCTCCTCAAGGGGAACGGCTCCCTCCCCCTCCTCGCGGGCTGGAGGTGAGCGCGCCCCTTTCCCTCCACTACCACGTCCCTACCTTCGCGGCCTCCGACTGCGCCACAACAGCCAACAGGACTTTTGGGGAGAAAAAGAAACGGGGAAGGGCGCGCGCCTCACACTCGATCTCCCAGCCTCGCTCACCCCGACCCGACGTTCCGGGGATGGACCGGGAGGCCGCGGGGCCGCGCCGCCCGGGGCAGTGGCCGGAGGGTCGCGCGGAGCTCCGAGGTAAACGCCCAGGCCCGGCCGAGCGGCCTCCCCGCCCCCTCCGGCTCAGCTCCGGGCCGGCAGACGGCGCCCCGGGGGCTAACTTCGCCGGGGAAGAGGAAGCACCGTGGCAAGTAACAGGCTCTGTGGATTCCCGGAGCAAGGAAAGGCTGTTCTGTGCGTCTGCCTGCCGGTACAACCGTCTCACCTCCCTTCTGCCGAGCCCGGGTGGCCAGCTCACCTGAGGAGGGAACCGGGACGCCGCCGCGGCCGCCGCGATGGCCGTTACGGCACGAGGCCTCCGCTCAGCCGCCGCGTAGCTCTGAGGAGAGGGGCGGGGCGCGCGTGTCGAGAGGGCGGGGCTGCAGCGCCGAATGGTTGCGAGGCCGTGGGCGGATCCGCGCGGGCAGGAAACCCCCTCCCTGCCCAATCCGATAGGCTCAGTCTCCCCTTCCACTGACGCGACAGCCGTCTGCGCCGCGCTGGGATTGGGCGAGCCCCCTTGTCAATCAAGCGCTGTGCTGGGTGTGGAGCGAGCTGAGGCGGCTCCGCGGAGAGGGAGTGAGAACGCAAGAAGCTCCCTGCTTGACTCTGAGTCTTGTTGCTTTTGTCTCCCCGGCTGTTCTGGCTTATTACTCTGGGCCTTCCTCCTCAGCGCCACAGGAGATTCTACGGCAGAAATGACTGCTTCCCGAGTTCAACCCCGACTGCTCTGGGAGCTTCTTTCTGGTTTCTGCACCAGAAGGTCTTGCCAGCGGAAGGTTCTTAGGGGCGGGGAGCGAAAAAGAAAAAACAAACAAAAAGGCCTGGAAATGGGGACCTGAGAGAAAAATGTAAGACATATGCTTAATTTGAGCCGCAAACCGAAATAAGCTGAGTCTGAGGGCCTTCAAAGTACCCTGGTTTTTGGGTAGCTTCCCGTCTTGGCTGCGGTAGCCTTGCTGTGAGGGGGACAGTGACCTTGGGTGCCGGGTCTGCCCATTCTTAGCGGCCCAGCCCCAGCCGTCAATAAGTTGGTTCTCTTGAGACCCCCGCTGCAACCCCCAATCACCTGCCTCGTTTCTTCCCAGACATCTCTGGGGCTCTGCTTAGGCGATGCCCCCTTAGGGAAGCCTGCTGGGGTGCACAGGTATTTTCCCCATCCTGCTGTTGAAAGGGCCTGTCCATACCCCTACCTGATTGTAAACTCAATTAAGTCAGGAACCATGTCAGTATTCAGTTTTCCCCAGTGCCTAGCACGTGGTAGATCGTCAGTAAATATTGTTTAAAGCATGAATACATCTTCCATTCCCATTTTAAATCCTGGTCCTGACTGTAAATTCCAAAAGTTTATGCTTTTCTGTATTTAACTTCAAAATTATTCGTTTGGGTCCTGATAGAGGAATGTGGTTCTCTTGCCATATATAGGATCACAAGGTCAAGCACAAATCACCCATGGTCCCTTCCTGGCCTCAAGTTGACTGGGGCAAATGGATCACGAAATTCTGGGCAAGTACTCTGTCTATATCCCATAATTAGCATCTAAAGTCAATAATATTAAGTGAATTTTGGATTTATTCTGAGGGTCTAAATACCTGTGTATATTTTATCATGGCTGATGTGGACTGAATTGTGTTCCTTCTCAAAATTCATATGTTGAAGCCCTAACCCCCCAGTGTGACTGTATTTGGAGATAGGGCCTTTGAAAGGTAGTTAAGGTTAACTGAGGTGATAAGAGTGGGGCCCTAATCCTGTAGGATTAGTGTCTTTATAAGAAGAGGCAGTAGGAAGAGACAGCAGAGAGATTGCTTTCTGTCTTCACAACAAGAAGACACAGTGAGAAGACAGCCATGTGCAAACAAGGAAGAGAGCTCTCACAAGAAACTAACCATACTGGCACCCAGATGTCGGACTTCTACTAGTCTCCAAAACTGTGAGAAATTAAATTGTTGTTTAAGCCACAGTCTGTGGCATTTTGTTATAGCAGCCCAAGCTGTCTAATACAATAGTTTTATTTGTTGATACATTTTATAAAGTTTATGGATTGAGATATTATTACATTCATTTTTGAAACTATATAAACCATTGTCCAGAGGTTGAAACTATTTCTCCAAAATCACGTGGCAAACTGTTAGCTACACCTGGCTCAATTCAATTCTAGTTACATGTGATGGGATTAGGGAGTGTGAATACAAATATAACAGGTAAAATATTCCTTGCCATCAGGTAGCTTATATCACTGCCTTAAGTGGAGAAATTAAACCCAGAAAAAATATGCTGAAGTCATAAGTTTAGATTTTATTTTTTATGGGAATATGTATTTTGAATGGGCCAATTATCTGAACAGACCCTTTGTGAGATTTTGATCCAGATCTATTGACTACTGTGTGCCATCTATTTAAGCAGTAGAAGAAGTAAGGGAGAGAGCTTTTTCATAAAAGGATTTTAGTTCCCTGTAAATATGTGTTTTTCTTTTAATCTTCCTTTAAAATTCCCTCATCACCCTTTCTTACCAGGAACTCTTAAAAAAAAAAAAAAAAGAAAGAAAGAAAGAGAAACTAAAAAGATATAAGAAAAAGAGAAGGAATTGAAGAAGAAAAATAAGGAAACAGCAATGAGAGAGGAAAGCATTGGGTGGAAGGGTAGATAGACAGAAAGTCATATATTGCAGTATGGTGTACTTAGAAGAATGGAGTCCATGTTCGTAAGGGGTGGGAGTTGTCCCAGAGACCTCCTTTCACACAGTCTGTCTCCCCAACTTCCAAATGTAAACATGCGCTTGGCTTCTTCTTTCTCTCTTTTAAAAGCAGAACTCAAACCAAAAATAGGAATCAACCCTGCTTATCCGTTATGAGTGGACTAGGAACTAGCCAGGATCAGGCAACAACATTTAGGTCAAAACTTATGACCTAAGGACTAGAAATGGGGCCTCAGATACGGGTAGCTAATCTGTCTAGGATAAAAACATGTAGACAGTTCACTTCATTCATTCCAAAGGAAAGAATCTGGGAAGAAAAGGAAAGGAAAAATGAGCCTCCATGTCTTAAGACCTTTCCCAGGAAACTATGGAGGGCTTATTGTTGGAAATGCTTAGAACTTCCCTGGTGGCACAGTGATTAAGAATCTGCCTGCCAATGCAGGGGACACAGGTTCGAGCCCAGGTCCAGGAAGATCCCACGTGCCGCGGAGCAACTAAGCCCACGCACCACAACTACTGAGCTTGCGCTCTAGAGCCCGCGAGCCACAACTACTGAAGCCCGCACGCCTAGAGCCTGTGCTCCGCAACAGGAGAAGCCACCGCAATGAGAAGCCCACACACCGCAAGGAAGAGTAGCCCGCACTCGCGGCAACTAGAGAAAGCCTGTGCGCAGCAACGAAGGCCCAACGCATCCAAAAATAAAATTTTAAAAAGAGAGAGAATGATCTGGTTTAGCATCACTGTAAGGACTATTTAGGACAAAAAAAAACCTATCTACTAATCAGTAAGAAGAAAGTAATCACAGGCTTGACTGTGAAGTATAGAAATTAGTGGACCCTGGTAACTAAATTCAATTTCTATACTGAGTAATGTTAGTCTTCTATGGTAATTAATTCAACAAAAATTGATTGAGTCCACTCTGTGGTAAGCAGTACAATAGATACCAGAGACCTAAAAATCAGTCCTCAACTTAAAGGAGCTCCATTCAATGTCAGAGAATTAGATTTAAACAGGTACTTATTTGTATAGTAAATACAGCAATAGATATGTACAGGGGGACATTAGTCCACAGGGGGAGGGGTGTGTGTGGTCAAGCTAGTCAGGCAAGTAAGTAGGCAAAGAAGACAGGGTCCTTCCACATAGAGGGGCCTGCGTTTAAAAAAAAAGGTATTACACAATAGTAGAATATTGCTAGAGCAGAAGATGACTAAAAGTGTAAACAAGAGTGGGTTATGCAAGTGAAGGGCCTTAGACTTTATCCTATAGGCAATGAGAAGCCATCAAAGGGTTTTCTTACAGCACTTTAAACTCATTCTGTTGTTTTCTGGTCTCTACTCTTTCTGATAAGAAGCCAGCTGTAATTCTTATCATTGTTTTCCTGTGTGCCATATATCTTTTCCTCTGGCTGCTTTTAAGATTTTGTTTATCAGTAGTTACACTATGTTTCCAGGTGTGATTTTCTTTGTATTTATGATGCTGGGGGTTCACTTATTTCCCTGGATCTGCAAATTGCTGGTTGTATCTTTTTACCCAATTTGGAAGACTTTTGGCCAGTATTTCTTCAAATCTTTTTTTATGCCCCATTCTCTCTCTTCTTCTGTGACTACACTTACACTTATACTAGACTTCTTACTCCTTAGTACAGGTCATTCCAGGCTCTGTTCATTTTTTTTTCAAATCTTTTTGTTTCTGTGCTTCAGTTTGGGTACTTTCTATTGAGAGCCAGTAATTCCTGAAAAATCTGAATGTTAACATTTTCCAAAAGTACAAACACCCTACAAATGACTTTGGGTTCCTTTTGGGGTATCTTTGAAGGCATATTAGGAGAACAGAAATCACAAGATATTACAACAGAGAACATAGTATTGGGTGTTGATGGACTGGAAAAGCAAAAAGGAAACACTGAAGCAGCCCAGATATGATAACTACAGAGAGCAGCTAGAACCCCTAGGAGTAGTGAAAAAGAGGAATCAAGGTTGGATCATCAGGTCTCAGGAGCTCAGAGGAATGACTTGCTGACCTGTAGCTTATACCCCTGGGAGGATGCTGTGCAACTGGTCCTGCTGCTACTGAGAGGGAGATGATGAGGCTGGGTAGCGGGTGGAGGAGTGCCAAAAGAAGCTTAAGGCTGAGATCAATTGCTGCTTCTGGACCAAAGGGCTCTTGCTTATTGCGGGGGTAAAAATGACAGAAACTGCAAGCAAACAGAAAGGAGGAAGTCCTTTATCCTCTCTGTTTTACAGTCTCCCTCTAATGCCCTTTTTTGGTGGAACCTAGTGAGACCAGCTGGCATAGGAAAAATGTAGTTTGCAGGGTCTGAGTCATAGCATCACAGAGGAGAGTTATAGATGGGTGTATTTGAAGTTAAGATAGCTCAATAACGATAGCTTAATAAGCAATACCATATCAACATTTGTTTGTGCTAAATTAGTAAAAAATTCCCAAATCTATGTGGTTTTACAGACTTTTAAGCTCTTCTGAAAAGAATCTCAGGACACAAAGTTTTCAGTTTTCTGCTGTACTATGATTACTGTTAGTGTCTTTTTCAGGGGTAAGGAGTACCTTTACTGCAGCTCACACATATACTTACTACATAAACAAGGGCAGGTTTGGAAGAGATCTGCATAACTGAGGATGAGTAGACCCTCCCCCAACATTCTATCTCCCACCATAAGGCACAAAATGGCATAGACTAAGTAGAGCTGGCAGGAATCCAAGCTTTTCCCTCCCTCCATTTACTCTGCATTGCCTAATGTGGCCTCAGCAAGGGGAAGACCAATTTCTTCTAAGGTAGGACAACCACCACTGCCAGTGAAAAACCAGCTCCTTTCCTTCGTTCCCTCTTTCTTGCCTCAACTCACTCAAGCTACTCTACCAAGCCCAATCACCTCTAGTTTTCTAATGCAAATAGGTGACAAAACAGGGCTTGGTATTCAGCATTTCACCTTATAGATTTTTGAATATCGAAGGATTTTTGTTGAACATTTATAGAACATTGGGCATGAACATTTTACTAATTTTTGAACTTCAGGACCACAGAATTTCCATCTGAAAGGAGTCATTTCTTCAAGTCTTATGTTCTTTAGTGATAAAAGTTAACATTCTCTACCCTTTTATTATTTATAATAAATAATCATTTTTATAATAAAAATTGCCTGTTATTATTAACAGCAAAGAGACCAGATTCATGATATTCCACATAATTTAGTATATGTTTTTAATTTATTAGACTAGAATAAATTTTTCCCCGTCTGCATATATTAATTATATAGCACTCTGTCAGTTATACAACACATTTCTAGATGAACATTAAAATGTCTGTGTACCTATTAATAACTGAACATTAACAATAATCAGGTATTCACTTAATGGGAGAGTCTAGTATTTCCTGATAATCCTGCCTTCTTAAATTCCTCCAGTAAAGTTTATAGCCAGCAAGGACAAAAACACTAATCATAATGATTACCCCTCCAAAGACATCATAGACACTAGGAAATATATGTAACACTAGGAGCTGCAACACCATGGCTACCACAATCTCCAGATGTTGCACGGTGCTGACCAAAGCTGGATGGAATTTGTCCAAGGCATAATAAACTCCTAAGAAGGCTGCAGTAGAACAAATGCATATAGCAATGAGATAACTCCAGGTTTCTCCATCTAATGGGATGATGGGTTCTTGAAGAACGAACATAGTAGATACTCCCCAGACTGTCCCAGTCCAACCAAAGGTAAACAGTGCAGTCCACATGCTGATCTTCTCCTTAATGGATCTGTATACTATCATGGAAAGAGCAGTGGTCAGTCCAGCCATCACGGTCATAGTGTACCCAAAGGCTTCTTTCCAGGCGTTTAACAAAGAATTATCTTCATCAACAATGTTGGGGATCATGACAAGACAAACACCTAAGATGCTGCAAACAACTGTAGCCGTGTCAACATAAGCCATTTTCTCATCTACAAGTAAAAAAGCCAAAATGGCACTGAAGACTGTGGTTGTGGCTCTCCACATAGTGGTCCCATTGCTGGGAGGAACTATTGAAAATGATGTATAAGCACAGGTGATAGAGATGACATTGCATACACCATAAAAGAAGAGTCGCAATCTGTATCCACTGGGTCCAAAGGGGGCTTCCTGGTAGTAACACACAACTAACACAGATAAGACCTGCAAAACAGAACGGATAAAAATCAGTTCTAGAGATGGAACTTTGGAACGATCAGAAACAAGCCTAGTGATAAGAGCTACACATCCATGAGCCAAAGCAGATCCAAACAGCACTATCCACATTTTTCTGGATTGAAAAATATTTTTTTCTGCAAAACTTTGGAATTGTCCAATCTCATTGGTCATTGGGTCTTCTGTTGGTGGATGTTGAGTATCCATGGTTCCAAAGAAAGTTCTTCCTTTTCTTTTCATTTCACTCAGCAGGCCTTTCTTTGGATTTTCTTCCATAAAATTTCCATAGTCTTCATTGATTTCTTCATATCCATCATCCCCAGGCTGAGGATAATGAGAAGTATATTTCACCATCACCGTGTTTGGGTGTATTTTCACCCGTTTTTTAACTGGATATTTTTTGGAGGGAGAAGTATCCATTTCTTCAGGCAATCAATTCTATTTAAGAGGGAAAAAAAAAGACAAATGTACATATTCATCACTTGAAATATAGTTTTAATTTCTATTATAATCATATGTACCAATTCAGTAACAGATAGTAGAGGTTGTAACAGGAGGTTTTTTTTAAAAAGTAATAGGAAGAGATGATCTGGCAATATGCCTTATCAGATGTATGAAGCCCAATGAAATTGTCTACCCTTTTTTCACTCTCATCTTAAGTCTGCCCCTATGTCTCATTCTGATTTTTCTTTGTCTCATTAAGCTGTATTTTCTTTACATCACAAACAACTGATATTTTTCCATTTGTTCATTCCTCCCTCTCTACGCATCCAATAAGATAAACACAGAAAAATAAACGACAACATAGATCAAACCTTTCCTTCTCATTGTGTCCATTTGTCTGTATTATAAATTATAATGATTAAGTCCAAATTCTTTTGTATAATCACTTCTGTATGATACCCAAACTAGTCTTATATTACAAATTATAGTGATTTTTTAAAATGTTTATTCTGGCTTCCCATACACTTTCAGATATATGGGATGCACTGAAATTAGAAAATAAATAAAATGGATTTCGTGACATTCATGCATTTTTGCTATATACAGCTTTTCTGATGAGCAACTGGGCAATATGTTTAAGATTTTAACTAAAACTACCCTTTAATTCAGCAATATCACATCTAAGATTTTACCCTAAAGAGATGATCACAAGATGCATTTTACCTTATGTTTTTTTTTAAAAAAAAGGAAAAAATAAGAGTACATATTTATATTTGTTTATATAATATAAAAAGTATAACAAATGAATTATGGAAAGAGACAAAGGAAGCTAATAATCATTGGGGTGGGACAGGAAACAAGAATAGAAGGAAACATTTTTACTGTATACTTTTTACTATATTTTTTGAATCATGATAATTGTTTAAAATTAAATTACAAACTAAAAGAAAAGTTCATCTGTTACTGAGAAAAAGAGAGCATACAAAAAGGTGGGGAAAATGTATGAATAGGAGAGTTCATTGTAGCTTACCAGAATGACCCTGGATACTATGCTATGCAGCCATTAAAAATGACAATGCGGATCTTTACTGACATAGAAGGATGTCCATGACATATAAAGGATTTGCCATAGTGCTGGCATATAGTAAACTCTCAATGAATATTAATAAATGCAGCTTCCTTTCACCTATAATTAACTCTTTTGAAACACTGGGTGTCTTCTACAATGTTATTCTTTCTTTGAGACCTGTATTTGTTCACTTAGTTCTCTTTAGTTCTTTCCCCTCTCCCCAAGAACAATTTCCTATTTCCTTCCCAATGATTTCGCCCCTCCCCTCTAAAACATAAAAATTTTTAAAAAGGAAACCTTTTTATTTTTTGTCTTCATGACATATTCCCTGTTGCTTGCCAAAAACTCACCAGTTCTAGGATCTTAAACCATGGTCCAGAAATCAAATCCTATTTTGTTCTTTAACACCATCTGGGTAAACCAACTGTTCCTATTTACTCCTTTCTCTTCTAAATGACACCACCTTCAGTTGGAAGAGTCATTTTAAAAAACACCACCTGTGCCTCCAAGCCCTTCAGTTCCTAGCATGGACCCCCCCCAACCTGCAGTCCTTCATGCATATTGCTATCAGGCTAATCTGGATGTTCTCTTTTTTCAACTTTTATTAGGATATTTCCACTTCAAATCATGACTTTAGCTTCAATCACAAACTGAATTAACAGTCTTGGTCTCCCAAATAGATTTTCCTTCCCTAAATTCCTCACTTATGTTTGAAATACCACCATCTTTCTAGTTCCCCAAGCTAGAAACCAAGGAATACTCAATTATCCTTTCTGCCATCACACTCCATTTGGTCATCAATCTTATTGTTTTTGTCTTTGAAATATTTCTCAGATTTTTCCTTTCTCCTCCAATTCCATTTTACCTTTGTGATTCTGGATCAGGTTTTTATGAATTCCCATCTAGAATATTGCAACAGTATCCTGACTAGCCCTCTTGGATCCCAGTCCTTCTCCCCTAAAATCCAACTATACTATACCACTGTCACATTAATGCCTTTAACAGATTCAAAACAAAACAAAAAACTTCCCTCAGGCTTTCCATTCAAGAACCTACAAGCTTTCTTACCAACTACGTCATTGGTCTCTACTCCTCTGCCTAACTCTCAAGACCCTGCCTAGTCTAGCCCCTATCGATACTTAGCTCCTTAACAAACATACTTTGCTCTGATCAGTCCAGTGTTCTCCCTGTCCTGACTCCCCACATGTGCATGTTTCTCTAAGCTTTTATTCTCACTAGCTTCCCCTCTGCTCCCACTTTCTAAATACTGCTCATCTTTTAAGGAGGCCCAGTCCAAATCTTGCCTTTTAGAAACAAGCCTTCCCTGACCACTCTAGCCACTTATTTTTTTCTTCTTTGTTTAACATCTGCAGTAGTTCTTATAATTTTTGTAATCTCATCATTTTGTTATTTAGTTGTCTCCATCAGTGGAATTTTGTCTCCAGTCATTGTACCCAAATTTGCTGTTAAATCTCTTTTCCTTGCTAGTCAGCAAATATCTTAATGATACCTCAGTTAGATCCCATAACTTCCCACTTGCTTAAAATTGTTAAAGTTGTGTCTTATATCCTTTCAAAGCTTTCCCCTTCCCACTGCAGGCCAGATTTGTAGCCCCAGGGGCACAAATAGGGGAAGGACATATTCTGTTGGTTTACTCCTTCTCCCTTTCCCTCCTTTTGGAGTCCTTGGGAGGGCAGTATGGTCTACCTCTGGGACACCTCCTCTATCTCTCTAGGCTCCAGCTCCCCTGGTGTATTGGCACAGGGAGGAAGGAAAAGGAAAGGACACATATCTCATACACTGGCTGCTGTTGTGTGATGGCTTTTTGATATATAAACTTGGCTAGGCTGAACTACATTCTCTAGTTATTTAATCAAACACTAATATAAGTGCTGCTATGAAGGTTTTTGCAGATGTGATAGAAGTCCCTAATCAGTTGACTTTAAGTTAATAAAAGAAAGACTATCCTGGGTGGGCCTGACCTAATCAAGTAAGCCCTTCCAAAAACGGATTAGGCTTTCCGTGATTTCACAGATTCCAAACAATTCATGCCATTGGGGTTCTAGCCTGCTCATGACCTTCCTTTCCTTACTACCTGTGGACAAGAAGCTTTGGCCTTTGCTCATGGGTTCCAACATGCTCCTGATCTTTTCTTTCTGACTGCCTGCCCTACAGACTACAAACTTCCTTATCCAGCCACCACAGTTACATTAGCCAATTCCTTGTAATAAATCTCCTGTTGGTTCTGTGTCTCAGGTTGAACCCTGACTCTAATACATGGTGAAATTCTCTCTTTGATTATTGTCTTTGTTTCTGTGCTAACTCTGATAGGCCATTGATACTCTGTAGGTTGCAGGCATCCAAATGCAGGCTATCTTACATAAGTTCTGTAGAGCCTCCCCAGTGCACAAATTCCTGATGTGGGGGAGTCTCCTGCCCTGGGGATATGGCCCACAGGTTTTTGTTTTGTTTTTTTTAATTTTTATTTATTTATTTATTTATTTATTTTTGGCTGTGTTGGGTCTTTGTTTCTGTGCGAGGGCTTTCTCTAGTTGTGGCAAGCAGGGGCCACTCTTCATCGCGGTGCATGGGCCTCTCACTGTCGCGGCAGCCTCTCTTGTTGCGGAGCACAAGCTCCAGACGCGCAGGCTCAGTAGTTGTGGCTCACGGGCCTAGTTGCTCCACAGCATGTGGGATCTTCCCAGACCAGGGCTCGAACCCGTGTCCCTTGCATTGGTAGGCAGATTCTCAACCACTGTGCCACCAGGGAAGCCCAGCCCACAGGTTTTTGCTGTTTGGGTCCTCTTGCCGGGTGGGCAGTTCTCTTGGTTAGGCACCAAAAGTATTCACTTGACCCCAGGAAAGTCACATATCCTTACCACTCCAGTGAGTATATAGGCCACTCACCACTGCCCCCTTCTCTCCAATTTTCTCTTTCCTCGAGCAAGCAAAGAGCAAATTAAAATGTGCTTTCTAAGCAGACTTCCAATTGGAGAACGAGAAAGCACACCCAATCATTGTAAATAATGATCTGGTAACTTTCACCCTCACTTGGCTCTAAGGAGGAACATCCCTCTGCCCTCCCCATTAGGAAAAAGCACAACATTCTTCTTAGACCAAGGACCCACAATAGATAATATGATCCCTTTGACAGACTGCATTTTCCAAAGAGAGTCACTAGTCTAGTATCTCCCATACTACATGTCTGGTTTTGTAAAATGTGAGTTTGACATTATTAAATAGAGAGGTAGGGTCTATATTCCCTCCCATTAAAAGTAGCCCTGCTTTTGTGACTGTTTCAACGAATAGAGTATGGTAAAAGTGACCTATTATGACTTCTGAGGCTAGGACATAAAAGGAAATATAGCTATTCCTTCCTAGCTGCAATACTTGTGCTTGGAGCTCTGAGCCACCAAGTAAGCAGTCTGACTGCTCTGAAGTCACCATGCTGTAAGGAAGCTCAAACTAGCCCATGTAGAGAAACCACATGGAGAGGTCCTGAGACCACCTGAAGAGAGAGAAATTCCTGGTAAGCCCCCAGCTGCTCCAGCCCCCTGCTGTTCGAACTCCAGCCACCCATCTGTCTTCAAGTATATAAGAGACCCTGAGTCAGGATTGCCCTGCCAAGTCCTTTCCAAATTCCTGATCTATAGAAACCATGACAGATAATAAAATGATTGTTGTCGTTTTAAGCCACTAAGCTTTGGAGTGATTTGTTACCTGCAATAGATAACTGGAACACCCTATTTCCCTCCCTAGTATTTTAAGGAATCGGAAGGAGGAGTGGTCTTAGTGACAGTTAAAGTAAAAGGCCTCTTATATTTGGACCAAAATGATTGGCTTTTGAAACTGGGATATTTTGTCCCCCATTGTGAGATCCTGGATTCTAATTCTGAGGTAAGAGGAAACTTTTTTTTTTCATTAAAGTACAGTTGATTTAGAATGTTCTGTTAGTTTCTGGTGTACAGCAAAGTGGTTCTGTTATATGTATGTGTGTACATATACATACACACACATATATATAACTGAATCACTTTGATTGTTATATATACGTGTGTGTGGTGATGTGTATACATATATATATATATAAAATGAAGAGGAAAGTTTTAGTCAACATCCTGTTAGGTATAAATTAATGTATTTAATCCTAGTCCAACTGTATACTTTAAACTGTTATTTGAACTGTGTCATCTTTGTTCATTTCTCTCAGTGGATTAGTCTATAACAGATATATTCCAGGTATTTCTCAACACCATTAATATTATATTGTATAGGGATTCCCTGGCGGCGCAGTGGTTGAGTCTGCCTGCCCATGCAGGGGACACAGGTTCAAGCCCTGGTCCGGGAAGATCCCACATGCCATGGGGCAACTAAGCCCATATGCCACAAGTGCTGAGCCTGTGCTCTAGAGCCTGCAGGCTGCAACTACTGAGCCCACGTGCCACATCTATTGAAGCCCGCGCACCTAGAGCCCGTGCTCGGCAACAAGAGAGGCCACTGCAATGAGGAGCCCGCGCACTGCAACGAAGAGTAGTCCCCGCTCACTGCAACTAGAGAAAGCCCATGCACAACAACAAAGACCCAACACAGCCAAAAATAAAAATAAAAATATATATATATTTTTAAAAATATTATATTGTATCCCACTGATGCAAAAGCCATCTTATACTAAAGGGAGACATAAAGATTTTTTTTTTTTTTGGCCACACCATGTGGCATGTGGGATCTTCCCGTGCCCCCTGCATTGGGAGCGTGGAGTCTTAACCACTGGCCCCCAGGGAAGTCCCAGGATCTTATTCATTCTCCCTAGTTTTCATTTAATTTCAGCCTTTGAAATATAATTATTGAAGAGAATCTGGAATCCTGACTAGTAATTACATTTTTGCACATTTAAGTCTTTCAACCTGTGAACATTTCAATAAATACTAACTGAGGTACCATGTGCCCAGCACCATTCTAGGCTCTATAAATATGAAGATAAATAAAACAGGCATGGCCCCAACACTCACAGAGCTTATAGACTAGTGGAAGAGACAACAAGTAATTCAAATTTAATATTTTAATAAGTTAATAATGCAAGTAACTACATGAAGTACAAGAAACTGTTGGAGCACATACAAAGGCCATGTAACCCAAATATGGGGGATCTTTGCAGGTTTCCAGGTGGAAAGGATGCCTGAATTGGGACTCTAAACATATGTAACATATAGACAAGTAAAGAGGAGAAGGAGAAAAACAAAACTTTTTTCCAGAGATTAAAAATTTGAGTCAGAAATGTTGGTTTTGAGTTCTAGCCCTGCCACCAACTAGAGCAATAACTATGTCTATTTTAAGAGAAAGTTTTAGATGATAATTGTTGGGGTCTTTTAACTCACCTCTCAGTTTGTCTGTTTAATGATTTCACACTTCTAGTGTTTTGATATCTCTCCCATGTGAGACCACCATGCAATTCAGTGATCACAAATTTCTACCACCTGCTCAAAGTTGTTCTGACCAATATGCCAACTCAGTTCCTCCTCCTTCCTTACAGAGAGGAAGAATCTGAACTAATTTCATGGCTCCAGTTCCTCTGACATTTATGTGGGGCTGTCCCCTCCCAGGCAGAGGTGTCCATTTCAGCTGCATAGAGCAACTCAGCTGAGAAGAGGGAATGTCAAACAATAGGACCAGAAGACTAGCCTATCCAGCTACAAATGTATCAACCTGAAATGTTGGACAAATGGACTAAAAGGATACATAGTTTGGTGTCTGCTTGAACAATGGGCACAATTCAGTATTGCAAGCCTGAAAAAGCAGTATTTGTATCTAAAAGAGGTACTGTTTCCTAAGCTACATCCCACAACCTAAGGCCCAAGATCACCTCTCACCTAAGGCTGAGAAAACGAACAGTGCCATCCCTACTGTCTTGGTGGGAATCCTTAGAAAATCTCCTTATGGTGCCTACAGCAAATGCCACTTGGTAATCAGAGCTTCTTTCTTTAGTTACCAGACTGATCCCTAAAATGGTAAACAGTCTTAAATATAAAGCTGGCTAGTACAACTTGATTATAATACAGTGGTTTAAATGTGGGCATTGATGTGGTATTTGACACTCATGAATCAGACTGGCTTTGAACTAAATATTTATCACAAACTGATAGGTTACTACATTATACCTGAGCAGCCCAGTCCTGAGATACCTTATTCCCCCAGTGTGCTTGGACAGTCTTGCCCCTGAATGAAAATGAAAAGACCACACCTAACTGGTCACCTGAAAGGGAAGACCCAACAACCACCTTTCCAGGGTATTGTGAGACATCAGGACATGCATAGGATCTGTGCTGTTAAACATATCTCCCGAGAACTATTGAGAGAAGCCATTCATCCCTCCAAACTGATGAAAAGGGGCCCATATTCTGAGGCCTCAAGGCTGTGAGCATGAGTCTACCAATCCTTATGATGAACCCAGCTTAGCATAACCTTTAACACCCCTCTCTGAATAGGGATTCACTCTCTTCCCCACTGCAACTCATGAGGATCAGGAGAACTAGAGGCAGCATTTAAGTCTGCTTATACTTTATTAATACTCTTTGGGACTGTATCTTTGTGTAAAGGCCCACTGCTTTAGAGAGGAAAGAACCTCCTTCTAAGCTCCAACCTCTGGAATTAGAAAATCAGTTCTTAAATAAACTAATAAAGTAGAACTTGAAAGACAAGAATAATGATAATAAGTGAGAAATAACAGAGTAGAAGATAAAGAGCATGCCTTTCTTAAATCAGTCACATTCAGAAAGTGAGGGATTTATCATGAAGAAGTAGATGTTTGCCCTTCTTAGAAGGTTGATAATATTCACATTGTGTGTTAAGTGGCAAATGATCAAAATGAAATAAGTCAAATCATGAAATGGAACAGTTTTATGAAGATGTAAAAGAGGGGCTGCAAGAAAATTTAATTGTATAATATTTCAAATACTCAGATTAAAAAGGAACTACCATAAGCAAATTCAACCAAAGGGGGAAAAAAAGAGGAGACATACAATCTAGTAGTCTTCTATGGTAAACCAACTGAATCTCTATAAAAATATAAAAGGAAATTTCAGAGCAACCAGGACAGAATCATTCTTACTCAGATGTATTACTTAGGATAGATATACCATATATAATGGCAGAAATTGCAATTAGAATAGCATTCATATTGCATCAGATTATTGCCTGACAAACAACAGTCCATCTATGTCTCTCTTAGAAAAGCAAAAAATAAGGCACATTATCAATTTCTCCTTTGTAACACTTAGATTAAAGCATCCTTGCAATAGCTCTCAGAAAAAGACTAAGAAGACAAGATCTTGATTTAGCCAGAGATCATGAAAACATTTTCAGCTCTAATGGAAACAATCAGAATTAGCATAAAAGCAAGAATGGGAAAACAAACAATAAAGAAAGGCACAACTGATGGCTCTAAAATCCAGTGAAAACAGAAGGAAATATGGAAGAAGTCAATAATAACAATACTATCAATAGCCAGATGTATTGATATTTACATTTGTACAGACAACGTGCTAAATTCTAAACATGGGTTAACTCAGCTTTGAGAAGAAGTGAAATCTTAGGAGGTTTTGGAGTTGGGAGAGCATCGTGGAAGGGTGGAAAACAAAATATTTGGAGAAAACTAATGGCCTACCTCACTTTGAACTGCAATAACTTAAAAGGAAGTAAAGGTAAGTACTCACTTTAGGAAACTAACTCGGTACATATTATTGAACACACTCTATGTGAAGGGCACCAGGTAGGCCACGAGGAGCAGGTCAGTAGGTCTTATTGTTGAAGACAATTTGTCCCAAAGTTTTGTCTAGAACTGTGTCACCTAGTGCCCCAAATTAGTCTCTCCTCCCTGCTCTTCTCTCACTCTTTCCTCTCCCCAATCCCCTCCCTCTTTCTCCATCTTACCTTCTCAACGTTACTCCTGTCTCCCACAGACACAGCCCTGTCTGACATCCTAGCCCAGAAGTAACTGCCACTTATTCATGCAAATGATTTCAGGGAAAATGATATTTATTTTATTCCCTTAAAGGACAAAGTATTATCACTGTCAGAGTCACATTCCACTTTCATAACAGAATAAACTATTTTCATTTTCCTGAAATAATTTCTCTGACAGGAAGCAAGAGTGATGATGACAAAACATCTGTGCAGAAAGTAGGAGAAAAGCCTCAATCATGTGAGCACCCCTGCCACTAGAACTCCACCCTAAGAACTAGCCTCCTGTCATCCAAACCAAAATGTATACATGTCACTCCTCTGGGCCTTTTACCAGTGTCATCTGGTACTTAGCCCCTGCCTCCTTTTGTCATTTTTTTTTTGGCTGTGTTGGGTCTTCGTTTGCTGTGCATTGGCTTTCTCCAGTTGAGGCGAGTGGGAGTTACTCTTCCTTGCGGTGCCCAAGCTTCTCGCTGCAGTGGCTTCTCTTGTTGTGGAGCATGGGCTCTAGGCACGCAGGCTTCAGTAGTTGTGGCACGCGGGCTCAGTAGTTGTAGCTCACAGGCTCTAGAGCGCAGGCTCAGTAGTTGTGGCACACGGGCTTAGTTGCTCCACGGCATATGGGATCTTCTCAGACCAGGGCTTGAACCCGTGTCCCCTGCATTGGCAGGCAGATTCTTAATCACTGCACCACCAGGGAAGCCCTCCTTCTGTCATTTTATTCTCCTTGTGTATGACATTGTTAAGTTTTAAAAAGCAATGGTTCCTCAGTTTTAAAAAGCAATGGTTCCTCAGTATGTGTTTTTAGAAAGAGGGACAACCTAGTGCCCCAACCGATGAGTGGATAAAGAAAATATGGTATATCCATACAATTGAATATTACTCATCCATAAAAAGGAATGAAGTTCCAATACACGCTACAACATGGATGAACCTTGAAGACATTATGCTAACTGAAATAAGCCAGACACAAAAGGACAAATACTGTATGATTCCACTTATATGTGGCATTTAGAATAGGCAAATTCATAAAAAGAGAAAATAGATTAGAGATTACCAGGGGCTGGGAGAAAAGGGAATGGGGAGTTACAGCTACAAGGTTTCTGTTTGGGGTAATGAAGAAGTTTTGGAAATAGATAGTGGTGGTTGCACAATATTGTGAATGTAATTAATGCTATTGAATTGAACATTTAAAAAAATTGTTAAGGGACTTCCCTTGTCTCCAGTGGTAAAGAATCACGTTCCAATGTAGGGGACGCAGATTCGATCCCTGGTCGGGGAACTAAGATCCCACATGCTGTGGGGCAGCTAAGCCCGAGCGCCGCAAACTACAATGCCCATGCTCTCTGGAGCCCGCACGCCACAACTACAGAGCCCATGCACTCTGAAGCCCGCATGCCACAGCTAGAGAGAGAAAATCCACATGTCACAACTAGAGAGAAGCCCTCGCACTGCAAGGAAAGATCCCACGTGCTACAACTAAGACTTGACGCAGCCAAAACTAAAAATAAATATTTTTAAAATGTGTTAAAATGGCAAGTTTTGCATTATTTATATTTTACCACAATTTTATTTAAATAGGAAAAAAAAGAAAAGAGGGGCTTCCCTGGTGGTGCAGTGGTTGAGAGTCCGCCTGCAGATGCAGGGGACACGTGTTCGTGCCCCGGTCCGGGAAGATCCCACATGCTGCCGAGCGGCTGGGCCCGTGAGCCATGGCCGCTGAGCCTGCGCGTCCGGAGCCTGTGCTCCGCAACGGGAGAGGCCACAACACTGAGAGGCCCGCATATCGCCAAAAAAAAAAAAAAGAAAAGAAATAAAACGGGGAAAATGTAGTGCTTCCTCCAGTGTGGGGCAGGGGAGAAAGGAAGGCATTGGTATTTTCAAAAACCTCCCCAATAATCCTAATGTATAATTTTCTTGTGGGAGAACCACTCAACTAGATTATCTAAGGACCTTCTGGATTTAAGATTTAATGAATCTGTATAGGTATACATATAGCTGATTCACTTCATTGTACAGCAGAAACTAACACAACATTGTAAAGCAATTATACTCCAATTTAAAAAAAAAGATTTAATGACTCTGTGGCTGCTACATGATTAAGGAAGACAGAGAGTGGCACAGGGATGGAAATTTAAAAAAAAGGGGGGGCGGGTGGATACTGAAGCCAGACTGTCTGGATTTGAATCTTAGCTACAGAACTTATTAAATATGTGACCTTGGGCAACTTACTGAACATCTTTACCTATTTCCTCTTCTGTAAAATTTCGATAATAATAGGGTAGAATAAAAATATTAAATCAGTTAATACATACAAAACACTAAGTATCTTGCACTTAGCAAGTGTTCAATAACTTTTAAATCTTTTTTCACATGATTCTGTCTGCCTGGAATGACGTGGGCCTCCCCCTTTCTGCCCTTGTCTACCTGTACAGCTCACATTTGTGCTTCAGTGATTTGCTCAAGTGTTACTTCCTCCTTTGCAAAGCCTTCCCTGTTCTCTCCAATTTTTGTGCCCCATTGCCCCTGCATTCATTTGTTTATATCCTGTCTTTCTCACCAGACCATACACTTCGTGATAGCAGACTTTCTCACCATTATATCCTCAGCCCCAACACAGTGTCTGGCACATACTGGCACTCGATAAATGTTTGTTGGATGGAATGGAATGGATTTGAAAACCAAGAAGAGGAAGACATGGAAAAGAATGGGGAATGATGTTGACTACTGACATCTCTATAGGATCTTACAGGCCCACATACCCACTTCTGGTGTCTTAGCATCACTGCTCAATCAATGGTAGGCAGCTGAAAACCTGCAGTTTCCTGTGATCATCAAACTGCAGAACTGTTCAGAAGAACTCTCCCTGTCCTCTGCCTTTACCCTCTTTACTAGTCAGAGTTCTCCAGAGAAACAAAATTAATAGGATGTGTATATATACACCTATATAGAGAGAATAATTTTAAGGAATTGGCTCACGCAATTATGCAGGCTGGCAAGTCTAAAAGCTTCAGAGTATGCCAGCAGGCTGTAGACCCAGGGAACAGTTGCAGTTCAAGCCCAAAGGCAGTCTGCTGGCAGAATTCCTTTCTCCTTGGAGGATGTCAGGTTTTTTTCTTCAGACCTTCAACTGATTAGATGAGGCCCACCCTCCATTATGGAGAGCAATCTGCTTTACTCAAATCCACTGATTTAAATGTAAATCTCATCCAAAAACACCTTCACAGAAACATGAGCATAATCTTTGACCAGCCAAGTTGACACATAAAATTAACCATCACAGCCTCATCCTTTGCTTGTCCTCCATAAGCACAAAAGTTCTGGCTATTCCAAACTGCAGGAAATTCTCTATGTCATGCTCTTTCATGGCTCTGGGTTTTTACATAAGCTGTTCCTTCTTTATGGAATACTCTTTTCCTGTTTTTTCGCCTGGTAAATTACTGCTCATTTTTCAAGACCCAGATTAAATGTTACCATCTCTGGAAAACTTCCCTAGGCCCATTTCCCACCCCAGTCTGAGTTAGATGCCCACCTCAGTTCTTCAATCATAGAATTTATTGAATGCATTGAATTACAACTGTGTTTTTGTCTTTCTCTTATGCTAGCTCTGTGAGGGTTTTAACCCCACAGGTATTAAAATTAGATATTATTAATTTTTATATTTGCAGCATCTAGCTCAATGCTTGGCATGAGATAAGTGCTTAATAACTGTTTGTTGAATGAATGGGCTACTTTTTAATGAAGCAAATTTTGTTAAGAACAAAATATAAGTAATATAAATAAATGGATTTAAATGGCTAGTAACCCAAATAGGGAGCCTTATCCATTAAAATACTTTAAAGTCCTTAATAGCATTTCAAGAATAATAAAACATTAGGGTGAGCAGTTTAGCTATTAAGAGAATGTATGTGTTTAGCTTCTCTGCCTCTGGCTCTATTTATGCTGCTAGGTCGCCCATATTTTCTTTAATATTAAATTCCTCAGGCATAACTGGAGCTGTTCTTTAAATAAAGTTTATCTACTTTTCTTAATTAAACTATTATCAACCAGTTAAGAAGGGTGTGGAAATACATGTCTTTCAGCATCACCAGGCTGAACTTCAGTTGCTATTTCCCTGCTTCCCAGAGCATGTCTCATAGCTTGGCCCAGTCAAGTGAGTCCCACCAACAAGACCACAGCAGTTCCTCATCAGGATTCCCTGGGCTTGCTCAGGACAAGCTTGACTGAGAAGCTATTTACCACCATCAGCCCTTTAGAAAAAAACACATTTTGTTTGTTCCTATTACAAAAGCAATATATGTTTATTGTAGAAAACTGAGAAATGTGAGAAAGCAAAGAAAATAAAAACTCATAATCCTACCACCCAGAGATAACTAATGACCCTTCCAGGTCTTTTTCTATTTGCGAACATTGTTTTCCCCAAACATGGTATCAACCACTATAT
Organism: Monodon monoceros; assembly: GCF_005190385.1. NCBI lineage: Eukaryota > Metazoa > Chordata > Mammalia > Artiodactyla > Monodontidae > Monodon > Monodon monoceros. The sequence continues at coordinate 125,493,987 of NW_021703767.1, forward strand.
CCTATTTTATAACTTCCCCTTTACTTATCAGTGCATTGTACACATTTTTCCATGTCATTAAATATTCTACAACATCATTTTTAATGGCTAGTTAATATGGATCCAATATTGGGTTCTGAACACAACAGGTCAATCATTAACTTCAGCTTTCTGAGAGTTTAAAGGTAAATGGGATGACCAGCTGCCACCGATCCTTTACACAGGGGTAGATCCATAACCATCACAGGAAAAGTCACATATGTGAAAAGGTACAAATAACAATGTTGACGTTTTCCCTGAATTTAAATGAGGAAACAGTTTTTGATGGCCAGGGGAAGATTGTGAAAGAATAAATAAGAGATAAGTCAAGAGGATTCATGTTTCCTCTTTGCTCTCTGTTCAGACGTCATCTACAGAGAGAAACTAGCTGAGACCAATAGTGAGATAAAGTATGTCTTCATTCATTTTTTGTGTTTATTTAGGATCAATACACTGTTTGGTTTTGAAAGGATTTGAGGCAACCATTCAACTAGAGTTAAAGGAAAAATGAAACCACAGGAAATATCAAGCACAGATGCCTCGAAGTACCTGGGAAGTACTCTTTTGGATTGTTTCGTCCTGAATATGGCTCTAGATTCTCTAATTATAAGGATAGCTATGATTATTTAGCCTCTATTCTGTGACAGGCATATATTAAGAACTTTATTTTATCATTTAAAGGTCAAAACAACTCTATGAAGTAGGTATTATAATCTCCATTTTAGATATGAGGAAATAGGTTCTGAGAGGTTGGGTAACTTGCCAGTTAGTGGGTGACATAACTAATTAATGGTAGAGACAAGATTCAGGTCCAGGTCTGCCTTCCCAAGCCCTTTCTTCCATACTATTCTGCAAAGTAACCATCCATGGTAGGCAGAATAATGCCCCTCAAGCCCCACCAAGATGTCCACATCCTAATTCCCAGAACTTTGCCTTATATGACAAAGGGGAATTAAGATTGCAGATGGAGTTAAGGCTGTTAATCAACTGACCTTAAAATAGGGAGACCATCCTGGATTATCTGGTTGGGCCCAATGTAATCACAAGGACCCTTAAAAGTGGAAAACAGAGACAGAGAAGATGTGACAACAGAAGCAAAGTCAGAGTGATGCAATGTGAGGACTCAGCCTGCTGTTGCTGGCATTGAAGATAGAAGGGAATCATGAGTCGAGGGATGTGGGCAGCCTCTAGACGCTGGAAAAGGCAAGGAAGTGGATCCTTCCCTAGAATGTCCAGAAAGGAATACACCCTGCCAACACCTTGGTTTTAGCTCACTGATAACCCGAACTGGACCTCTGACTTACAGAACTGCAAGATAATAAATTCATGTTGTTTTAAGCCACCAAGTTTGTGGTAATTTGTTACAGCAGCAAACAGAAAACTCAGACACCATCATTTTGTGAATGTCTAAAGATCAGATTTGTATTCTTAGAGAAAAGATCCAAACACTTAGTACTGGTGTGGAAAAGAACTGCCTGCATGTAATCCATGATTTTCCCCAGAAAAGAATTGTTGATCTTCTTAAGATGTAGAAAAGTGTTGGATGAAACTACAAAGTTCTGGGTCAAGTGACATGGACAAGATTATTTTAGCCTGACATAGAAAATATTTGCTGGCTGCTTACCCCTGTGATACTGTTTGAGACATCTGCTTTTAACAACCACATCCTCATGGATCATCTAGAAATAAAGTGAATTATAAAACACCTCTCAAGGGCTGAGTAAACTGCCCTGTTGGATGTAGTCATTAAATACTGAATCAGAACTTTGGTTGGATACCACCAGATAGGACTTTGGATTAATAACCAATGGTGGGGGACTTCCCTGGTGGCACAGTGATTAAGAACCCACCTGCCAACGCAGGGGACATGGGTTCAATCCCTGGTCTGGGAAGATCCCACATGCCGCAGGGCAACTAAGCCCACGTGTCACAACTACTGAGCCTGCGCTCTAGAGCCTGCGAGCCACAACTACTGAGCCCGTGTGCCACAACTACTGAATCCCACGTACCTAGAGCCCGTGCTCCGCAACAAAAGAAGCCCGCGCACTGCAATGAAGAGTAGCCCCCACTCGCCGCGACTAGCGAAAGCCCATGCACAGCAACGAAGACCCAACACAGCCAAAAATTAAATAAATAAATAAATTTATATATATAAAAAAATAACCAATGCTGGACAACAGGTCTAACCAATTCTTGAGGCAGCAGATTTGAGCTTGAATTCTACCTCTATCACTTTCTGCCTGTGCATGTATCGTGTAACCTTTCTAAACTTCAGTTTCTTCATTTGTGAGATGGACTGATATTACTAACTTGGAAAGGTTATTACTAAGGACTTAATGAAAAGATGGATCAAAAGCATCTAGAATCATACCTGGCACATAGCAGGTGCTCAATAACTACTAGCTTGCTTCCTTCATGTTAGTCAAAGTACTGTGAAGATTTTGTTACTAGTATAGAAGAAATGCTTATTTTCCTCTCTGATCTGTTTCTATAGCAAGAAGGCTTACTTATAGTTTATAAATTGCTAAATTTGTAACTTTTTTAAAGGATAAAACAATGCACTCTAGGAAATGTGCCTGGAGGCCCAGATTAAAATCTGCTCCTCCAGCCCTTCCAATGACTTGAGAGACTTCTGATTCCTTGTATTATATCTCTTCCTGACTGAAAGAGCCAGAGTGATCTTTGTTATCTGTAACTAAACCTTGCCAGATACACAGATGCACTGTGTATTACACCATGTGATATGTAAAATTGAATCCCACCAGTCAAGGAACCTCTCCTGCTTATTCTGCTTTTAACAATATTATTTTAATACAGATGCCAATAAAGCATTAATATTTTGAAATTTATGGAAGAGTATTCATTCACACATAATGCCAGTCTAATGAACCAAAGACTGAAGATAATCCCTTCCAATAGTCTTAAATTGCTATTAATTCTTTTCTTGATGAGACAAGGTGGTGAACAACAGTAATTCATAGTAGACAGTTTGCTTACATTTTGTTCCTCATGTGGTTATTGTTTCAGAAAAATAGCCTAAAATTTATCAAGAAAGTTAGAATAGATTTTTGAAAGCATCAACCAGGATTGGTTGGTAGTCTGGAGTAAGAATAACATCAGATTTTCATAAAGATGGGTAGACAGCACTTTGAGCTCATACTGAAGAAATACATGTCAATTGTAAATAACTTAGGACTGCTAATTAAGACAGAATCCGAATAATTCCTTCAAGCCATCTTCTACTAGAAACCTTTTAAATTTTATGTGATTACTTAGATAGTTCTCTGGAAATACAACTATCAAGGCAAGTTTATTATAACTTCCTTACACATTCTGTCTACTCAAATCTTCATCTAGGCCCAGCTAGCAAACCAGGCCAAGAGACAAGTTTTAGAAGTCCCTCAGACCTCTGATTTTTTTAAAGTGCTGTTTCTGAGAAGACTCAGAGCCACAGAGAAGTCAGGAGCCATCACAGTATGACTCCATCTCCTCCCACATCCATGCTGGGCAGGACTTTTCAGCACATCTCAAGTTTTCTGGGTTTTGCAACAGCCCAGGGTAGCTCCTTAAATCTGCCATGCCTACTCTCTCAACAGATCTAGGCACCACCTAAAGGGAGTTTGCCAAGTCACAATCTCCTTTGTGGTCTGTGAGTTCCACGAAGGCAAGAGAGTTCTCATTCATATTTGTATTCTTAGCACACAGAGCACACTTAACAAATATTGAACAAAAATAAAGACTCATTCCTGAACTGCATTCTACAACTGCTCCTTGAACTCTGTCCCATCCTGCTATCAGTTATCACAAGCTCTGCTGTTCATTCTCCCATTTCTGTCCTGGTTTCACCTCTGAGATTGTCCTCACACTGTTATCTTTGCTGCTTGGCTGCAATTCTGAGTCTCTGTGCTAGAGATACTGGTTCCAGAACCCTGAGGAAGCCTTCTCCTGGTTTGGCCTGCCACTGGACTCTATGCTGGCCCCGTGCTGGCCCAGGATTGTCACAGCAGCCCAGCCAAGATATATCTGGGAGAGGGGTCAGCATCCCTGCAAACTTCTTGGATCGAGACAACTTTCATCTGAGCTACATTATTGAAGAATTTTCAATCTAAAAATAGGAAAGCCCTTCAACCCCATTCCTCATGCCTCCTTGTCTTGCGAAAGAGATCCTGAACCACCCACCAAGAAAGAAATAAGGAAATGGCAATGAAATCAGACTGAATGAACAGAGGGAGTAAGGGTATTCACTGAAAGGTTGGCATTGAGCATTTGGAATTTAAAAGACCAAAAAAAGTCTTGGTTTTACCTTTTTTTTTTTCCATTTTCAAAATGTTTCGGTGGCTAAAATAAGTTATACTTTGAATTCACTTAAGAGCAATGAATGTTAATATATTAGAAGTTACTTCATGAAATAAGGACAATGTCTTTACTTCAAAATACTTCAAAGTAGTCATCTGAATATTTGACAGAAATATTATATTTTATTAATCCTGTGTTGAAATGATTGCTTAATTACTTAGTATTTTCATTTACACTAGCCAGAAGTGATTACTTTCCACATTTTAGATTTTCCAGAGTAAAAATGATACAGTCTTAGACTGGACTTTAAATTGGCTATAAACTGGGTTTTTTCACACATAATTTGTGAATATAACTGATGGTAGCTACTCTTAGGTGTTTGTCCCCAAAATGTTACATTGGGGGTCCTTGGGGATGAATTCTGATCTTTATATTCACATTGTTGGCCAGTAATAAACTGACATTTGGCCTAAAAATTAGTAGGATATGTAATCTTTCACTCTATCCATGCACTTCTTGCTCTTGAGAAAAAATAATTTACTCTGGGAGTCTGACGGATAGCTAGCTTCTTGCATCGTGGAATTTGATTTTGGTGCTCTGACCCTGATAGTCCAGCTCTTCACTAGGGCTCACTTTTGTATTACTGTAGCAACAGCTAGCTTTTGTCTCCATAGTCGATGACTGCATCTCCTGACCCTGCCAACTGTCTCTCAAATTCACCTTCTTTTTTGTTTGTTTGTTTTTTGGTTTTTGGGTTTTTTTGTGGTACGCGGGCCTCTCACTGTTGCGGCCTCTCCCGCTGCGGAGCACACGCTCCGGATGTGCAGGCTCAGCGGCCACGGCTCACGGGCCCAGCCGCTCCGTGGCATGTGGGATCTTCCCGGACCGGGGCACGAACCCGTGTCCCCCGCATCGGCAGGTGGACTCTCAACCACTGCGCCACCAGGGAAGCCCTCAAATTCACCTTCTTACTTAGAAGAAACAGGGAAGGAATGTGGATGAACCACTCTAAATCCATCATCGTTGCTCTGTTTTGCTGGTGACAGGTCTGTGGTTACATCCTGTGTGAGGATCACTCCCTGTGCTAACAGATGCACAACAGCACCAGAACGGTATGACAGCTCACTCACTCCAGGTGAGAAGAGGTTTGGGGCACACTAGGCTGAATGATAAACTCCTCAGCACGCTAGCTAACATCGCTTAGAAGAGGGATACTTAGGTGAGAAAGAATCCTTATTCTGGGCTGAATAGCAGAAGCTGCCCAAGTGGATGTGGGTCAAGGCTCCTTAGATGGAGCTGAGATAGGCTGAAGTTGGGGTCGTGGCTGGCTGAGCTGGGGATGAAGGCTGCTTAGCTGAACTAAGAAGGGCAATAGATACTGGATTCCAGAGTAGGCCAGGCCGGGAGGAACAAGGTAGAATGTGGTCTAAGTGAGCTAAGAAGAATTGCGCTATGCTGGGCTATGGGAGAATGAGAGCAAGGCCTCAGGATGTTGCTGGGCTGTGTCAGTCTGGGTTATAGGAGAGGAGAGAATTACAGCTAAAGGACTTGGAGATGAGGTGAGGTAAGGAGAGAGATCGGATGGGATGGGTATGGGGTCGGGGAGAGGCAGGAAGGAGTAGTGGAGAGATGCACCAAACAGGAGGCTTAGCGCAAGTTTGAGCTGGAGACTCAGCTGACAGTTCTAGGGCAGGAGGTTAGGAAAGGGATAGCCAGGGACTATCAGCTGTGCAGGAGCTGCTAGGAGTCAACAGCTGGCTCTGGGAAGGACAAAGAATGAGAAAAAAGAAATCATTAAATTTGTAGGAGCAGAAGGTGGGTGGGAAAGGGAGGTGGGGATGAGAGTTATCATTCTGGTTAGAGCTGGCCTAAATATTCTATGTTACCATCACGTTGGAAGTTCTGGGCATGTTAGTTGCTGTGTAGGCAAAACTGGAGAAGCCCGTCTCCTCTGTACTCAATCGTGGCTAATGACTTTAGTAGACTCTAATGAACCGTGCATACCAGGAAAGGAAAAGGTTAACTGAGATTGGAAAAAAGCCTTATGTGGCAGTTTTCAGATAAGCAGGTTGACTTGGCTTGTGTGAGGGTGATGATGCCTGATTTGGAAAAGAGCAATTTATGTTGTACCGTTTTAAAATCCATTCTGGCACACTGTGATGAATGTGTTGGCTGGCAGCTAAGAACTTGCTGAAATGCAAGAGTCTTTCACCGATTATAATCGACACTTCCCCTTCCAGGAAAGAGCCTTTCTCATCTCTGAAGCAGTGGACTTATCAATTTGCATAAAATATGCCATTCTCATTGAATATATATTTATCATCTACCACTTACTTTCCTACTGTCTTTTTTTTTTTTTTTTTTTTTTTTTTTTGCAGTACGCAGGCCTCTCACTGCTGTGGCCTCTCCCGTTGTGGAGCACAGGCTCCGGATGTGCAGGCTCAGCGGCCGTGGCTCACGGGCCCAGCCGCTCCGCGGCACGTGGGATCCTCCTGGACCGGGCCACGAACCCGCATCCCCTGCATTGGCAGGTGGACTCTCAACCACTGCGCCACCAGGGAAGCCCCCTACTGTCTTTTTTTTTAAAAAAAAGCAGAATTAGTTTACAGTGAATCAGCATCTTTAAATTCAGCTGTGCTGGGTGACTCTGTCAAGAGTGGCAGGAAGTCATCGCTAGAAGGGGGAGGGGAAGGAATAAAATGATCCTTTTCTGTTTCCATGATCTTTTCTGTATGTATCTAAGTGGTTAAATCACCAATTAGGTTAGATGCTAATTAAATATAAGACAGATTACAGCGCTGTTCTGATATCTTGTTAAAGTTGTACTTATTGGTTGTTTATTCTTTACCTAATTCTCACTAGAGAGGATCAAATAGCCCAGCTGAGTTCAAAGAAGGCTGCCAACCCCCCAGGTCTTACACCAGTCCCTGAACAAAAAAGGAACACCCAGGATCAACAGCCTACTCTCAAATCCCTCAAATACTACATATACCACCTGCTCACATTTGCCCTGTTCTGGCTGCTGTTTATCCATGAAAAAGCCAAGCCTGAATTTTCTCGAGGCCAAGATTTATGAAAATGCCAGATGAATCAGTTCAAAATTGTACACATTTGGTTTCATTTGATCATAACTGATTCTTCACACTGTAGACACCACTCACATCTCAAATTTTATTAAACTCAAATAACGTAAAGCAATTGAAAAATGGTGAACAGATGGCATCTTGTTTCAGACCAAACCGTAAGTCAGATTTTGAATGAAACTTGACAACATCTGGTTGCTTAAGTGGCATACCTAGATTTATTAAAGTCGTTCCACTCCTTTAATGCTATTTAGAGAACACACACAAATATATAATGCTACTGCAAAGCTGAAAAGAGACTTCATAAAGTCCCATCACTGGCAGGGACATTGTATAGGAAGGAAAAGCACAGTATAATCCATCCCATCAGGAGTTAATTTTACCAGCAACATGTACCAAAATTTAAAATGTGTGAACTCTTTGACCCAGCAATGCCATTTCCAGGAATATATCCTAAGGAGATCACTAGTAAAGTACATAAAGATGGCAAGCAATGATATTCATCATGGCTTTCTTTACACAATGAAAAACTGGAAATAACCTAATTGTCCTTTAATGAGGGACCTGTTAAATAAAAACATCAATGCAATATTATGCAGTCATCAAAAAAGATACTATATATGTATATATATTGACATTAAAAAACCTTCATGTCACATTGCTAAGAAAAAGAAGGGTATAAAAGAGTATTCATGGTATGACTTTATATAAAACAATTTATATCTATACTTACAGATGGTGAAATTTCAATTATTCAGCACTTTCTTCTTTTTACTTTTTAGGTTAATTTTCCACATAAGCATGCATTTACTTTAAAATCCAGGAAAAAAATCAAGCTATTTTCATTAGAGGAAAAAAAGTCATTACTCGGTATTTCAGTTAGAAAAAATGTCACCCAGGAAGCCAAATGTAGCTCTTATATTTCTGTGCCTTCTGTTGCAAAGAAAATTGTGGATAAACAGACCATATTACAGAGAGAAACTGGATGGATGGTGTGTAGAACCCAAACCAAAACAGAGGTGAAATACTACATAAACTAAGGAGGGTGCCTTTATTATACAGTGTTTGAAAGAATTAATTCATTGCTCATGTGTGCGTGCATTACTATATTTTCAGGACTAACAAAAAAAATAGTATGGATTCTAAATGGCAGCAAATAATATAATCATCATTGGTTTTTCTTACATAAGTTACCACTCTATAAATCTCTGTGTTAATGTGGAAAAATCTGACCTCAACAGATGGACCTCATGCTGTTTTCTAAAACATGAACAGATTTCTGATCTTCTGGACCAGGAAATGGAGTCAGCACTAAAACAGCGGACACCATCATCCACCTCCTAGAATTTCAATTTAAGGAGCTGCTAATAAAAGCAATATTTCCTCTTTAAAAATAATAGCACAGTGACATGTTTCTGTCCTAACGGAATGTGCTCTCGATATAGTAAAAACATAGTGGAGATTTGTTGCAGTGGAGGTGCTGGCTGACTGATTACTGAACTGAACCAATTTTGGAGAATCCCCTCACTGTCGTTCTTGGCAGGTAGCATCATTTGGCAGCTTCCATCCTTCACTCTCCAAGTTTCTCATGGAAGGCACAGTCCTGAGGGCTGCCACTCTGCCTGGTTAAATCTTCATCCCATTAGCCCAAGGGCCCCCTTTCCTTGAGCATCTTCACAGGAGCAGTTTCACAATAGATACCCTTGGGCTTGAAGTCCCAGTAAAGGGCTCTCAGTCAAGTAATTAGCAACTTTGCATTCTTTTCCCCCCCAGCTCCATCACTTTCTAGCTGTGTAACTTAAGGCTGTGAGGAGGCCGGTGGAGGCAGCAAGACTGGGTCTGAGGAGGAAATGGGGCCAAGGGGATGGCCCACGAGGTCAGGATATTGGTTATATAAAGGGAGAATGAGGAAATAGTTCAATACCCTGAAGATAATGGGAACCAGATTTCTCACCATCAGAGAAGGAAGATACAAACAGAAAAAGGGTGAAGACTAGAATGAGCACTGTGGTGTTGGAGTGCAGTTGAAGATATTAGAATAAACACATTTTAATATAAATAGATGAATAGATATAGAAATAAATATAGATGTGCTTAAGAGTTTCCCAGTTCTGTCTGCTAAGATGGCCCTAAAGTAACAATACTCCAGTAGCAATGACCACACCTAGCACCCAGATCTTGCATTCTCTACTAAAAGGAAGCTGGGCTCTTTGGAAAAATAGCTTTTGAAATGACTGAAATGGTTGGGGCAGGAAAAGTACAAGACGAGCCTGGAACATCTTACACTAGAAAGTACTCTGATAATAGAGATGTCAAAACAACACAAGAAGCAGCTTGAATGGGATTCGAATGGCCAAATCTGTAACAATTTCAGCATCAAAGTCAATAATCATTAATCATAGTAATTGGTTATAATCCACCTAATAGAATAGAAATCCACAAGTCCAAACTAATGTAAATAAATGAATAAACAAACAAATAAATAAAGGAAGAGAAAACTCTCCCTTACAACAGAATACCAACTAGTAAAGGTCAAATGAATGTTGGAATTGGAAAAATTGCCATTTGGCAATCATCATAGTAATAATTTATTTGAACAAGAACCATCATAAAATAAGTGACCGAAAGTTTGTTGAAGAATAGGATGTTTACACAGTCTCAAAGTGTCTCCCCACAAAATGCTTATAATTACAAAGGGAAAAATAACAACTTTACAGTGGAGAAGTTATCACCTTAACCAAGTCATCAAAGTTAACATCACCAGCAAAAAGATAAATCAATATTGTATCCCTTAATAAGATCCACTGAAAAAAACACAGTATTGCTTCTATCATTTTCCTGACAAAAATGTGTAACTATGCCAAAAATGCATAACGTGCATCAGACAAACCTAAATGAGGAACATTCTACAAAATTAATGGCCTGAACTTTCAAAAATGTCAAGGTCACTAAAGACAAGGAAGAAATAAGGAACTGTCACAAATTAAAGATTAAAGAGACAGGACAACTAAATGCAATTCATAACTCTGGATTTAACTCCAGACAAGAAATAAAAAACATTTTTCTGAAGAGGAAATTATTGGGGGAAATGGCATATATTGAATGAGGTCTGTGGATTCAGTGGCAGAATTATATCAATCTTAAGTTCCTCATTTTGGTGATAATTCTGTGGTTATGCAGGAGGGTGTCTTGTCTTTAAGGAAAACTACTTAAGTGTAGTCTTCCTACTTAAGTACTTAGGGGTAATTAGGCATCACATCTGCAGCTTATTATCAACTGGTTCAGAAAAAAAGAGAAAGTATATGAATGAATGACAAAGCAAGCATTGTAAAATGTTTATAATTGGAGAACTTGGGATGAAGTATATATAAGAATTACCCTTCACCCCAAGAGTTCATTGGACTATGCATGCAAGTTTTCTGTAATTTTGAAATTATTTCTAAATAAAACATGAAAAAATATACTGGGGATAACAGAATCTACCTAGATTTTTTGGGAGAAGTACATGAGTTAATATGTGTGAGGTGCTTAAAGCAGAGCTAGGTATACAGTAAATGCTAAATAAATGTTAGCGATGATGGTGATAGTGGTAATGAAGTCCTGAACTTTACATCACAACTCATCTGAATCAGGACAAGTTGACTCTGGTTCACTTACTTGTTTTCTCTTTTTAGATTCAATTTAGAAATTGAAAAAAATATTTATTTACATTTGAGATGCTAACAACATTATTAAACTTGTTTACTGTAGTTTAAGCACACAGTGTTCATGTAGAACAATATTTTATAAACTGTTGTCCTCAAGAAAAAAGGATGCTAGTAGTATGTTTTAAATAATCAAGATCAAGTTTTTGAAATTTTCATCCTTCATTAATTTAGGCAATATGATAATAATGAGATTATATGATAAGTACATACATATATATATATATTTCTTTATCCAAATACAGTATATACATTAACATGTATATATTTACTATAGGGTAACTATATACAAATTATAATAATATGCATAGAATTAAAGACCATGAGAGTTGAAAAAGGCTGTGGAGCTCATCTACTCCAATTTCTTTGAAAGTAACTCTAGCCTCTACAGCAACCCCAACAAATAGTACAGTTTCCATTTGAACTTACAGTCACAGAAAACTTATTCCTTCTCAAGGCAGCCACCTGGGAGTCATTCTGATTGTTAGAAAATTCTTTTTTAACATTGAGTCAAAAATCTCTCTATATGTAATCTCCAGTGTCTGTTCCTACATATTTGCTCTGGGATCACTAATTAATTCCCTCTTCCACATGACATTTCAGTATCAGGAGCTACTATTTCCTACCCTCCCCGTCCCAGGTCTCCTATCATGAGTTCTCTCTTCTACAAACTGAAAATCTTCTCTTTCTCAATTATTCCACGTATAATCGTGGTTTTCATCTTACCACCTTAACCATTCTTCTCTGAACATATACCAGTTTCTATGATCTCTCCTAGTCAGGAGATCCTGTTTCTATGAGGGCAGCCTGAGATCACACCAGCTATTCTGGCAGCCTCATGCATTTATGTTTATTCCTTCATTTGGTCAATATTTACTAGGTGCCTATGAGGTGGAAGGCACTGTGCTAAGATAGTATGAGAGATAAAATTAAGAAAACAGGGACTACCCTGGTGGCGCAGTGGTTAAGAATCCGCCTGCCAATGCAGGGGACACGGGTTCCAGCCCTGGTCCGGGAAGATCCCACATGCCGCGGAGCAGCTAAGCCCTTGCGCCACAACTACTGAGCCTGTGCTCTAGAGACCGTGAGTCACAACTGCTGAGCCCGCGTGCCACAACTACTGAAGCCCGTGCTCCGCAACAAGAGAAGCCACCACAATGAGAAGCCCGCACACTGCAGTGAAAAGTAGCCCCTGATCACCGCAACTAGAGAAAGCCCATGTGCAGCAATGAAGACCCAATGCAGCCAAAAATAATTAATTTTTAAATTTTTTAAAAAACAGACAATGGTAATAAAAGATAACTTTAAAAAAAATCTAGAAAACATACGCTTTCTCTTAAAGAACTTACATGTTCATTTTGGAGAAAAGAAATATGCTAACAAGTACCACAAAACAGACACAACAAGTGCTATGCACATTAAAGGAAGTTATACAATTAAATATGTATTTGCTTTAACATCAGAGTACTAGAGAACAAAGCAAAAGTAATGACAATTTCAGACTAGCATGAGAACCAGTAAAAAGCAGCAGCTTGGGATTTAAGCAACATTAAGAGAGAAATTTCCAGATTAGGAGAATTATTCACAGATTCAGAAGACACAAACGGTTCATAGTTTTACCCTTAAGAGCTCTGACAATGGGATCAATAATCACTTGTCCAGAGTGATTTACATGCAACTTTATAGAAAGGCAAGAAAATAAATAGACTAGACTACTATGCACCAGGCTTATACCAAGGGCTCGGTGTGTATTATTTTACTTAATCCCACAACAACCCCAACAAGGCAGGCACTAATATCAGTCCCTCTTTAAAAAGAAAAAAAATTAGTGAAGATCAGCAAGCTTCAGTAACTTGCCCAATCTTACAAGGAGCTTACTATGGCAGTCAGCCTTCAAATCCAGACTGTCAGCTTCCAGTCCAACTTGAGGCCATCAACTACTTACTACCCAACAAAGCAATATCTGGCAAATTCCCACCCACGTCCCCACAAACTTCCAGGCGAACTACTTGGAGAAGGCTCTCACTAAACAATCTGTTCCTCCTCTGGACTCAAGAACAGTTTCTACAGGACTCTGTTACAGTCCTTGATACAAGGTATCAATGTGAATTGTGTATGTAACACAAACCCCTGATAAAGTGTTCCTGCTCCAAGAACAGAGATTGTGTCCTTATCTTCTTCTTGGAATCCCCAGGCCCTAGGGCATTGCCAGACTCAACAAATGCTAGGAGAATGGCATAGCTGGTCCCCTTTGAAGAAAGTCACCCTTTTAACCAGAGACCTCTAATTCTGGGTCTAATTAGTTGTGGTGCAGAGCTTTGGTTGCCACAATGCTGCAACCTAACTCTATCTTCTATCTCTTAACTCTAACTAAACTAAGGGAATCTGGGAGTTCCCTGGCAGTCCAGTGGTTAGGACTCCACGTTTCTACTGCAGCGGGCACGGGTTTGATCCCTGGTCAGGGAACTAAGATAATGCAAGCCTCATGGTGCAGCCAATAAAATGATTTTTTTTAATTTTTTTAAAAAAGGGAAGGGGAAAGATATATTTGACTACATAAAAACTGAAATTTTCCATACAGCAGAAAATATCATAAAGTTTAAAAATAAAAAAATCAAGAAAAACTTGCAACATGTAACAGAGTCTTCAGTATACAAAGAGTTTTTACAAATAAGAAAAAGAACATAAGAAAAATAGAAAAATAAGGATATGAGCTGGAAACTCACAAAAGTAAGTATGACCAATAAATATATAAAAAGATGCTCTTTACTGCCTATCCAATTGGAAGAAAACCCTGATTTTGGTGATAGTGTGGGGATACTGACATTCTAATTCAGTGTTTATGTTGGTATATATTGGTACATCTTTTCTGTAGAACAATCTAGAAATAGTGTTCTTCCAACAAATATTTCTTGAATACACATATATTTGACACTGTGTAGATACTGAGAACATAGTAAAGAATAAAGCACACAAGGGAGGAGACAGGAAATAATTGAACAAATAAATAAACAAATCAATGTATCAAAACATAAAATGTACATATCCATTGAATGATCAATTTCACTTCTAGGATTTTTTTTCTAAGAAAATAAATGAGTGCACAAATGTTTGTTCAAAGATATTATTTGCAGAACTGTCTAATAACAGCAAAAATTGGAAATAAATAAATGTTCATTATTATAAGATTGCTTAAACAAATTATCTTCTGCCCACATAGTGCAATATTATACAACACTTAATGATGATGACCTAGTTTTATATGTATTGGTTTGAAAGATATTAATGATAAATTACATAGTGAAAATGCAACCAACAGAAGATTGGTCCATTTAAAATGCATGTGTGTCCATCTAAGAGAAAATCTGTTAAAGTATGGAAGTTCCATAAAAAACTAAAAATAGAGTTACCATATGATCCAGCAATCCCACTCCTGGGCATATATCCAGAAAAAATGAAAGCTCTAATTCAAAAAGATACATGCACCCCAGTGTTCACAGAGGCACTATTTACAATAGGCAAGACACGGAAGCAACCAAACTGTCCATCAACAAATGAATGGATAAAGAAGATGTGAGATATAGAGATACAGGTATAGATATAGATAGATAGATACACAAGGGAATATTACTCAGCCATAAAAAAGAATGAAACAATGTAATCTGTAGCAATATGGATGGACCTAGAGATTATCATACTAAGTGAAGTAAGTCAGACAAAGACAAATATTATATGATACCATTTACATGTGCAATCTAAAAAAATAATACAAATGAACTTATAAAACAGACGCACAGACCTAGAAAACAAACTTATGGTTACCAAAGGGGAAGGGGGGATAAATTGGAGTATGGGATTAACAAATGCACACTACCATATATAAAATAGATAAATAACAAGGATTTACTGTAGAGCACAGGGAACTATATTCAATATCTTGTAATAAACTATAATGGAAAAGAATCAGAAAAAAGAATATAATGCATATATGTATAACTGAATCACTCTGCTGCACTCCTGAAACTAACACAATATGGTAAATCAACTATGCTTCAATTTTTTAAAAATCTATTTCCAATGGTTTTCTCTGGTTTTATGTATTTCTCTGTCACCTAAATTTCTTACAGTGAGCATACACTTTATGAGAGAAAAACCACAGATATTCAATGTTTTGAAAAGTATATATGTAATCTTTACAGAGTTCACAAACCATATCCCACCAGTATATTTGAAATTGTCAGCATTATGATACATCTTAGTCATATTTTCTTCAGATTATAACTTTCCATAAGATCGTTAGCTAGCTATTGTTCTGTATTAAATTTTTCATTAATTCTTTTTGTTTAAACTTCCTTTAGCAACATCTTTTTTGTATCAATATCAATTTTACATCTTTCTAGACTATCTTTGTTCTGGAATTAAAATATGTGTAAATACTTCGTTGCTCAGCAAAATACCAAACACTTTAATTCACCTGTTCCCAAGGTTCTGTGACTTGGGAACAGATAACTATGGAAGTTAATGGTTCTGCGGAGTTCAGAAACACTAAACGTGTCAAAAAATAAAGATGGATTACACAAGAAGCTCTGGGAAAAATGTGTGCCTTGTAGTGTGTGATGGCACTGAAAACCAATGAGTGTATTTACATGTGCGTAATGTTTGTGTGCATATACACATACATGCATCCTACATATGCTATGCATATGCATACGTGAGAGTTCATGTTTATGCTCACCCTGTGTCCTCCCATGTAGGTAAATCAAACCTGTTATGCATATGCTTTATCTGCACCCCAGGGCGAGCCACATTTGCCTTCATGTCATGTGCGGGAAACCAGCATCAACCCATCCGCAAAGGGTTTCAGTGTCGAGCCAGGGAGCCGGCGCCACTCTGGCCACCTGCCTTGGAGAGCGGCTACTCAACGGTGCGGAGTAGAACCGCAAGGCAGGCCGCCGCCCGGGAAGTAAGCCGACGAAGGAGCTTGAAGCACTTCAGCACCACGGACACGGGCAACCCCAATCGAGTCCTTTCGAGCCGTAAAGCTGGCGGAGACCGCCCCTTCCCCAGGCGCCCCCAGCCCTTTTCGCCTAGTGCGTCACTATCTCCGGGCCCTCAATCGTCACTGAGACGCCAGCTTTCCATCCCGCTCCTCGCCAAGCCCGGCAAAAGCCTGGCCGGAGATGCGGGTCCGCGCAGCGCTCCCACTCGCCCTTCCTGCTGACCCGCGGCACCCTGCCATCCTCTTCTCTCTAAAGAGGCCAAACGGGCGCACGAGGCGTAGAAATTCTACAGCCCGGAGCCGGGTCAGGGAGGGTCCTGTTTTCCTCCCCGGAGGTGGGGAAGGCTGAGCGGACTTGCTCTGAGCCTCCACCCGCTACATTCGGCCGCGGCCTGGCCCTTCCTCCTTGCCCTCGCCTTTCGTTGGGGAAAGATTTCTCCAAACCGTTTAATCTCCGCGAAAATCTCAACCCACATAGACTGGCGTCCAAGAGGCAGAGACAGACAACAGAGTAAAGGCAAATACTCATTCTCGGCCCTATTTCTAAAACCATCCAGCATTCTTAAAAGTTTGTATTTGAAATTGATCCCATGGCGCCATAGGGACTCTCCCTTGTTTGGGTGGGTTCCTGGGCGAAAGGAAAGCAGTAGCTCCTGGCCTTTATCAGAGAGGCTGGGGAAGGACCCATACATGCGACGGTGGCAGGAAACGGGGGCGCACAGCTGATACTGACCCTACCGAACCCGCGTCCAGGTTTTCCAAGAGAGCAGTGCCGGGAAGTGGCGGCCCCGCAGCCGTTCAGGCGTCGAGCAGAGCCTCCGCAAAGGCTTGTAAACGGGGCGGGGCGCTTCGCCCAGGGCCCGGCCTAACCCCAAAAGAGGGACTCGGCCTCTTAAGTGCCTCGGCTAAAAGCGAGCGTGTGGGGTTCGGGGTACGCTCCCACTCCTTACGGGTGGGGCGGCCCGGCAGGCAGGGTCAAGGTCCCAGTCCACTGCTGCCGACCGGCTGCCGGGGCCCGGTTACCTGTGCGTCGCGGCGAGGAAGGAGCGCCCGGTGCTCCGGCCGGGGCTGCCCGCTGCCGCGCGCCTAGTCCAGGCTCTGAGCCCACTGAGGCCACCGCGCGCTTCGCCAGGAAAACCGCGGCAGGGACGGCTGAGGCCGCCTGGCTGGGCAGGGAGAGCGGCGCCGCAGGCACGAACCCTGCGCCTGCGCTCTCCGCTGCTCCCCCTCGCTTCCCACCGGCAGGTGCCCAAGTGGAAGACCAAAGGGGAGCGCCGGGGATTTGTGCCCCTTACTCGCACGGTGGGAGGGCCCAGGCGCCGCGAAAGTGCCTTCCGGGATCGCTTTAGCCTATGCCCTTCGAGAGACCCGGTCTGCCGGAGTGACATGGTTTTGAAGCAATCGCCGGTCTGCCGGAGTGACATGGTTTTCTGCAAGGGGGCAGGGAGGCAGCCTCAATCCATTTCCACCTGTCCCTTTGCGTTTAAAAGTCGCAAGTCGATTCCTTGATATTTAAAATATGTCTAGCATCAGTAAATCGTGGTCCGGGAAGGTCTTCGGGCATCCCCCGGCTCCACCTGGTGTTTTACCGATGAGGTCTCTGGGGCAAGGGTCTTGACGCTGCAGATCTGGTTCCTGGACGGAGGTCTATATACCCCAATCCCGTGCTGAATGAATACAGCTTCTTGGAAACAGGGTCACGAGGACAGGCAGGAAGGCCATCAGCATAGGCCAGGCAAGAAAGGGTGAGGCCTGAACCAAGGTGCTAGCTGTAGGAAAAAGATAGGAAATGACTGCTGGTTTTTCCTCTGTCCTTCCAGATCCACTCACCACCCTGTTCTGTGACTCAGGACTGACTTTTATGGACGACATCAACTGTCCTCTGGCTTTTGTCTGGTTTTGGCCAATGGGAGGCATGTGCAGGAGGTCCATCACAGGGCAGAGTGTTCATCACAGGGCAGGATGTTACTCAGGACCTCTCCCCCACATTCTCAGAGGGCCATTCTATTAGCAGTGGCTGCATTCTTTATCCGAACGCCATTACTCCAATCCTGTGGCCCTCTCCTACAGTTCATTCTTAGTCCTGTTTACCACTTGCTACCCTTGCCCCTGCAGGACTGGCTCCCAGATGTTTCCTTTAAACCTGCCCACACCTTTTTAAATAGTCTCTTCCTTAAATTCTCAACTATCCCCTGGATGTGCCATGCCATCTTTATCCTACCACATTTTTCCTACCATTCCAGGACACTATAATACTTCACTGCAGTTGGGAAGATTCATAAGAAAAAAAAATGTGTCAAAGAAAGATGAGACTTTTGGGACTTCCCTGGTGGTCCAGTGGTTAAGACTCCATGCTCCCAGTGCAGGGTGCCCTGGTCAGGGAACTAGATCCCGCATGCTGCAACTAAGAGCCTGCATGGCGCAATTAAAATATCCTGCATGCTGCAACTAAAGATCCCGCATGCCCCAACTAAAGATCCTGCATGCTGCTACAAAGATTCCACATGCCAAAACTAAGACCTGGTGGAGCCAAATAAATAAATAAATAAATGTTGGAAGGAAGGAAGAAAGAAAGAAAGAAGGGACTTTTAAAAGGTGAGATGTCTCCCAGAGTCATCTTGATAGCTCCCAGGCTCCAGGCAGCCATCATGCTAGGTGATCTCCCCACCAAGTCCCCCAGCCTGAGGGTATCAAAGACAGTTTGAATAGACCCAAGAATGGGATTCAGACTACTCAGAATCAATGTGTTCCACAAAAGGGCTGGGGGTCATCTAAGTGTCCAGCACAATAGAACTTTTGGGTGCCTCTTGATGGGAAGAGACAATCTAGATCTTTATGGAGCAAGTGCTGGTGCTCTCCCAACTGCAGCTGGCCTGCTTTTGAATGAGTTGATATCCTTAGGACACTTAAAAGAGTCTTGGGCACAGTGTCTGAAAAATGTGTTTATGAAGGAGCTGCTGAGCGACGCGGTTGTTGATGAGAGTCTCCAGCTGTTTCAGTAGAAAACCCAAAGAATGTTCCCAAAGAGGGAGGAAATAAAAGGCAATAGAGTGAGTAACGATTGCCCCTAGCACTCCATGTCAGCTGGGTCTGAATCCAAGGCCTGACCATCTCTCTGGCTTGTAAAAACATTCAAACTGGTTTAACTAGTTTAATTCTTTCCCCATCCCACCCCTTCAAAAAGCACACAGACAAAAACAAAACAAAACATCGAGGCATTATCTTGGTAAGGCTTACCCAAAGGTAACCCCAGGAGTAGCTGCTTGCAAACAGAATTAATATCTCCCCTATTTGTACTGAATACAAATGAGACCAGAACAAAATTAACAAGTATCTTTGGCCTTTCTTCATTTTGAAGAGGAAGGATCCTTTGTTGTTCAGAAAGCAACCTGGGCATTAACTGTGCTGATCTAGGTAAGGAGTAGAGGAACAGAAGCAAAAGGAGCCTCAGAAGGCTAGACTCATCCACAAAGCTCAGCTAGATTTTATGTTTCTCTTGGAGGAAGTGGGGGAGGAAGAGAGCCAGAAAAGTTTTGAGGATGCGAGTGAGAAAAATGA
Organism: Monodon monoceros; assembly: GCF_005190385.1. Classification (NCBI taxonomy): domain Eukaryota; kingdom Metazoa; phylum Chordata; class Mammalia; order Artiodactyla; family Monodontidae; genus Monodon; species Monodon monoceros. Next base: position 125,513,645 of record NW_021703767.1, read on the forward strand.
AGATGTAGAGTGATCTGAGTTTGAGAGGTTTGAGACTAGGAATTTAGCACAGCTGCCGTTCTGAATGATACTGAGAGACACTGAGAAACAGGAAGAAGGATTTTTAGATGTTTTGTTATGTGTAATAAGTGGAATTCTTCTTTTGTGCTATAATATTGAGGACTTTTTCGGACAATTGTCAAAAACGCAAACTGATTTAACTGAAAAAATCTATAAATAGATAGCTTCAGGTATGGCTGGATCCAGGGTGCAAACAATGTCATCAGGATATGGTCACTCCTTCTCTCTCTGTGGACTTCAAAGAGTTTATTCTCATGTAGTGATTTTCCCCCACCTCCCCACCTTTCCCCAGTGTTGAAACTATATCATCCTTATAGCTAATCATTCCAGTAGAAACAAAGCACATATTTCCAAGTAGTTCCAATAAAATCTTATTACGTCTTGTTAGCAAATTCTGGATCATATACCCAACCGTATGCTTTAGTCTGGGGACAAAGAATGGGGGAGGAGTCATTCTCCAAAGAAAACTCAAGGTTCTATTATCAGAAAAAAACCCATAAAGTGATGGGCAAATTTGGGTGTCACAAACTGTGATAACAATATGAAACAATTTCTAAGAATATACTGTTAAGATAGGAAATACACAAACAAACAACAACAAAAAAAACAAGTACAGACCAGTGTGGAATGTAAGTTGCTGTTTGTGTAAAAGAGGGGGACTAGGGCTTCCCTGGTGGCGCAGTGGTTGAGAGTCCGCCTGCCGACGCAGGGGACACGGGTTCATGCCCCGGTCCGGGAGGATCCTACATGCCGCGGAGCGGCTGGGCCCGTGAGCCATGGCTGCTGAGCCTGCGCGTCCGGAACCTGTGCTCCGCAACGGGAGAGGCCATGACAGTGAGAGGCCCGCACACCACAAAAAAAAAAAAAAAAAAAAAAAAAAAGAGGGGGACTAGAGAGTGAGAAATGGACAAACAGACAGGCCAATAGGCAGGTAGAAACATAGAAATGTATAGGGACATACAAATATACATGCCTAGACAGAATATCTCCAAAAGGATACACAAGAAAAAAAAAAAAGTGATGGGCAGATGAAAAAAGAACATGTCCATTATAGGTACCTCTCAAAGAAACTTCAGTTAAGATTTATACTGCTTTTCAATTTTTTGATACTAGACTAGTGTTTCTTTTGAAAATGACATCATGTTGACATGGAGAGCAAGGCAGCTGAAATTCTTTCAACCTAAAAAATAAAGGGAAATATTTTGCTGTTCCTACAGAAAGAGATGTCAGAAAAGATTTTTTAAATATATTTTGTTTTGTTTCCATATACATACAGCCTTTATTCAAGAGGCCTGTTTTCTGATCCCAAAAATTGATTCAAATTCCTCAAAGCCTGAAGAAGTTACTAGAGTTCCTGATTACCATTGTGAAAATACGTATTTCCCCCATCAGCACCACCACCACTTCACTCTTGCAGTTAGACACAAAGCTCAGTTCTTGTAGCACTCTGGGCCAAGCAACTAAAAATTGGTTTGTATATCCACACAGGGAGGCACACAGTAACACCCCATTTTAGGAACATTCAGACTTTTATCAACCTCAAGTACCTGGCACACCACAAATCTTGAAGTAAGTGAGGCAACTTGCTGTCTCAAAATTCAAGCACTTGCCTTAGTCTTCAAATTGTGTACAAAACAAAGGGCACCAACAATAAGCACAGTTATCTATTTTCCCCCAATCAATTCTTTCTTCATTATCATTTACTACTCTATTACCACATTTGCTCACTTCACCAATTACTAGTTCTGAGCTTCAGATTCCTCATCAGAAAAGGGGACAATAATAACCTACTATACAGGGCTGTTATGAGGATTAAATTAACTAATACATGTAAAGGGCTTAGGACAGTGTTGGGCACCCAGCAAGCACTAAATTAATGTTTACTATTAAGATTACAGGGGCCCAAAAGTAAATCCCTCTAGATAAGTAAAACAAGTAAAAAGTCTGTATGGAGATCATGTCTGAAGAGAATGCTGTATAAGGAGAGTAGCTGTTCGTTCAGCTTCAGAGACCATAAGGAAATGTGAATCCAGTGTTGAAAGATCTTCTATTTTTTAAATATGGGATAGAAACCTTGATTTTTTTTTAAAATTCTTTCTGGGATAGATTTTTTTTTTAATATATTTATTTATTTATTTTTGGCTGCATTGGGTCCTTGTTGCTGTGCAGGCTTTCTTTAGTTTCGGCGAGTCGGGGCTACTCTTCGTTGCGGTGTGCAGGCTTTTCATTGCGGTGGCTTCTCTTGTTGTGGAGCACGGGCTCTAGGCACACGGGCTTCAGTAGTTGTGGCACACAGGCTCAGTAGTTGTGGCTCACGGACTCTAGAGCACAGGCTCAATAGCTGTGGCGCACGGGCTTAGTTGCTCCACAGCATGTGGGATCTTCCCGGACCAGGGCTCAAACCCATGTCCCCTGCATTGGCAGGCAGATTCTTTTTTTTTTTTTTTTTTTTTTTGCGGTACGCGGGCCTCTCACTGTTGTGGCCTCTCCCTTTGTGGAACACAGGCTCCGGACGTGCGGGCTCAGTGGTCATGGCTCACGGGCCCAGCCGCTCCGCGGCATGTGGGACCTTCCCGGACCGGGGCACGAACCCGTGTCCCCTGCATCGGCAGGCGGACTCTCAACCACTGCGCCACCAGAGAAGCCTGGCAGGCAGATTCTTAATCACTGCACCACCAGGGAAACCCTGGCTTGTGGGATCTTAGTTCCCGGACCAAGGATCTAACCTGGGCCCACAGCACTGAAAGCGCCGAGTCCTACCACTGGACCGCCAGGGAATTCCCAGAAATCTTGATTTTTAAATGAAATTTTCTGGTTATTAAAAATGCAAATGCATTCACGATTTTTAAAAACTCAACAAACTAAAAATAGAAGAAACTAACTTACCATAATAAAGGCTATATGTGAAAAACCCACAGTCAACATTACACGCAATGGTAAGAGACTAAAAGCTTTTCCTCAGGAATGAGACAAGGATGCCCACTCTCACCACTTCTATTCAACATAGTACTACAGGTTCTAGCCAGAGCAAATAGGCAAGAAAAAGAAATAAATGACATTGAAATAGGAAAGGAATGATTTCTGTTCACAGATGACATGAGTTTATATGTAGAAAACCCTAAATACTCAAAAAAAGACTGTTAATAAATTAATTCAGCAAATTGAAGGATACAAAACCAATGCTCAAAAATCAGTTGTATTTCTATACACTAACAATGAACACTCTTAAAAGGGAATTAAGAAAAAAATCCATTTACAATAGCATCCAAAAGAATAAAATACTTAGGAATAAACTTAACCAAGGGGATGAAAGACTTGTACAATGAAAACTAAAAAACTTGGCTGAAAGAAATTAAGACAAAAACAAACAGAAAGATACCTTGTGTTCATGGACTGTATGACTTTAAATTACTAAGATGTCAGTACAGCCCAAAGTGATCTACAGATTCAATGTAATCCCTGTCCAACCTCCAATGCTGTTTTTTGCAGAAATGGAATCCATCCCAAAACTCATACAGAAACTTAAAGCCAAAAAATATTGAAAACAAAGAACAAGTTTGAGGTCTCACACTTCCTGGTTTCAAAACTTACAGTAAAGCTACAGTAATCAAAATAGTGTGGTATTAGCACAAAGACGGCCACATAGACCAAAAGAATAGAACAGAGAGCCCAGAAACGAACACATATATGGTCAAATGATTTTTGACAAGGGTGCCAAGACCATGCAGTAGGTAAAGGACAGTCTTTTCAACATTTAATGTTGGGAAAACAGAATATCCACATGCAAAAGAATGAAGTTGGATTCTGCCCTTACACCATATACAAAAATTAACTCAAAATTGATCAAAGACATAAATGTAAGAGATAAAGCTATAAAACTCTTAGAAGAAAACATATGGCAAAACTCCATGACATTGGATCTGGCAATAATTTTTTGGATGTAACACCAGAGGAACAAGCAAAAAGCGAAAAGATAGCTAAGTTGGACTTTATCAAAATTAAGTGTCTTTTGTATGTCAAAAGACACTATCAACTGAGTAAAAGGCAACCCATAGAATGGGAGAAAATATTTGCAAATCATATATCTGATAAGGGATTGATAACCAGAATATATAAAGAATGCCTACAACTCAACAACAACAACAAAAGCAACTGATTAAAAAGTTATCAAGGACTTCCCCGGCAGTCCAGTGGTTAAGACTCCCCACTTCCACTGCAGGGGGCGTGAGTTCGAACCCTAGTCAGGGAACTAAGATCCCACATGTTGTGCAGTGCGGCCAAAAACAAAAAGTTATCAAAAGCCTTGAATAGACATTTCTCCAAGGAAAATATACAAATGGCCAATAAGCACATGAAAAGATGTTCAGTATCACTAACCATTAAGGTAATGCTAATCAAAACCACAATGAGATACCACTTCACACCTATTAGGGAGATTATTATCAAAAACAAAAACAGAAAATAATAAATGTTGGTAAGGATGTGGAGAAACTGGAACACTTGTGCATTCCTGGTAGGAACGTAAAATGGAATACTCACTACAGAAAACAGTATGGCAATTCCTCAAAAAACTAAAAATAGAATTACCATATGATCTAGCAATTCTACTTCAGGGTATTAAATGTAGTGAAAGCAGGGACTTGAACATTTATAAACTCATGTTTGTAGCAGCCTTATTCACAATAGCCAAAAGGTGGAAGCAATGCAAGTGTTGTCAGATGAATAAACAAAATATAGAATGTACATAAAATGGAATATTATTCAGCCTTTAAAAAGAAGGAAATTCTGTCATATGATACAGCATGGATGAACTCTAAGGACATTAGGCTAAGAGAAGTAAGCCAGTAACAAAACAATTAATGTCGTATGATTTATATGAGGTACCTAGAGTAGTCAAATTCATAGAGACTGAAAGTAGAATAGTTGTACCTGGGACTGGGGGTGGGTGGGGGCTGAGGAACAGAGGATGGGGACTTAGTGTTTAATAGGTACAGAGTTTCAGTTGGAGAAGATGAAAAAATTCTGGAAATGGATGGTAGTGATGGTTGCACAGCAATGTGAATACACTTTAGAACTGTATACTTTAAAATAGTTAAAATGGTAAATGTATGCTATGTATATTTGCCATAATTTTTAAAAAGTTAACTTAAAAAATGCAAATACATAAACACTGTCAAGCACATCCACAAGTCATAGTACTCACAGAGGAAACTATGGGCTTACAAAAAAAAAATTAAAAATCACATGAGGAATCACCAATAGAGAGAGTCAAGGAGACGCAGCAAGGAAGATTAACTCTGGTCCTGGTTGCTTCTTACTGGCACTATGGATCCCCCGATGTCTGGCTGTGACACCCAGAGGATTCCCAGCCCAAGTAATTTGCAAGCGTCTTTTGGCTGCGAAGTCACTTTGCTGCCACCATGGTGACAGACCAACTAGCACCATCAGCTACTTTCTATATCCCTCACAGTGCAGGCAGGAGCCTCTGGATCACTTCCATACTACACAAGAGTATGAGTAGAATGAGGAGAGTCACCTCGATGACTCCTTGTCTATGCCACACTGCACTTTTCCTCTGCTTTAGTCATCCTGTGTTGGTGCAGAGGCACCTTGGGGGGCTTCCTCCTCCCACATTCCCGACAGGGAGTAGAACAGAAGCCCCTTCTACTCTCAGCTTCCTCCACAGTCTATTCAATAGCCTTGGAATTTCTGCCTGGAAAGTTAAAGTCACAATACAAGGGTCTACCTCTTTACTCCCAATCTCTCTCACTTTCTTCTCCTTTCTGCACTCAAATAGCAAAATGAACTTTGACTCTTTTTTTTCTCATTAAACTCCTTTTTTAGGAGTCCTAATCCTCCCCACCCTCATGGTTAGTAGGTACCTTTGGCTGACTAGAGAGAAAGTCATATACATGGAAATGCAAAAGAGATGAACATGTCGTGTATTATTTTAAATTAAGTAAAATGGACAATGGCAATAAAGGGTTATAATTGCTCGTATAACTGAACAGTCCAGAGTCTTAGGCCAGGCTTTAAGCAAATGCTGAAATGATGGGATTAGGACTCAGTTTCTCTCTGTTTCTCAAATCCACTTCTTCATTGTTGGCTCCATTCTTTGCAGGCTTCTCCCCTCGTGGTTTCAAAATGACTATCAGAGGCTCCAGGACCCACATGTTTTCTTGTTCACATAAAAGGAAGAAGAGCACTTTCCCTCTTCCACTTTTTGAACCAAAGTCCTGAGCTTAGCCTGGCTGGATTTGTCCTTCCCTTATCCAATCATTGTGGTGATTGAGATGATGCCTGTTAGCTTATGTTAAACACCACATCCCATCTGACATATTCCATTCCTAAAGCAGAAGAGGGGTATCAAGTTCCACTGAAGCCCATGGATCTTGAGAATAAACATTAGATACCATTACCAGGAAAAAGGCGAATGTGTGTTGGGTGACCAAAGATAGCGATGTCTACCACCTCCAATGTCTACCAGATGTGATTTGACTTACTGCTCAACAAGACTTTATTAAACTAAACACTGAAAAACAAATGCAAAACAGAATCAAGTTAATCTTAGCAGCTCTTCCCCACAGTACACGCCCTTTCTGACTCCTGATTCCTGTTCTGGGAAATTTCTTTTAAAATATTATCCTAGTGTCTGCACTTGACACACCAAAATTTGCCTATCTCCTGGGTGTCCTGGACCACTTCTCTCATCAGTGTCTGTCCTTGCCCTAGGACATGGTTTGAACCCTAGGGGCTTTACAAGGAACAGGAGCCAGCCCATGTGGGCAGGCTGCCAGTCTATGTGTCCACACCTCCTTAAAGATCATTAAAGTGGTTAATAAACCACCTAACAGCCGAAGTAGAGTTTGCTCTAATTTTTGTCACATTCATTACTATTATTTATTTTTATATTAATAATATATGTAATATATGGATCTTTCTGCTTCAATTTGACTGTGAAAATACTCACAAAGTAAAAGAAGGGGGTCTGCTGGGAGGTAGGGGTTCACCAGAACCAGGTCCAACAGAAGTACTAGGGGTAGAGGGGGCTCATCCCGGCTTCCTACCTTTGCGCCTCTGCCATTTCATTTTTTCTCCCCTCTTCACCCTCTCTAAACATGTGAAGAACAATAACCAGCCTGCCACCAAATTTTCTATATGCAAAATAAGCTCTCTCTTCTCGCTCCATTAATCCTCAAAGACTTTTCCACTTTAGAACTTGAGATGTGATTGCTCACACTGGGTATTTAATATCATTTGTAATAATCAGTGTGATAAAAATTAGAGCAAACTCTGCTTCAGCTGTGAGGTGGTTTATGAACCACTTTAGTGATCTTTAAGGAGACATGGTCGCGCAGATGGGCAGCCTGCTCGCGCGGCAGATGGCGTTGGGCACAGGCTCCTGACTGCGGGGTGGGGGGGAGGCCTGAGTGGGGAGGCCTGAGCTCTATTGTTAGCTCTGCTGCTCTGCAACTGTGTGACCTTGAGCAAATCAATTAACCCCTCTGGACCTACCAGTTCCTCAGCTCTAAATAGCAGGATTAAACTTGATGTTCTCTAAGCTCTTTTCACCTGCAGCGTTCTAAAATGTTCAGAGAAATTGATTTTGTTTTGTTTTGGGCTGTGTTGGGTCTTCGTTGCTGTGCGTGGGCTTTCTCTAGTTGCTCCGAGCGAGGGCTACTCTTCATTGCGGTGCGCGGGCTTCCCCTTGCGGTGGCTTCTCTTGTTACGGAGCAGGCCTATAGGTACACAGGCTTCAGTAGTTGTGGCATGCGGGCTCAGTAGTTGTAGCTCGCGGGCTCTATAGAGTGCAGGCTCAGTTGTTGCAGCACACGGGCTTAGTTGCTCTACGGCATGTGGGATTTTCCCAGACCAGGGCTCGAACCCATGTTCTCTGCACTGGCAGGCGGGTTCTTAGCCACTGTGCTGCCAAGGAAGTCCCTGATTTTGTTTTTAACGGTTCACAAATGAGAAGTTACCAGTAAAGAGTTCTTATCTTTTCTAGAACCGGAAAGATTGCCAAGAGACACTCATTCAGGCTGAAAGGAGTTAAGGAAGAGGTGGAGTGTAAACAGTGAACTGAGGGGTGATCAGATGGTGGAGGACAAGGTCCTGTGTGGCTCCTGACCCTCCTCTGAGTCTCCAGTGAGCCTCAGAGAGCACCCGCACAACCTCGGTGGCTGTGTGCACTTAACCGCAAGAATCCCCGTGCTCTTTGGCCTGGAGAGAGGTTGAATATTCTAGATTCATAGGATTCCCTTCTTCTGAAGCTCCTCCAGGGACCCAGTCCTCTCTCCCACTACCTCTGTTTCCCAGAGGAGGGCCCTAGCTAGGGGGAACATCCAAGGTGTGGTCCCATGACACCTAAATTAGGATGACAATTGGAAAGTTTGAAGTAACCTCTGCTCTCGCTCAAATATCTCACTAAAACAACTAGAAGGGGATTTTTAAAAAAGACATATATCTACAAGGACCAAGAGAAAAGGAGACAACAACAACGGAATTTTGGAGGTTAGAAAATGCTTGAACAAGCAGTAACTGGCTTAGCAGACTCTAGTAAATGGAATCCACAGTCAGTGATGGTGGAAGGTAAGAAACAGCCCAATTTACACTGCAAAACCCAAAAGATCATGAATTGGCAGCACCAGATACCACCGGAAGTGAGGTTGAAGTAAGGGATAGAGATAAAAGGGATGGATTGAAGGTTCTTTTAAGAAGCTGTCAGTTCCCCAGATGTCCCTCCCAATCCACACAGCAAGGAAATGACCTCACCCCCACTCTCGAAGGAGACTGGAGGCCTTCCCTCTGAGAGCAAAGAGGACTGCTCTCTGGAGAAGGAAAATCTGAGGGTCTCTGCACTGGGGGACATCAGGCCCAACTGGGGATAGGGAGATCCACATGGAAAACAGGAGAGTGTGAATGTTCACATACTGAATGTTAAAACCACTAGTTCTCTTCTACCTCTTACCTCCCAGAATAATGGCAGCCAGGCATGTACTCGCCAAGAGCCTGGAGGATCCTTCTCTGAGTATTCTAACAAGCTCAAGAGAGAGACTTCAAAATTCTGACATAGGGATTCGCTAACCACTGGCCCTGCTAGACCACTGTACAGTGAAATCCACAACTGACAAGCCCCAACCCATGCTCTCAGAGCTCCCAATCAGCTTTTTATGCCTTATCTTTAAATATTAGCAGAGGCCAAAAATCACCACACATCTGAGGAAAGCCTCAGAGAGACCAAAACAAACAAAGATAATTTTGAGGAAACAGAGCCTAACCTGGGAGAAAAAAATTTTTTTTGTAATAACCAAAATTCTCAGAGAGAGTGATATTACATCAGTGAAAGAGGAAAAGTGTATATTTATAAAAAGGAATATTCAGAGAACACAAAGGGAGACTTGAAAATTTAAAACATGATAGTAGAAAGTTTTTTAGAGTCAGTAAAAAGATGGAAAGGGACAGTTTCCCATGATGTGAAACAAAAGGACAAAAAGATGGAACACTGGACAGAAAAAGTAAGACAATTAGAACACCTACTCAGGAAATCCAAATAAAGAGTCCAGAAAGATAGAACAGAGAAAACAGAAGGGAGGAAATAATCCTTGAAATAATTCAGGACAATATCTTAGAGTTTGCAGATCAAAAGGGCCTATAACCCCACATGGTTCTCAAAAACAGGCTCACTTCAAGGCATATCTTAGTGAAATTTCAGAATCCTAGGGACAAGCAGAACATCTTCAAGCTTCTAGAAAGAAAATAAACAAAAACAAAAAAAATCTTAATAGGACATATAAAAAATTAAAGACAACACAAACAGATGGAAAGACACACTGTATTCTTGGACTGGAAGGATTAATATTGTTAAAATGACCATAGTACCCAAGGCAATCTACAGATTCAATGCAACCCCTATCAAAATATGAATGACATTTTTCACAAAAGTAGAACAAACAATTTTAATATTTGTATGGAAACATGAAAGACCCTGAATAGCCAAAGCAATCTTGAGAAAGAAAAACAGAGCTGGAGGAATCAGGCTCCCTGACTTCAGACTATACTGCAAAGCTACAGTAATCAAAACAGTATGGTACTGGTACAAAAACAGAGACAGATCAATAGAACAGAATAGAGAGCCCAGAAATAAACCCATACACTTATGGTCACCTAGTCTATGACAGAGGAGGCAAGAATATACAATAGATACAAGACAGTCTCTTTAATAAGTGGTGCTGGGAAAACTGGACAGCCATATGTAAAAGAATGAAATTAGAACACTAACACCACAGACAAAAAGAAACTCAAAGTGGATTAAAGACCTAAATGTAAGACCAGAAGCCATGTTTCCTAGACGAAAACATAGGCAGGACACTTGTTGACATAAATCATAGCAATATTTTTTGGATCCATCTCCTAAAGCAAAGGAAATAAAAATATATAAAGGGGACCTAATTAAACTTAAAAGCTTTTGCACAGCAAAGGAAACCATTAACAAAACGAAAAGACAACCTACTGAATGGGAGAAACTATTTGCAACTGATATGGCCAGTAGGGGTTAATATCCAACATATATAAATAGCTTATACAATGCAACATCAAAAAAACAACCTGATTTTAAAAATAGGTAGAAGAACTGAATAGACATTTTTCCAAAGAGGAAATGCAGATGGCCAACAGGCACATGAAAAGATGCTCAAGATCACTAAACATCAGGGAAATGCAAATCAAACCCACAATGAGATGTCACACCTGTCAGAATGGCTATCATCAAAAAGAACACAAATAACAAATGTTGGCAAGGATGTGGAGAAAAGGGAGCACTATTGTACACTCTTTGTGGGAATGTAAATTGGTGCAGCCACTGTGAAAAACCATACCGTTTTTCACAGTGGCTGCACCTATTTACATTCCCACCAATAGAACTACCGTATGACTCAGCAATTCCACTCCTGGGTATATATCTGAAAAAAACAAAAACACTAATTTGAAAAGATACATGCACCCCAGTGTTCAGAGCAGCATTATTTACAATTGCCAATATATGGAAGAAACCCAAGTGTCATCAACAGATGAATGGATAAAGAAGATATTGTACACACACACACACACACACACACACACACACACACACGTATACAATGGAATACTACTCAGCCATAAACAAGAATGAAATTTTGACATTTGCAGCAACATGGGTGGACTTGGAGGGAATTATGCTAAGTGAAATAAGTCAGATAGAGAAAGACAAATGTATGATATCACTTATGTGTGGAATCTAAAAACTACAGCAAACTAGTGAATAAAAAAAGAAGCAGACTCACAGGTATAGAGAACAAACTAGTGGTTACCAGTGGGGAGAGGGAAGGCGGGAGGGGCAATATAGGGGCAGGGGAGTAAGAGGTTCAAACTATTATGTATAAAATAAGCTACACGGATATATTGTACAACATGGGGAATATAAGCCAATATTTTATAATAACTATAAATGGAGTGCAACCTTTAAAAATTGTGAATCACTCTTTTGTACACCTGTAACTTATGTAATATTGCACATGAACTATACTTTAATAATCAATCCATCAGTCAGGAATTAGAATTCTTAGGGCTTCTTGACAAAGCCCCTGCCATGTGCTCCAGGCAAATTTTCAGGGCTCTACTTGTCTCTCTCTCTCTTTTTCTTTTTTCTTTTTTTTTTCTGGCCATGCTGCACAGCTTGCAGGATCTCAGTTCCCTGACCAGGGACTGAACTCAGACCATGGTTGTGAAAGCCCAGAATCCTAACCATTAGGCAACCAGGGAACTCCCTTCATTGCTCTACTCTTAAATATGAGTCAAAGACAGAGGCCAAAGGAAAATTATAAATGATGGTAGTAGAAGACTAAGACTTAGAAAACTAAGTACTGTTTAAAAGTTTAAAACTCCCTCCCCTCTCCACTACTCCCTGAGCAGCCGGTGGGATGGATAGAGCCAGAGCCAAGGACCTGCCTGCAAGCCATCTGTTTACTTTTCCCTCAGACTTCACCTCTGTCACCCAACCCTTCACTATTCACTGCCTCCACCTCTCTCTCTCTCTCTCTCTCTCACTCTCTCTCACACGCACACACACACATGCATGCGTGCTGGCTTGATTTGAGAACATGCATCATGCTGCTTTTCTTGATAGCAAACATTGTTAATTATGGCTCTGCCTAGGAAATAGGCAAAGATCCCAAGAGCTCAGGCCTTGACAGTAGGGAGCTACACTTCTTTCTGGACAAAGAGTCAGACTAGATTTAGTGACAAATTCTAAATTGCTATGAGAATTTCCCATTTCCTTGAAGCATAATGCTCCATCGATTGATTGCAAGCTGAGTCATATACTGAGTCTGCTTCTCACACTGTCAGCGGGAAGTGTAATTCCTGAATGACTCCCAGCAGACATTTATAGATTTTTCAGTCTGTTGAGTTATAAAAGATACCCAAAGCCTTTTTTTTATGAAGACCTTTAAATAAATCTTGATCTTAACAGCTAAGTCATTGAACATAATTACATTCAACACACTGGAAGTAATCTGCATAGAAGCAAGAGTTAAGTTAATGAGGATAGAAAAACAATTAAGTAAGTGTGTAAAGAAACAAAGAACAGAGGACTGAAGACTGGAGTTCTGCCTTGCAGTTTGCTCTTGTTTAAGAGGTAGAAGAAAGAAAAATAACTATTTAAGGAGATAGGGCAAAGAAAGGAATAGGGACTTGGTTAGGGTACCAGGACAGAAATCAGAGAAAAAGAATACTTCAAGAAAGTGCTGGGGAATTAGTGCTTCCCCATCCTCACTACAATGCAACAGCCCTTAATCAATGACTAACTGAAGTTGGTGTATAAATATCCTGGATCCCACACTCCTTAGGATAACTCTGAGCCCATGTTCTACACTGACTCCCAGAGTTCCCCAGAAGCATTAAGTTCTAGTCACTCACATTGGTAATTGACTTGATAGGGTACCATTTATTGACTTTCTTCCTTTTTCTTTCTCACTTTCCTACACCCCTACTGTTGCTTCCTGGCATCATCTCCAAAAGACTGGGATGAGAAAAGGCCACTGATAAGATTCTTGATAAGATTCTTGAGAGATCAAGATCTGTAGAATGGAAAAGGCAGAAGCCATACTGCTGGATTCTAAGGGGAGAGTTGGAGATGAGGAATAAGAGACAGGAATGGAAAACTGTTTCCAGAAGTTTAGCATTTAGAGGAAGTAAAGAAATGAGGGGGGGATATTAATGGGGCAATGGGACTGGGCAAAATTTTTTTGTTTACATCTATCTATGAGAGATCCAATGCACATTTTTAGACATTTGGCCCTAGGACCATTTGTGTCTTTCTGGAAGCTCCCCTCCCTCTTTAGTTTCACCTTCTACCTCTCTCCTGTTTTTATCACCTCTTTGGCTAGCTTCTCTTCTTTGCCCAGATTTGAGTGTTTGTTTTTCTGAGGATTCTGCACTTGGCCCTCTCCTCATCTTTTTCTATACCCTCTTTCTGGGTAATCTAACCCTCTCTCATGACTTGAACTTCCACCTATACACTACTGATTTCTAAATTTGTATGTTCAACTAAGACTCCTTTCCTGGACTCTACACCCAACTGCCTACTTTATCTATCCAGCAAGCAGCTCAAAATAATCATGCAAAAATTGAACTTCCCATCTTCTCAAATTCATTTTTTCTTTGTATTTGATTGGTGAATGGTACTAACATTCATCCAGTTACCCATATTGGAAAAGTGGAACTCATCCTGAACCCCACCCTCTCTTTCATCACCTTCATTCAGTCAGTAATTAAGTTGAATAAGTCCTTTCCTTTTCTTTAACATTTCCCAAGTCCACCCATTCCTTCCATCTCCACTGTTCCTGCCTGAGTTCAGGCCATTAGCATCTCTTCCATGATACCATAAAGGTCTCTTAAGTGGTCTCACTGCTTTTAGTCTTAACCCATTCATATATTCTTCACACTCCTGCCAGATAGATTGTCTGCTGTTTAAAACATCTCCAGTCTTTTTCACATGCATGTGTTGGGTGGGTGGGGTGGGGCAGGGGGCATTGTATGAGAGAGAGAGAGAGAAAGACACTACAAGAATATTCATGGTCAGAGTTGGAGAAAATTGTGTCAAGGACCCCAGAATTCTGGGTCCGTTCCCATCTCCCTTTCTGTAGGTTCAAACCAAGATAACAACTCTACCAAAGGTAATTATTCCATTGGAATCTTTTTCTGGGTTTAGCCCCTGTGAAACAGGATAAAGATAGGAAAGACATCCCTGGTATTTTTTATCTATGGATGATAGCCACCAGTGGAGGGCCCAAGGTTAAGAAGCAGAGCTGAAGGAAGGTCATGATACAGAGACAGAAAGCTCAAGGTACAGGAGCCCTCCTAACACAAGCATCTTCAAGGCAAAGGCCAACATGGCAAGACACAAGAAGGGGATTTCCTTTTTCTTACAAAACTCTTATTTAGAAAGTTGATTGTGGACTGGGGAGGTAGACATTCCCATCCTAGATCCCACATGGATCAGCAACAACATCTCCTAAGACAGTGATCTTCAACCTGAAGCCCGTGCAGCGCTAGAGGCACATGAAGACTTTATTTCTTTTTTTCTAAATGATTGACGTGGGTTTGTATCCTGCAGGTTCTCCTATCCTACCCACTATTTTACAGTTATCCTTCTCTCTCTTTACAAAAGAAAGTCAGACCTGAATCTTACTGTGGTGCACCAAACAAGGGTGTGCATGTATTGGGGTAAAGGGGGTACATGTTTGGGTGTTGGTGCTGAGAAAGTAAATCACTGGATAACAAAACTTTTTGTAAGCCAGGTATTTCCTATTCTTTCTTCAATAAAACTGTAGGAGGAGCTAAGCAAGCTATCAGCTGACAGCTCAAAGAAAATAAATTTTTATAATATATCATTCTGTTATTTTGTGGTGTATAACTTAAGAGGAGTTTGAAGCACTGAATGCATTTGTTTATAACAAAATGCCTTCCATTTCCATCATCTTATTTATATAAATAAGATTTTCAGGGCTCACACATATATAAACAAACAAAAAAGGAATATGATTGATACTGGATACTGTCTCATTCCAGCAATAAATAATTTTCATCTATGCATTCATGAACCAATTTTTAAAATAGCCCTCTACCTCATTAATAAACGTACTTCAATAAATTTTAGTTTTGATATTTAGTATTACTTATCAAAGTTTGTGATATATTTATATTGTTTTAATCAAATATGTACTTATATTAATTGTAATGATAACTCAATCCAGAAGAAATATTTAAATAAAGTGTAATGGTCATAGCAAATGTTATAAAATTCCATTTCAATTTATATACATAATTTTGGCACAAAGAAGTATGATACTGTGATCAATAAAAGATTTTCAAGCATAAAAATATAATTTTGTGAAGGAAGTGCAATGGAAGTATAAGTTCAAGAAGAAAAAATAGATGCAATGCAATTTTGCAATGCAAAATTTTCTACTGAAAAAGAGGTTGCTCGTGTATGTTTTAAATGAACATTGGTTGGAGGATGGTATTGCATTGCTTGGATATTTAGATTCCACAGGATTCATTTAAAAGAGTGATATAACAGTTTACTTACTTATTTATTTATTTATTTTTGGCTGCGTTGGGTCTTCGTTGCTGCACGTGGGCTTCTCATTGCGTTGGCTTCTCTTGTTGCAGAGCACAGGCTCTAGGCATGCAGGCTTCAGTAGTTGTGGCACGTGGGCTCAGTAGTTGTGGCTCACAGGCTCTAGAGCACAGGCTCAGTAGTTGTGGCGCACAGGCTTAGTTGCTCCACGGCATGTGGGATCTTCCCGGACCAGAGCTGGAACCCGTGTCCCCTGCACTGGCAGGCAGATTCTTAACCACTGCACCACCAGGGAAGCCCATAACAGTTTTTTTTTTTTTTTTTTTTTTTTGCCGTACGCGGGCCTCTCACTGTTGTGGCCTCTCTCGTTGCGGAGCACAGGCTCCGGACGCGCAGGCTCAGCGGCCATGGCTCATTGGCCCAGCCACTCCGCGGCATGTGGGATCCTCCTGGACTGGGGCACGAACCCGCGTCCCCTGCATCAGCAGGTGGACTCTCAACCACTGCACCACCAGGGAAGCCCAACAGTTTATTTTTAAATGCCAATATTTATAAAGTGCCAGAAATTATATCCTTTGCCATGATTAAACTTATGATAAACATGTTAAAGGTCAACTTAAAAATATGCAAAATATGCACAGTATATACAGTTTTCAAATAATTTTAGGGAATTTAAGAGTAAAACTGTTTGAAGCCCACTGAGTTAAGATTCTGTTTTGTTTTAAGTTAACCAAGACCAAAAAGACCACCATCACCATAAAAGTGTTCCCCGTCCTGATAATGCTCCTTACCACTGGGGATAAACTTCTTAGCATTGAGCCAGGATCATAAAGTTCTGGCCATTTCAGATTCCATCAGCTTCCTATTTGGCTAGCCACCTCTCTTCGCCTCATTTTCCACTCAGCATCCCCTGTCAACTCCAGAGTAGAGCCACATGAGATCCTTACAACTCCCCCCCAGAACACCATCACATTCCATACCTCAGGCCTTTGCTCAAACTGCTCCTTCTGCCTGGGATGCCCCTCACCTCTCTCCTCAGTTCCCCTTCTCCATCCAACAGGGAATTTCTCCCTCAAATTGTCATTCATAACTGGCCCTTAATTTAGCATGACCAACCATGCCAGTTTTCCCAGGACTGAAAGGTTTCCTTGGGGGACTTCCCTGGAAGTCCAGTAGTTAAGACTTCGCCTTCCAGTGCAGGGGGTGTGGGTTCGATCCCTGTTTGGGGAGCTAAGATCTCACATGCCTCGCGGCCAAAAAACCAAAACATAAAACAGAAGCAATATTGTAACAAATTCAATAAAGACTTTAAAAATGGTCCACATCAAAAAAAATCTTAAAAAAAAAAGAAAGATTTCCTTGGGATGAGGGACTTGCAGTGCTAAAACCAAAATAGTCCCAGGCCAACCAGGATGGCTGGTCACCTCACTGTTCTACGTCCAAGGGACCGACAATTTGGCTTGGGAAAAGTGACCCCAACTTTAGGGTGTTAACTTCTGTCTTCTTCCTACTGACCACCTTTCACCTGTGGAAGACAATCATTCTTCCATGCTCTGAGAGCACATTCTTAGGATAATACAATTCAAATGCTTTAAGCATTTAAGTCGCTGTATTCCCAATTACCAGCTCACACTTCAAAGAGCAGTTACTCCGTGATCTTAAAAGAAACACTCTCTTCTAATTAATTAAACTCGTTAAGCTTGCATATTCAACTCCTGCCAGTGCATGCCTTAGATTACCACTCCAAAATAATTTATCTACAAAGATTGGGGCTCTTAATCTCCTAAAACTAATTTTGGGAGAGGCATTATAAATTTCCTGCGACTGTATGAATCTGTGTTTGGGGACGTGGAAGATGGAAGGTTGATTCTAAACCACTGAAGAGTTTCCAGAATTTCCCAAGTTAGAATGTAGTCAGAAGGGAAGAAGCCATAGAGACATGTTACCTGATTGAACCTCAGTATCCAATCCAATAAGCCTAATAACACCTATTTTATTAAATTATTGAAAGGATGAAAAGAGGCAGTGTAGCAACTTAGTTAGGAGCACAGATTCTGGAGTCAGGCAGCCTGGGTTTGAATGTTGTCTCTATAGCTTACTAGCTATGTGACCTTGGGCAAGTCACTTAACATTTCTGTACCTCAATTTCATCATCTGTAAAGTGCGAATAACAATAGAAGATGCCTCGTAAGCTTGTTATGAGAATTAAATGAATTAATATGTGCAAAGTGCTTAGAGCAGTGCGAGGCACATAGTAAGTGATACATGCGTTTGTCAACTAAGTGCATGGAAAGTGCCTGCAACATTAATAGGAGCCCAGGAAATGGAAGCTATTATTGTTTTTATAGACATTCTTTCTTAGTGGCATCTCTAAACTTTTAGAGAATAACTGGATTCAACAGAAGTTCAACAAATTACTGAACCGTGAGAATAGATTTTCTAACTCTGCACTGAGAGTCCTTTGTTCATATTATTTAGGGCTCACTGAGAAAAGACTTTGAGAGAAGAGGTTTTTTTGCATTGATAAGAAAGTCTGACAGTTGACAACATAATTATTTTAAATAAATTGTTTTATATTAGCAAGGGTATTGCTGAGGTTTTCATTCCAAGTATTTTATATCCATCATTGTTCTGCCTGTCTGGGAAGAGAAGCCAGCATTTGCAGCATGGTTCAGAGTCCAGGTCAGCAGGCAGCCTTCCTCAGCAGGGCTCCCCTTGGTACACAGGACTGTGAAACCAATTTTGGGTTACCATGGTGACTAAGGGAGCTTCCGGAAATTTTTCCAAATGAAACATTCATTCAGGACATCAACAGTCATGGCCTGGAGGGAGGAACAAAAATGCGCTGTCCCTGACCCCACCAAGTTCACAAGTCTATTGGAGAGCAAGAGTATTTTCTCAAAAATCATTATCTTAAAAAGATGATTTTAAAACATTTTAAAGCTTCTGAAATCAGATGTGTCAATGGATGAGTTCTTTTAACGTTATGGGTTCCCGTGACCCAGATATCTATTGTTAAGTTAATAGATTAAAAGATGTCTTACTATCTGTAACTTTTGGGAACTGAAGAAATTTGGTATACTAGTGTGCCCTTTGCTATGACTGAAGCACATACAAAGGACAGAAGGGACCAAGCATTAGAGGGAGGGAGAAGCAGCATGAGTGTAGTTGAGCTCCCCAGGAAGCTTTCTGCAAACTTCTGCCTTGGTTCTTTTTTTTTTTTTTAATAAATTTATTTATTTTTGGCTGCCTTGGGTCTTCATTGCACAGGCTTTCTCTAGTTGCAGCGAGCGGGGGCTACTCTTCACTGCGGTGTGCGGGCTTCTCACTGCAGTGGCTTCTCTTGTTGTGGAGCACGGGCTCTAGGTGCACGGGTTTCAGTAGTTGTGGCACGCAGGCTCAGTAGTTGTGGCTCCCAGGCTCTAGAGCACAGGCTCAGTACTTGTGGTGCACAGGCTTAGTTGCTCCATGGCATGTGGGATCTTCCCGGACCAGGGCTCGAACCCGTGTCCCCTGCATTGGCAGGTGGAGTCTTAACCACTGTGCAACCAGGGAAGTCCTACTGCCTTGGTTCTGAATTATTTGGATACAGAGAAAGATACAAAACTCTATCAGCAGGATGCAAATCAAATTGCCATCTCTCTCTCTCTCCCTCTCTCTCTCTCCACATGGCATACCAGTCTTACCTTATGACAGAAAGATGAGAGGAACAGGACTTGGTGGTGGCATGGCTCGTGCCCACAGATGGCCAGCCTGTGAGCACTCATCCCTGGCTCTTGCAGCCCAGGCAGCAAGGAGCAGACCTCCTTGAGGAGAATCTGTAGCATCAGCTTTTAGCGTGCTGATCAGGGACACCTCCAATCACACTAATAAGGAGCTCTACAGTTAAGGCCCTACATATACCACAAAGTGTCAGCACTGTACTCCTTCTTGTGGACTGGAGGGATAGTACTGTCCAAAACCAAGAATAGCAAACACTTACATAGCCCTTCCTATGTAAACACTCTGACACTGTTCTAAGAGCCTTACATAGCTAATTCATCTAATCTACACAACAACTTTATAGGTAGATACTATTACTATCCCCATTTTACCAATGAGAAGATAAAGGCATAGAGGTGAAGTAACCTGTTGGCAGCCCCACATTCTACAGGGTGCTGAGATTTGAACTTGGTCTGACTTAAGAGTCCAAGTTCTCTACCTTCTGCTGCCTCTCAGCCTTGCTGTGAGTTAGACAAGCACACATGGGGAGTCCAGGACCACGCACAGACAACTCTTTACTTTGACTTTCATGGTGTATTCCCACCCTTAGAGAGTAGAGAGCAGGGAGAAGGAGTAAAGGTGGGAAAGGCTTCTATTGAACTTCAATGTTTAGTAACTCCCACAGGTGTGGGATGAGGTGGGGTGAGGGTCCCTGTCTCTCAGACCACCCCATGTGGCCAACTCCTCATAGCTGAAAAAGGAACTTCTCCCCTTTGCATCCTTTCCAGCCCTCCATCCACAGCCCTTTCATTTATTTACCCAGAGGCCTTCAGGGGCCAGGAATGTTAACATAAATAGAGAACTAAAGAACAAATTCTCAAATTTAAAAACATTAAAACCTATGCCTGACGAAGAAAACACTTCTGGAGATAGAATGTAGACTGGGGAAGTTGCCACGTTGCAATCGCTGGTCTATTTCTTTGTTTCCTACTCACAGCCAGAGCCTCACCCCTTTCTGGTGCTCAGCCTCCAAGGAACTGTCACCTAGTCATCCTGCCCCATCCTAATCCCTTGCAGGATAGGCCAGATGAGGCTTCGTTAATCTGGGTCTTAAAGGATGGGTAGGAGTTTGCCAGGGAGTAGTCTGAGAATGAAGAAATATGTAGAAAGAAATAGCAAGAGCAAAGGCTGAGAGGTAGAAAACTTAAGAGACTGCTTGAGGGTCTGTGGGTATTTTATGTGACTGGAGAGTGTGGGCATCACATGAGGCTGGAGAGGGAGGCAGCGCCAGGTGTCAGAAAGATTCCAGCATCTACTGAAGAAACTTAGCTTTTGCCCTGGTGTCGGTGAGAAGCCCTCAGAGATTTTAAGTTGGAAAGTAAGATGCTCTGATTTCCATTTAGAACCTTCACCCTGACAGCTGGGAGCTGCAAGCAGGCCAGGCTGTTTGAACCAAAGCAGAGGCTCTCCGGATAGACTGCAGAGGTGCCAGAGATATTTAGCTTGTAGGAATGATAGTGTTCAGTGATAGGGGAGGAGAAGGGGAGAGAAAATTGCAGTGCGGATAAGGTTAGAGCTGGCTCAGGAAAACAATCTAGAACATGATACTTGAATGTCTTCGTACAATCTGTACCATTTTGACTTGAACTTACCCTTGAATTGTCTCAACCTACTATGAGTAAATCCCTGTAGAACTGCTTAAAAAGCTCATTCTTTTCCAGTCCAGTTGTAATTGAGATGTCTAGTAGAGGAAACAAACACAGAACCGGTTTGTGAGGAAATGTGGAGGTAACACAGGCAGTAACATGGCAGCAGCCGATGGGCACGTAGCCTGTGTGACCTCCATGATTCCTGGTGGCTCCCATGCTCTCTTGGTTTCTCTCTCTCTCTTTCAGAGCTTCCAACTGGCACTGCCCCTCTTCAATCCTCCAGCCTTTAATCAACTGGATCCTCAGGGGCAGGCACCTCTGGACTATTTAGTCAATGCCCTGAAAGGGCAGAACAACACCTAGTCAGAGGGACTCCAATATCTCCAGATTCAGGACAATTATCAGAAGAGTGAAGGGCCAGAGGGTAACAGGGAAAACTGCTCTTTGAATCGAGGTCCCCCTGGGGAGATGAGCTGTGGGTGACTCAAGGCTCAAAGGTTTTGTTCAGAATGAACATTGGGAGGCATGACGGTCAGCTTTAAGCCACTTCACAAGGGACAGTGCCTGGGCACCAGAGAGATGAAATTCAGCAAATAAGAAAAGGCTGTGGCCTTTAGCTGCAGGGGTAGCAAATCCCACTGTCTACAGGGACCATGCAAGAGTGGGATGGGCTAGGGAAGACTGTGGCACCCTGCAGCAGGGGTGCTTCATGTAGAAGGGCCAGCTCCTACTCAGATCCAGCCAAGACCATGTGGGAAGGGAGAGCTGCCAACTTCTCAAGAGGAGGGAGAACTTCAGAGTTTTATGAGCCATCTCCTGATTTGGGGATGCTGGCAATTAATTCAAAGTTTAAAAACATTGAGCAGGCCAAACAAAGCTCACTTGTGGGACAGATTTGGCCCAGCAGCTACCAAGTTGCAACCTCTGCTCAGAAACTTGGACATTAAGCTCTGAATTCCAACAATCTGGAGCTAGAGCAGGAAAGACGGTGCAGGAAGTTGGAATAAGGCAAATGGTTCATCAGACCTTAGGAGTCATTAGACCAATTCCTAATTGCATAGATGGGGAAACTGAGGCTTGAGAAGACAAGTACTGAAGGGCACACGGTTTCAGGCAACCTATGGCATTTGCAGCAAGAACAAGGAGACTCAGATCAGGTTCCAGAAAAGCAGCACTGAGCCAGCCTGACTGGCATTTGCTCCTCTCCCCTCAGTCTCCTGTTTGCTTATTTGTTTCTGTTGCCTACTTTGCAGCTGTGACTGATACATACGTCCTCTCCTGAACTCTGCATTCTCCCCATCGGACTCCCGGAGACTGTCTTGAGCTTCATCTGGAGCCCTGCCAAGACCTCTCGGCCTGGAGCTGGTGCTATTTCTGAGTCTGTTGGCACTGTGGGCGCCACCCCCCCCCCAACTGTCCCTGGGCTCCTCCCTGGGCCTGTGTGAGCCCCACCTGTGCCGGCTGTGACACACAGCTAGTAAGGGGCAAAAATATGGCTTGATCTCAGTCTGCCTGAGTCCTATGTTCTGTCCACTCAGACACACTGCTTCCCAGGCTTACTATCTCCCTGCAGAATGGAAAGGCAGGTTTGAATATCATTTTTGTGTGTGAACTATAAAGTGAGTTTGAGTACATTTCAGTTTTGCTTTTCCTTGCCCATTTTGCCCTCTCATAGTCAGGGACAACTTCCCTGTTAGGCACGGCAAGCACAGTATCGAGGGTCCATGGTACTCTAAAGGGACCACAAAATGTTTTCATCTTCGTTTCTGTAAAACTCATAATAAAAATAAATACAATGAATATATAAAACCGAATCCAGTGTACTTAATGCCAGTGAACTATACACTTCAAACGGTAAATGTTCTGTTATGTGTATTTTAACACAATAAAAAAAAAAGCGAATGCAGCCTGGATTGTATTCATCTTTACACCAACACAGTCATAAAATACAATTTTTAATATTTTTTATGGAAAAAGGGTCCACAAATTCAAACTTCCAGGGCCCATGAAAGTCATAATTCAGCCCTTGCTAATAGTGAGTATTTGGCTAATTCATATCAAAGATAAGTTTCATACTTATGGACCAAACCATATGGACTGCCACTTGTCCATGGCCTTGAGAGCCTAAGGTTACATGTGTGAAGGTTACACACCATGATCCAGGCTCCTAGCACCTGTCACCTGGTGGCAGCTACAGAGATTGTTCAGGTGAGATGCTGAGGACAGTGGCTATGAGAACTTTGTTAGTTCCAGTCTCCACAGTACAGGTTCCCCTTTCACACAGTGAAGCCAGATCCTTGGAGGTGATCAATTTTATTCCAGAGGTTTTTTTTTTGTTTTTTTTTTGGCCGCACCATGCAGCATGTGGGATCTTAGTTCCCAGACCAGGGATCGAGCCCTTGCCCCCTTCAGTGGAAGTACAGAGTCCTAACCACTGGACCGCCAGGGAAGTCCCCCAAACTGCATTTTTGACGCTTTTTAAAATTAACAAATCTTTCTCTTGGTTTACCAAGACAGCCTTCTGGTGGCTCTCCCTGACTTGACTTTTGCTCCATTCCAACCCAGTATGACTTTTGTAAACTTTTATCTCCCTAAAATAAGATTATTCAGTGACTCCCAATATTGTCATTATTTCAAAAGCTTGATGGAACCCCACTTTTACTCATGGCAAGTAAAATGAACTAACTCGAAGTTGCTTGAGTTTGGGCTAGAATTGTACCAGCATACTTGGTATAATTAATAAATTTTGAGAAAACAAATGGATTTTTTTCTTTCACACATGGGCCCTTGGGGAAAAGTTCATGAACGGGTCCTGGGAAGTGCAAAGGCCTGGGGTTCCCTGGAAATGTCTCAGCAGAGCTGGCCTGACCCTTCTGGGAGGGCAGCTGCTACTCCAGCCACAGAGAAATTACTCACTAGCTGACTACAGGAGAGGGGGAGGGGACGATGAGGAAACATCACATTAAAATTCAATGCAAAGTGAAAGCTTGTCTTGAGCAAGAGTGAATGACTCAGCAAGAAACCTTTTTCCAGGATTTGGTTACTGCTCTCTGCAATTCCTATATTAAATAACAAGCACATACTTATTATTTGCTTGAAGTAATTTCATTACTCACCAGATGGCAAATAAGCAACAAACACATTTCCTGGAATGCTTTTTAAATCCTAAAGCGAAAGGACTGCGTAGGGTCACAGATACTTGGTGCATCTGGTCATTGAGGGGAACTTGGCCTTTGGCACGTGAAAGAGGTTTTGGTTTTTAAGTCTAGTTCTGCTTGTTTGTCTCTATAGTACATAGTTATCATCTCCCCCTCCCAATTTTGGGGGGAAATAATAAATACATACATACTCAGTTCACTCTTTTCTTTATTTAAGTAGTACTTACTAGATATCTTCATTGTGCTATTCTGGACCTAGGGGCTGCAGCAGTGAACAAAATCAAGGTCCTTGATGAAACAAATTCAGGAATTCAGGTTTATGCGGTATAGGTGGGCATGTGACCTTGGTTATTCCTTAGCATAATCTCTCTCCTTAACCATCATTCAGTAATGGACTCAGAAATGTGCATGTGTCTCAGATGAGGTTCCCTAGAAGCAGAGCCTGAGGCAAGGATTCAGATGTAAGGAAGACAGGTGTGCTCTTAGGAGAAACACGTAAGGGAGTGAGGGAAGCAAGATAGAGAAGAGGAAGGAGACGAGAAGAAAGCTGGTGTCAGGTAAAGTCCAGATTTGACCTGATTTTGTTTCTGGAAGGAGAAGCTTGCCTCTGGAACACAAATTGCACTACAGAGTTGTTTCTGCCTGGAGGCAAGGTGCTGCCCTTTTGTACCTCCTTGTCTGTCAGTCACTGTTCTAGAGATAGAGGCAGTGTAACTTTCCAGGCATCCTTGGGTTAGGAGGCTCTTATGAACCAAGGGCAACTCTCATAAGTCAAGGTCACAGGTTTAAGCTGCTAGCCACAGCCTCAAAACAGCTGTGGGTGGTGGGAAGAGGGATAAGGATGGGAAGAGTGTAACAGCTGATAGAGGGGATCTGGATGGAGCACCAAAAACATCTACTACTTTGTGTGTCTCAACCAGGCTAATCTTAGACTGTGAGATTCACTTCTGCGACTTCTGTGGGAACCACTGGGAAAATAACCACTCATTTTGCTCATTGTGAAATTAGTAGGATATATGCCTGCAGCTGCTTAAGCCCAGGAGGAGTCAACTGAAAGGAAATAAGTATAGAGAAATGTAGAGAGACAGAGTCCTGATGACACTGAGTCTCACAACCAGCTGTACAAACAGGCACGTGGCCTTGGCCATGAGTGATGTCCAGCTGGGCAGAGTGTAAAAGCTGAGTCCCAGGGGCACAAATATTTAAAGAGAGAACCAAAGAAGAAGCAGTCATGGAGGATACTGGGGTGTCGGAGAAATGGGAACCTAAACTGAAGAAGACGTTTTGAGCCTGTATCAGTAAGGTTTTGCATAAATTCCTTTAGGGAATTAGTTTAGTAGAATATTTCTGGGTGGCACATTCCCCCTTTTTCTAGATCTCCTGCAACTGCGAAATGAACATGTTCATTTTTGCCTCAACACCCCCTCTTGGAAATGATCCCTTGTGTAGCTCCTACTCAGCCTGGGATCCTGCCTCCTCTGGCCACATTTTATTAGAACCTATGGAAACCAATCCAAAGGCAACCAAATTCCCTGAATAAGCTAAGCTGAAAAGCCCAGTGATTGTCTCTGATGGATATTTTAATTAAAAAAACATACAGTGTGAGCCTAAATCAGCACAGGGACAAGCCAGCACCACAGCTAGTAGGAAGATAAAATAATGAGAGAAGAGTCACCTTGGGAAGAAAAAAGAAACCGGTCCTCACAAAGAAACAGATTAAATAAAGCAAATGCAAAAGAAGTGGAAACCAAGAGCCATGCAACTTTGTGAGAACTGGAGGGGTAGCATCACATCCTGACTTTCGGTTTTGAGTCCCATGTCACCAGCACAGTCTCATTTCCTGACCTCAGATGCTTAAGACACTGTCCATTGACGTCTTATAATAATGTACGCTCCACCTAAGGTAACTCAAGTGACCTTCTGTTCTGTGACAAGTCCTCTCTGAATTATGAGACAAAATGCCTATCACATCTATGTGGCCCACTAAACAGATGTGTATTACATTTAGACAGTATGGTGGATGGATTTATTGGCACCAGTCCTTCACCTTTGTCTGCATCCACACCCTTTGCCATGTGACTTTACAGTTCCTCTCTTTAGAGGCAGGATATATTTCTCCTTACTGTGTGCAAAGTTTTGTGATTCTCTTTGGTCAGAAGGATATTATCGGACACTGTGCAAGGGAAAACTTGAAATATGCTTGTACAGTTGGGCTTGCCCTCTTGCATCTCTGCTATCACCATGAGAAGAACTGTCCCCAGGTAGCTACTGCCCGATCAGCCTGAGCCTTAGAATGAACACATTTGGAACATATCTGAGCCGTACTCTTGATGAAGACCCAAACACAGCTTGAAGCAGAGCCATCCAACCAAATCCAGTCTAGATCAGCCAATTCTCAGATACACAAGCAAGAATAAATGAGTTTGGGATTATTGTTACACAGAATTATTGCAACTATAGCTCACTGACACATACACTAACAATTCCTGGAATATTACAGCCAAGCAATGCTATTACCACCTTTCTACACTTACTGAAATTTCCTTGGCCTTACCCTCAGTTCATAGGGGGATGGTGTGGTGGGCTCAGCTTTGTGCCTCAGGCCTCATAGTATCCCAGCTCTCATGAGGCTCCACTGGACACAAGAACTTTCATTCTTTTCAGGGTCCACACTAAAATCATCTTCTTCAAGCTCATGGCTCAATCCTAGCAAGGCTGGTGGATCTTACCTTTAGCAGGTTCTGGGTTTTGGAGCCTAACAGCAAAGCAGTGCCGACTGTCTTCTTTCTGCCACAACCAGACCATGAGATAGTTAAATAAGAAGGCCACCAGACACTGGTAGGTAATTTACATAAATTCTTTTGTTTAATCCTCATAGTAAATCTTGACGTATTATTATAAAATGTTATGTTATCTCCACTTTCCTTTGGAGATTGAGAGAGTTTGAGTGATGTGCCCAAGGTCACCAGCTGGTTAATGGTAGAGTGAATCAGGTCTCTGGTCTCCTAAATCCTAGTTGGTGTTTTTCCCTCTGCTTACCAAGGTGTCCTCCACCCCGATGTGTCCAGTTCCCTTCAGCTCACATCAGCTTAACCCAGCTGGGAGGGGACTCAGTAGTCATGGAGTCAAATTCTCTTACTTCAGAGGAGAGATTAAGTGAGATTAAGGTGGCAGAAGATTGGGGATTAGAATTCAACCTCGCGACTGAAATTGAGGGCATGTTCAGGGCACTAAGCTGTCCCAGTTCTTGGAAGGGACTAAAATTCTTTTGCCAAGGAAAGAGTATTTACTTTACAAGGTCAAACTGTAAGAGAAACACAGCACAAACTCTGCCTGGTGAGTGTCCAGTGTATTCCAGTTTATGGAGCATTTTCACATCTAAGATATCCCTTGAGACTCCCACCAGCCCTGGAGGTCACCAAGTCCTATGCCCTCTGCCATGTCTCCCTGGAAACTCAGAGTGATCGAGTGTTCCACTCAAAACAGAACTGCGACAGGATGAGGGCCAGCTTCTGTTCTGCCTCCTAGCTACATGCAAGCTGAGAGAGGCCCTTCCTGGAGGCTGCAGCTGCACACTGTGAATGCAGGCTGGCTGCACTCACCCTCAGCCTCTGTTGGCTCTGCATTTCTTGCATTGAAAAGTGCCGGCAGGCTTAGGGCCAGAAGAAGATCTCATTAAGGTGTGTGAAACATATGCTTCACTGCTCCTTTGTTGCTGTCAGACAAGAAGACTGAAGAATTAAGCATGGATGAATTTCTGGAAGTGAACAAGGATAGTGCCAGAATCAAGAGTACAAGAGAAAATACCAACTTTTTTTAAAATTACAAAATCCAAACTTGAAGAGACTGTAAGGTTTCAAGCTGCTGGCTAGTTGTCTACCTTGGAGCAATTCCTCTGCCCTTCTCCATACGCCAAAGCTATGTTATTTCTGAAAAATATCCTCCAAGGATTAGCAATGCTTTTGTGGGACTAGTTAGTGATGCATCAGAAATTAGAATAGAACTTTTAAAACTTGAAGTTAGGATTCTCCAACTGCATTTGTACTTTTCTGAAATACAATGTCAAAGGCTACCTCCTTCCATCTGGACAGCTGGGCCATTCAGCTCTGGTGAATTTCTCCTTGGTGAATGTCATGGACATGGTAATCTGCCACTCAGATCCCCTTCATTGCAGGATTGCTGCCCCAACTACTAGGAGTGCTGTTAGCAGACAACCTTTGGTCATCAGTTCCTTCAGGGGTTGTCTCATCTGTAGAGATTAACTTCACCTAAGGTTAGTCTTTCAGGGCTGGCCATTCACCCAAGGTCAGTCTCAGGACTGGCCATATCCAATGAAGAAAGATGCAGGAAATAAAGACCTAGCCACCTCAACCCAACTTGGGAAAACTTTGAAGGGCCACTCTCACTCTGAAACTCCATTTGAGGGAGCCAAGCCTACCGTTGGGCTTGCATCACAGTTTGATTTCTCGCTCTGTCAACTCCTGCTTCTGTCAACTCCTGCTTCTTTCCCCTTCATTCAGCAAGAGTCGATCCCGAGGGTACTTCCCCATGAATATCCAGCTCACTAAACTCCATCTCAGATCTGCTTCCTGGAGAACATAATTTGAGATAAGTTGTTTCAATATTTTTTTCAGCTTTTAGATGATTTTTAGAACAGGTTTAGGATCACAGCAAAACTGAGCAGAAGGTACAGAGATTTCTCATGTAACCCCTTGCCCACCACACACACAGCCTCCCCCAGTATCAAAATCCCACACCAGAGTGACTCATTTGTTACAATTGATAAACCTACTCTGACACATCATTATCACCCAAAGTTCATAGTTTATATTAGAGTTTTATAGGTTTTGACAAATGCATTATGATATGTGTCAACTATTATGGTGTCATACAGAGTAGTGTCATTGCTCTAAAAACCCTCTGTGCTCTGCCTGTTCACCTCTCCCTCCTTCCTTTACTCCTGGCAACTGGTGATCTTTTACTGCTTCCATAGTTTTGCCTTTTCTAGGCTGTCATATGATTGGAATCATACAGTAGGTAGCCTTTTCAGATTGGCTTCTCTCACTTAGTAATATGCATTTAAGCCTCTTCCATGTCTTTTCATAGCTTGATGGCTCATTTCTTTATAGTGAATAATAATTCATTGCCCAGATGGACCACAGTTTATTTACCCATTCACCTACTGAGGAACATGTTGGTTGCTCCCAAGTTTTGGCAATTATGAATAAAGCTGCTGTAAACATTCCCATGCAGGTCTTTCTGTGGACATAAGTTTTCAGCTCCTTTGGGTAAATACCAAGGAGTGTGATTGCTGGATTATACAGTAAGAGTATTTTTAGTTTTGTAAAACACTGCCAAATTGTCTTCCAAAGTGGCTGTACTCTTTTGCATTCCCACCAGCAATGTAAGAGAGTTCCTGTTGCTCCACGTCCTCATCAGCATTTGGTGTTGTCAGTGTTCCAGATTCTGGCCATCCTAATAGGTATATAGTGGTATCTCATTGTTGTTTTAATTTGCACTTCTCTGATGGCTTGTGCTGTAGAGCATCTTTTCATATGCATATTTGCCATTGTATATCTTCTTTGGTGAGATGTCTGTTAAGGTCTTTGGTCCATTTATTTGGGCTGTTTATTTTCTTATGGTTAAGTTTTAAAAGTTCTTTGTATATTTTGGATAACAGCCCATTTTCAGATGTGCCTTTTGCAAATATTTTCTCCCAGTCTGTGGCTTGCCCTCTGATTCTCTTGACATTGTCTTTTGCAGAGCAGAAGATTTTAATTTTACTGAAATCTGGCTTATCAATTATTTCTTTCATGGATTGTATCTTTGTTGTAGCTAAAAAGGTATCACCTTACCCAAGGGCATCTAGGTTTTCTCCTATATTATCACCTAGGAATTTCATAATAAGTTTTGCATTTTACATTTAGGTCTATGATCCATTTTGAGTTAATTTTTTTGTGAAGAATGTAAGATCTGTGTCTAGATTCTTTTTTTTTTCCTGCATGTGGATGTCCAGTTGTTCCAGCACCATTTGTTGAAAATATATTTTTTCCATTGTATCATCTTTGCTCCTTTGTCAAAGATTAGTTGATTATATTTATTAGGGTCTATTTCTGTGCTCTCAGTTCTGTGCCATTAATCTATTTGCTTATTCTTTTGCCAATATTGCACCATCTTGATTACTGTGGCTTTATAGTAAGTCTTGAATCTGAGTTATGTCAATCTTCTAACTTTGTTCTGCTCATTCAATATTATATTTATCACTCTGGATTTTTTGCCTTTCTATGTAAACTTTGTTTATTGTTTAAAGTTCTTAATTTTATTTTTTCCCAGCTTTATTGTGATATAATTGATATATAAGGTTGTGTAAGTGTAAGGTGTACAGTGACAATTTGATATATGTATATATTGTGAAATGTTTGCCACAATAAGGTTAGTTAACACATCCTTCACCTCACATAATTACCATCTTTGTTGTTCTTCTTCGTATGGTGAGAGCATTTAAGATCTACTCTCATAGCAACTTTCAAGTATACAATAAGGTATTGTTATCGATAGTCACCATGCTGTGCATTAGATCCCTGAAACTTATTCACATTGTAATTGAAAGTCTGTAACCTTTGGCCAACATTTTCCCTTTTTCCCTACCCCCTATTCCCTGGTAACCATCAATTTGCTCTCTATTTCTATGACGTTAATGTTTTTAGATTCCACATATAAGTGAGATCATACGCTATTAGTCTTTCTCTGTCTCATTTTCTTTACCCATTCGTCCATGATGGACACTTTGTTTTCTTGTCTTGGTTACTGTGAATAATGCTGCAATGAACACAGAAGTGAAGATATCTCTTCAAAATAGTGATATCAGTTCCATTGGATATATACCCAGAAGTGGGAATGATGCATCATATGTAGCTCTATTTTCAATTTTTTAAGGAACTTGCATACTGTTTTCCATAGTGGCTGCACCAATTTACATTCTCACCAACAGTGCACAAGGGTTCCCTTTTCTCCACATCCTTGCCAGACTTTGTTATTTATCTCTTTTCTTTTTGATAATAGCCTTTCTAACAGGTGTGAGGTGATATCACGTTGTGGTTTTGATTTTCATTTCCTTGATGGTTAGTGATTTTAAGCACCTTTTCATGGACTTGTTGACCATATGTATGTTTTCTTTGGGAAAATATGTATTCAGGTCCTTTACCCAAAACCAAATTAGGTTATTTGGTTTTTTGCTATTGAGTTTCTATGAATTCCTTATATATTTTGGATGTTAACCCTTTATTGGATATATGGTTTGTAAATATTTTCTCCCATTCCTAGGTTACCTTTTCATTTCATATTGTTGATTGATTCTTTGGATGTGTCTTTTTGCTTAATGTAGTCCAACTTACTTACTTTTGCTTTTTTTTTTTTCTTTTCTTTTCTCCTTTAACACCCTTATTGGAGTATAATTGCTTTACAATGTTGTGTTAGTTTCTGCTGTATAACAAAGTGAATCAGCTATATGCATATGCATATCCCCATATCCCCTCCCTCTTGCATCTCCCTCTCACCCTCCTTATCCCACCACTCTAGGTGGTCACAAAGCACAGAGCTGATCTCCCTGTGCTATGCAGCTGCTTCCCACTAGTTATCTATTTTACATTTGGTAGTGTATATATGTCAATGTCACTCTCTCAATTCGTCTCAGCTTACCCTTTCCCCTCCCTGTGTCCTTAAGTCCATTCTCTATGTCTGCATTTTTATTCCTGTCCTGCCCCTAGGTTCATCGGAACCATTTTTTTTAGATTCCATATATAAGTGTTAGCATATAGTATTTGTTTTTCTCTTTCTGACTTACTTCACTCTGTATGACAGACTCTAGGTCCATCCACCTCACTACAAAGAACTCAGTTTTGTTTCTTTTTATGGCTAAGTAATATTCCTTTGTATATATGTGCCACATCTTCTTTATCCATTCACCTGTCGATGGACACTTAGGTTGCTTCCATGTCCTGGCTATTGTAAATAGTGCTGCAATGAACATGTGGTACATGACTCTTTCTGAATTATGGTTTTCTCAGGGTGTATGCCCAGTAGTGGGATTGCTGGGTCATATGGTAGTTCTATTTTTAGTTTTTTAAGGAACCTCCATACTGTTCTCCATAGTGGCTGTATCAATTTACATTCCCACCAACAGTGCAAGAAGGTCCCTTTTCTCCCCACAGTCTCCAGCATTTATGGTTTGTAGATTTTTGATCATGGCCAATCTGACCTCTGCATACAGGTCTTTTGTCTCCTTAAGTAGGTTTATTCCTAGGTATTTTATTCTTTTTGTTGCAGTGGTAAATGGGAGTGTTTCCTTAATTTCTCTTTCAGATATTTCATCATTAGTGTATAGGAATGCAAGAGATTTCTGTGCATTAATTTTGTATCCTGCTACTCTACTAAATTCATTGATTAGCTCTAGTAGTTTTCTGGTAGCATCTTTAAGATTCTCCATGTATAGTATCATGTCATCTGCAACAGTGACACTTTTACTTCTTCTTTTCCGATTTGTATTCCTTTTATTTCTTTTTCTTCTCTGATTGCCGTGGCTAAAACTTCCAAAACTCTGTCGAATAATACTGGTGAGAGTGGGCAACCTTGTCTTGTTCCTGATCTTAGAGGAAATGGTTTTAGTTTTTCACCATTGAGAATGATGTTGGCTGTGGGTTTGTCATATATGGCCTTTATTATGTTAAGGTAAGTTCCCTCTATGCCTACTTTCTGGAGAGTTTTTATCATAAATGGGTGTTGAATTTTGTTGAAAGCTTTTTCTGCATCTATTGAGATTATCATATTGTTTTTATCCCTCATTTTGTTAATATGGTGTATGACATTGATTTGTGTATATTGAAGAATCCTTGCATTCCTGGGTAAACCCCACTTGATCATGGTGTATGATCCTTTTAATGTGCTGTTGGATTCTGTTTGCTGGTATTTTGTTGAGGGTTTTTGCATCTATGTTCATCAGTGATTTTGCCTGTAGTTTTCTTTTTTTGTGACATCTTTGTCTGGTTTTTGTATCAGGGTGATGGTGGCCTCGTAGAAAGAGTTTGGGAGTTTTCCTCCTTCTCTTATATTTTGGAAGAGTTTGAGAAGGATACATATTAGCTCTTCTCTAAATGTTTGATAGAATTTGCCTGTGAAGCCATCTTGTCCTGGGCTTTTGTTTCTTGGAAGATTTTTAATCACTGTTTCAATTTCAGTGCTTCTGATTTGTCTCTTTATATTTTCTATTTCTTCCTGGTTCAGTCCCAGAAGGTTGTGCTTTTCTAAGACTGTGTTCATTTCTTCCAGGTTGTCCATTTTATTGGCATATACTTGCTTGTAGTAATCTCTCATGATCCTTTGTATTTCTGCAGTGTCAGTTGTTACTTCACCTTTTTCATTTCTAATTCTGCTGTTTTGAGTCTTCTCCTTTTTTTTTTTTTTTTTTTTTGTTGTTGTCCGTGGGCCTCTCACTGTTGTGGCCTCTCCCATTACGGAGCACAGGCTCCAGACGCACAGGCTCAGCGGCCATGGCTCATGGGCCCAGCCGCTCCGCAGCATGTGGGATCTTCCCGGACCGTGACACAAACCCATGTCCCCTGCATTGGCAGGTGGACTCTCAACCACTGCGCCATCAGGGAAGCCCTCTTCTCTCTTTTTTTATTGATGAGTCTGGCTAATGGTTTATCAATTTTGTTTATCGTCTCATAGAACCAGCTTTTAGTTTTATTGATATTTGCTATTGTTTCCTTCATTTCTTTTTCATTTATTTCTGATCTGATCTTTATGATTTGTTTCCTTCTGCTAACTTTGGGGTTTTTTTGTTCTTCTTTCTCTAATTGCTTTAGGTGTAAGGTTAGGTTGTTTATTTGAGATTTTTCTTGTTTTGTGAGGTAGGATTTTATTACTATAAGCTTCCCTCTTAGAACTGCTTTTGCTGCATCCCATAGTTTTTGGTTTGTTATGTTTTCATTGTCATTTGTTTCTAGGTATGTTTTGATTTCCTCTTTGATTTCTTCAGTGATCTCTTGATTATTTAGTAGTGCATTGTTTAGCCTCCATGTGTTTGTATTTTTTACAGTTTTCTTCATGTAATTGATATCTAGTCTCATAGTGTGTGGTCAGAAAGGATACTTGATATGATTTCAATTTTCATAAATTTACCAGGGCTTGATTTGTAACCCAAAATATGGTCTATCCTGGAGAATGTTCCATGAGCACTTGAGACGAAAGTGTTTTCTGTTGTTTTTGGATGGAATGTCCTATAAGTATCAATTAAGTCCATCTTGTTTAATGTGTCATTTACAGCTTGTGTTTCCTTATTTATTTTGATTTTGGTTGATCTGTCCATTGGTGAAAGTGGGGTGTTTAAGTCCCTTACTATTATTGTGTTACTGTCAATTTCCCCTTTTATGGCTGTTAGCATTTGCTTTATGCATTGAGGTGCTTCTATATTGGGTGAATAAATATTTACAATTGTTATATCTTCTTCTTGGATTGATCCCTTGACCATTATGTAATGTCCTTCTTTGTGTCTTGTAATAGTCTTTATTTTAAAGTCTGTTTTGTCTGATATGAGGATTGTTACTCCAGCTTTCTTTTGATTTCTATTTACATGAAATATCTTTTTCCATCCCCTCACTTTCAGTCTGTATGTGTCCCTATGTTTGAAGTGGGTCTCTTGTAGGCAGCATATATATGGGTCTTGTTTTTGTATCCATTCAGCCAGCCTATATCTTTTGGTGGGAGCATTTATTCCATTTACATTTAGGGTAATTATCGATATGTATGTTCCTATTACCATTTTCTTAATTGTTTTGGGTTTGTTATTGTAGGTCTTTTCCTTCTCTTGTGTTTGCTGCCTAGAGAAGTTCCTTTAGCATTTGTTCTACAACTGGTTTTGTGGTGCTGAATTCTCTTAACTTTTGCTTATCTGAAAAGGTTTTAATTTCTCCATCAAATCTGAATGAGGTTCTTGCTGGGTAGAGTAATCTTTGTTGGAGGTGTTTCCCTTTCATCTCTTTAAATATGTCCTGCCACTCCCTTTTCGCTTGCAGAATTTCTGCTGAAAATCAGCTGTTCACCTTATGGCGATTCCTTTGTATGTTATTTGTTGCTTTTCCCTTGCTGCTTTTAATATTTTTTATCTGTATTTCCGAGTATAGAGGTAGGGCCCTGGGTGGAGTGTAGGGGCAAGACTTGGGTTCTTTGCGGCAGGAGGGAGGCTCCGAGGGCAGGAGGATTAGACTCAGGATCCCAACAGACTCCCCAGTGCCTAAATGGACAGGGAGAGCACTGGCCGCATTCCCTTCTATTCCTTCACGCCCCTCCCCCACCATCGCCCCCAGCGTCTCCCCCATCATCACTGGACCCCTAACCGTGGGTGGGTCCCTCTGGGTGTAAGAACTCCTCCCCTCCCCCAGCCACCCCTCAGAGATGCCGGTCCTGGTGGTCCAGCCTTTACTTTTGCACCCCCTTCCCTCCCTCCCACTCCCTCCGGACCCACGTGGCTCGAGGGGGCCTCCGTGGGCAGAGGATCAGGCCTGGGATCTCAGCAGGTTCCTGGGGGCCCAAGTGGGCAGGGGAAACCTGGCCATGCTCCCTTTTGATCCTCTGCCCTCCTAATGGTTCCCCAATTTCCCCCTTCTGGCATGGGATCCCTTCCCCTTCCCCAGTCACCTCTCAGGGGTGCCAGTCCTGTCCCGCCTCCACATCTCCTCCCCCTTCACTCCCCCCACACCCCACATCCTACCCAGTTGCTGGGGGTTCCTCCCGTTCCCTTAGGTGTCCGTGGTCCCCCACCGGTGCCTGGTAGGTGCCCTAGTTGTGAGAAGATGTGAATTCCATGTCCTCCTAGTATGCCATCTTGACTCCACCCCCACTTTTGCTTTTGTTGCTTGTGCTTTTAGTGTCATATCTAAAAAGTCATTGCCAAGACTGATGGTAAGGTGTTTTTTCCCTGTTTTCTTCTAGAAATTTTATAGTTTGGAGTCTTATTTTTAAGTGTTTAATCCATTGTAGCTTAGTTTTTGTGAATGGTGTAAGTTAAGGGTCTAAATTCATTCTTTTTAATGTGAATATCCTGTTTTCCAACACTATTTTTTGAAGAGAGTATATTATCCCCATTACGTATTAGTTGACCACATATGTGTGGGTTTATTTCTGTGATCTCAATTCTCTTCCATTGGTCTACGTGTATGTTTCTGTGGCAATACCATGTTGTTTTGATTACTATAGCTTTGTAATAAAAGTGTGAAATCAGGAAGCGTGATGCCTCAAGCTCTGTTCTTTCTCAGAATTGCTTTGGCTATTTGGGATCTTTTGGGGTGATTGCAAATGAATTTTAGGATTATGTTTTCTATTTCTGTGAAAAAATGATATTGGAATTTTAATAGGAACTGCTCTGAATCTATAGATGACTTTGAATAGTGTGGACACTTTAACAATATTAACTCTTCCAATCCATGAACATGAGAGATCTTTCCATTTTTTTCTTCCTCAATTTCTTTCACCAATATCTAAGAGTTTTACTTCCTTGGTTAAATTGATTCCTAAGTAGTTTATTGTTTTTGGTGTTATTCTAAGTAGAATTATTTTCTTTATTTCTTTTCCAGATAGTTCATTTTTCATGTAGTTCATCTATATTCATCAGGGATATTGGCTTGTAGTTTTCTTTTCGTGTAGTATCCTTATCTGGCTGTGGTAAAAAGGTAATGTTGGCCTTGTAAAATGAGTTTGAGAGTGTTCCTTCCTCTTCAATCTTTTGGAAAAGTTTAAGAAGGGATGGCATTAGTTCTTTAAAAGTTTTGTTGTATTCACCCATGAAGCCACCTGGACTTTTCCCTGTTAGGAGGATTTGATTACTGATCAATCTCCTTACTTGTTGTTTGTTTGATTTTCTACTTCTTCGTGATTCAGTCTTGGTAGGTCGAATGTTTCCAGGGACTTATCCATTTGTTCTAGGTTGTCCATTTTGTTGACATAATTGTTCACAGTAGTCTCTTATGATCCTTTGTATTTCTGTGATATCAGTTATAACATCTCCTCTTTCATTTATAATTTTATTCATTTGAGTTATGTCTTTTTTTCTTGGTAAATCTAGCTGAGTTTTGTCTATTGGTTATCTTTCAAAGCAAACTTTTAGCTTCATTGATCCTTTCTATTTTTTTTCTATTCTTTATTTCATTTACTTTTGCTCTGATTTTTCTTATCTCCTTCTTTCTGCTAACTTTGTGATTAGTTTGTTTTTTCTTTTTCTAGTTCCTTGAGGTGTAAAATTAGGTTGTTTGTTTGAGATATTTCTTTTTTTCTTAATGTAGATATTTATCACTCTACACTTTCCTCTTATCACAGCTTTTGCTGCGTACCATAAGTTTTGGTGTGTTGTGTTTCCATTTTCATTTGTCTCAAGATATTTTTGATTTCATCTTTGACCTATTAGTTGTTCAGGAGTGTGTTGTTTAATTTCCACATATTTCTGAATTTTCCAGTTTTCCTCCTGTTATTGATTTCTAGTTTCATAGCACTGTGGTCAGAAATGAGAGTTGGTATGATTTCAGTCATTTTAAACTCATTAAGATTTATTTTGTGACCTAACATATGACCTGTCCTGGAAAATGTCCCATGGGCTTTTGAGAAGAATATGTATTCTTCTGCTGTTGGATGGAATGTTCTCTTTATGTCTGTTAGCGCCATTTGGTCTAAAGTATAGTTCAAGTCCAATATTTTCTTTATTAATTTTCTGTCTGGAAGATCTTTCCATTGCTGAAAATGAGGTATTGAACTTTCTTACAACTGTTGTGTTGCTACCTATTTCTGTCTTCAGATCTGTTAGCATTTGCTTAATATATTTAGGTGCTCTGATGCTAGGTGCATATGTATTTATAATTGTTATATCCTCTTGGTTAATTGATCCCTTTCTTTGCCTCTTATAGTTTGTGACTTAAAGACTATTTTTTCTTTTGGTATTCAATTTGCATGGAGTATTTTTTTCTATTCCTCCACTTTGAGCCTACATATGACTTTGAAGCTAAAGTGGGTCTCTTGCAGCAGCATATAGTCTGTTTTTTAAAAAATTTGTTCATCCATTTGATGCCTTTTTATTGTAGAATTTAATCTATTTAAATTTAAAGTAATTGTTGATAGATAAGGACTTACTATTCCCACCTTGTTAATTGTTTTCTAGCTGTTTTGTACTTCCCTTGTTTTTAATTCCTCTCTTGCTGTCTTCCTTTGTGAACTGATGATTTTTCTTAGTGATGTACTTTGATTCCCTCATCTTTATTTTGTTTGTACCTACTATAGGTTTTTGTTTTCTGGTTACCCTCTGGCTTACTTGAAACATCTATAACAATATGTTTTAAGCTGATAACAACTTAATTTCAGTCACATACCTACCCTTTTACTCTACCCTTTTACTACTCCTCTCCTTCTTATGTTTTCAATGTCTCTATATTGTGTATCCATTAAGAAAGTATTGTAGCTATAGGTATTTTTAATACTTTTGTTCTTTTACCTTTATTCTAGGGTTAAGTGGTTAACACACCTCCGTATTACAGTATTAGAGGTTTTTTTTTTTTTTTTCTGGATGTGCCACATGGCTTGTGGGGTCTTAGTTCCCTGACCAGGGATTGAACCCAGGCCCACGGCAGTGAAAGCACCAGCTCCTAAACACTGAACCCCAGGGAATTCCTAGAGTATTCTTTTCTTTTTTTTTCTCTTTTATTTTATTTTTTTTTTTAAATAAATTTATTTTATTTATTTATTTTTGGCTGCGCTGGGTCTTCTTTGCTGAACGCAGGCTTTCTCTAGTTGCGGTGAGCAAGGGCTACTCTTCGTTGCAGTGCACAGGTTAATCATTGCGGTGGCTTCTCTTGTTGTGGAGCATGGCCTCTAGGCACACAGGCTCAGTAGTTGTGGTGCACGGACTTAGCTGCTCCGGAGCATGTGGAGTCTTCCCAGACCAGGGCTCAAACCGGTGTCCACTGCATTGAGCAGGTGGATTCTTAACTGCTGTGCCACCAGGGAAGCCCGTTAGAGTATTATTTTCTGATGTGTTGTATTTTCATATGTTTTCATGTTACTAATTAGCGTCTTTTTGTTTCAGTTTGAAGAATTCCTTTCATCATTTCTTGTAAGGCAGAACTAATGGTGATGAACTCTGAGTTTTTATTTGTTTGGAATAGGCTTTACCTTGCTTTCATTTCTGCCAGGTCAAGTATTCTTTTTTTTTTTTTTTTTTTTTTTTTGCCTTTCACTGTTGTGGCCTCTCCCATTGCGGAGCACAGGCTCCAGACGCGCAGGCTCAGCAGCCATGGCTCACGGGCCCAGCCGCTCCGCAGCATGTGGGATCTTCCCAAACCGGGGCAGGAAACTGTGTCCCCTGCATCGGCAGGCGGACTCTCAACCACTGCACCACCAGGGAAGCCCAGGTCAAGTATTCTTGATGGCAGTTTTTTACTTTCAGCACTTTGAATATGCCATGCCCCTTCTCCAGGCCTGCAAGATTTCTGTTGAAAAACTCACTGGTAGCAATGTGGGGGTTCTCTTGTATGAAAGAAAGTTTTTTCTCTTGCTGCTTTAAAAATTCTCTCTTTGTCTTTGATTTTAGACTGTTTTATTATAATTTGTCTAGGGGAAGATCATTTTGGATTGAAAGACGAAATTAGCTTCATGAACTTGGATTTCCAAATTTCTCCCCAGGTTTGGGAAGTTTTCAGCCGTTATTTCTTTAAATAAGCTCTCTACTTATTTCTCCCTCTCTTCTCCTTCTGGGACTCCAATGATGCATAGATTGTTTATCTTAATGGAGTCCCATATGTCCCACAGGCTTTCTTCTTTTCTTTTCATTCTTTCTGCTCCTCTAACTGAATATTTTCAAATGATCTGTCTTCATTCACATTCACTGATTCTTTCTTCTGCTTGGTCCAGTCTAGTGTGGAAGCTCTCTATTGTATTCTTCAGTTTAATTCTTTAATTTAATGCTTCAATTTAATTCTTCAACTCCAAAATTTCTGCTTGGTTCTTTTTTGTTATCTATCTCTTTGTTAAACTTCCCGTTTTGTTCTTATATTGTTTGCCTGATCTCATTAAATTGTTTATCTGTCTCCTCTTATAGCTGTTGGGCATCTTTAGACCAATTATTTTGAAAATTCATGTATTTCCACTTCTTTGTGGTCAGTTACTAGAAGTTTACTGTGTTCCTTTAGTGATGTTATGTTTCCCTGATTCTTTGTCATCTTTGTAGTCTTTCATAGGAGTCTACACATTTGAGAAAGAAGTCACCTCTTCCAGACTTTATGAACTGACTTTGGTAAAGAAAGACATTCACCTGTGAGTGGGGTACACAGGAGAATGCTCTGACCTGGGGTCTAGTGGTGTAAGGTGTAATATGCAGGGACATGTGGCAGCTCCAGGTCTATGGTGTGTGTGTTGACAATGGCTCAGGCTGATGGGGCCCACGACATTGACAAGTGTGTGGTCTTTTGTTGTGGGGAGTCTACAATGGTTGCAGTGGCTTTTGGGTCTAGCAGCTGGAGATCAGAGCAGGCACTGGTGGTGGCTGGAGCCAGTTGTGTGCACACACTTGGCTGTGGGAGCCAGCTGCAGGTGTCTGTTTAGTGGCAGGGGATGTTGCAGACACAATCATAGTGGTGTGTGGGAAAAGCTGCTGGGGTCCCCTGAAAATCTGGTCACTGGAAAATGCAGGGGCTCCCACCATATGGTTGATATTGCGAGCGCCTGTTCCTAGCTGTCTCTATATGTCTTTATGTCTCTATATCTCTATATGTCTACATAGCTCTATATGTCTCAGCTTTGCCAGTCTCTGGGTGGGGTAAAACTGAACCAGGTCCTTTGTGTATTGCCCCCAAAGGCTGGTTGTTCATCCTGCTCTCCCTTTACTGATGAGGAGAATTCTTTCTAGCTGGGGAATTCCCTCTTGGAGCTGAGCAGTGCTGACCTGGGGGATAGGATGATACAGGCAAAATGAAGCTGTTCTTTCTTCCCTTTTTGTGAGTTAGTCTCAGGTTAAAAAAAATTTTTTTTTTCCTACTGTGTTGCTGAAGTTTCTTAAGTGGAATCCTGAGGTCTCCCAAGCTGTTTTTATTTGTGGATACCCATCTAATTGTTGATTTTTGTGGAAGGACAGAGACTGGGGTCTCCTACACTGCCATCTTGGTGACATCACCCCATATACAATTTAGAATCAGTTTGTAAATATCCACAAAATAACTTGCTGGAATTTTATTGGGATTGTGTTGAACCCATAGATGAAGTTGGGAAGAACTGACATCTTGACAATATTGAGTTTTTATCATGAATGGGTGTGGATTTTGTCAAATGCTTTTCCTCCATCTAAAGCCATCTGCAAACCAAGTTGAGAGGCTTCAGAAGAAAAAAAACTTTGCTGACACCTTGATCTCAGACTCTTAGCCACCAGAACTGTGAGAAAATAAATTTCTGTTGTTTAAGCCACCCACTCTGTGGTACTTTGTTACTGCAATCTTAGCAAACTAACACAAGGACTAATTTTAAACACGTTTTGAACTCATAATGCTCACTCATTGGTATGTTGTTAATGTTCCAGTTGTAGTGGCACATTTTGAGTTTTATATTGTCTTTGTCCATATCAATATGTGGCATCAAATCAACCAGAAAGTTAAACACAGAAATCCTGACAAATTCTAGTTCATGGAAATCCCATCAAAAAAAGTTTAAGAATGTATTAAGTATTTATAGTTATAAATGTTTTGTCACTAAGTATATTCCCAAAGGCATGAATAAGAACAGAATTACCTGCTTATAATTGTTCATGTGTAATGATTGCTAAAATATTCCACAGATTAACATCTGGATCTGTATATTTCAAAGCATATTTCCACTCCTCATATACTTCCATTGCCAGGTTCTATGGACAACTTCGTAAGGCAATCCATCCTCTAACTTCGTACTTTCACGTCATGATCCCAGGTAAATCAGTGTATTGGACAATAGGAGTTCTCCTGGAAGGCATTTCTATCCCAGGACAGCAAGAAATAAATTCCTGTATATAGAATTGACTGATGAGTACATAAATACCCTTCACTAAATCCAAACTAAATGTTTCTCCTACTTGAGTTCCCCTTAATCAGATTCCCAAAATGTTCATGGCCATTCCAATGCTACACAACTCACGAGGTGTGACACAGGAGAATTATAAGTGGAAATCAATTTCTTATTTTTGCAAAGTTTACAAAAATATATCAGTATTAGAAAATTCTTCTAGTGTCCTCCCTGAAGCTCTGGAAGAGGTGTGTGCATGTCAGATCCCTGAAGCTTAAGTTCTAATGATTTCACTCTAAATCTGCCTCTGCCACTGTGAGACCCTTCACCCTAACACCAATCGGGAACTCCTACATGGTCCTCAGACCTTCCCACTCCTAGTGCTTACCTAATTTGCTGGCCTCATCCCTCTCAGATCAATGTAAAATTCTGCCATAACAATATCAAAGTCAATGGCTCCTTCAAGAATTTCTGCCCTATGTTCCTGTCCATAGCCCCATCCAGTTTAGGTTTATCATGGTCTTCTTCCTGAGTCTCTCTATTTTGTACTCTAATTGTCCCTCAGTATTGTCACAATAGAAAGTGACACCATTGCTTATCACCTCAGACACTTGAATAGACCCTGAAAGAGGGAGGATCAAGGAGGAGGCAGAGTATGGGTGAGCAAGGATGGGGAACCATGACCAGAAACACAAGGGCTTAAGTCAGGAGGAAGAGCTGTTCATTTTATTTTTAGATTAAACGTGTTCCTTGTGAAAAGTAAAAATAGCATAGACAAGTTTAACATGAAAAGTAAGAATTGCCCCCACTGTGAAACCCTAGTCCCTTACCCCATAGTTAATCAGTAACTGTGGTTAATGATTTCCTCTGGGTATGTATCTGAAGGATTAATTTTATGAGAGAGATGATAACTCTGGCTTGAGACATGTTAAGTTGAGGATTATGATGTTACATCTTGGTGGCAATGTTCCAAGAAACAGCTGGATATTTTAAATAGGCAGCTGGAGAAGTGAGAACTAATGAGGTAGATCTGGAATTTTTTTTTCCTTATTGTTAATGGTATGAGAGTGAAGGAACTATGAGGGAGAGAAATGAGAGGTAGAGGAAAAAAGAGCACAATTCCCAACCCTAGACAACATCCACATTTCAGAGGTAGCCAAGGAAAGCTAGCCCTTGAAGGAGACAAATGCAATAGTCAGTGAGGTAAGAAAAGTTGAGAAATGCTTCTGTATTTTAATGATATATAAACCCTGCTTCCCTGTGAAAAATGCAATATAAATATACCTGGCAGCCAATATTTCTACTGACAAGAAAACTTATAGCAAACATAAATACATTTTGTGCTATATTCCACTGCAGAATTTTCTGTTGCTTGCTCTTATTCACCAGTCTCCTACTCTGAGTTTCTGTATGCTGGAGTTTGGGCCTCAAGTCCAACATACACATGTGGGGACCACAAGCTTTCCCCGTGCCTCAGCTTTCTTTTCAGTTCTGCCCTCTAGCCATTGTGGAAAACTTCTCCTGTTTCACTGTGGTAAGCAGACTTCTAAGGTGGCCCCTAATGATCCCCCAACTCCTAGCATTCATGCCCTTGCATAATTCCCTCTCCTTGAGTGTGGGCTAGACCTAGTGAGTTGATTCTATGGAATAGGTGATGGGACATCATTTC
This sequence comes from Monodon monoceros, assembly GCF_005190385.1. NCBI lineage: Eukaryota > Metazoa > Chordata > Mammalia > Artiodactyla > Monodontidae > Monodon > Monodon monoceros. Next base: position 125,557,556 of record NW_021703767.1, read on the forward strand.
CATGATTAAGTTATAAAATATTGTAACTTCTACGTTGCTAGCAGATATTCTCTGTTGCCTCTGGGTTTGAACATTTTGAGGAGGTAAGCAGTCATGTAGTAGAGGACCATGTGGCAAAGAACCAAGGGCAGCTTCTAGCTCATAGCCAGCAAGGAACTGAAGCCCTCTGTCCAACAGGCAATGAGTTGTTACCTTGGAAGCCGATTCTTCTCCAGTTGAACCTTCAGATGAGAACACAGACCCTGGGCTAAAATCATGATTCCAGCCTTGTGAGAGACTGTAGAGGACCCAGCTCAGCTGTGCCCCGATCCATGACCCACAGAAACTGTAACATGATATGTGTGTATGGTTTAAAGCCGCTAACTTTTGGAGAAATTTTTACACAACAATAGATAACTAATACACATACCAAACCCCTAATGCTGGTTGTCTCAGAGGGTCTAAAGTCTCAAGTGTTGGGCTCCAGACATGCAGAAGGGCCAATCCAGAAGAGTGATGCAGAAGCCTGAACTAGGACAGTGACAAGGGGAATAGAGAGGAGTAGTGCATAGGAAGAGTAGGAAGCAGGACCAGCTAGATTTTATCAACTGGATGGTGGGGGATTCAGAGGAGGAGGCGACCTGGGCTTCCAGGGGGACGATGGGGCTATTCACAAGGAGTGGTATACAAAGGATGAGGTGATGGGGAGACGGTTTTGCATATTATGATCTGTTCTCAAACTACAAAAAAAAAAGTTTACTTTCAGACTTCTTTGATCTGCTTAAAAGCAAATCTGTTGGGAAAATGTGTAGGGGTATATACACTGTATTTCTGAAGCTGGGTCATGGATATATGAAGGTATACTCTTCATTTTACAGTTTCCTCAAAATTTGTACATGTTTGAAATTTTCCAGAGTAAAAAAAATTTAATGGAAAAGGTTAATAGCTAGATGGATCACCTAAGTCTATCTAAAGGAAAAATGAAGAGAGGGAATGTATATTAAAGATAACAGGCAGAAGAAGAAAAATCAAATAAAAACAAGACAAGCAGCCTGACGGGAATTCCCTGGCAGTTCAGTGGTTAGGACTCCCCACTTTCACTGCTGAGGGAACGGGTTCAATTCCTGATCAGGAAACTAAGATCCCACAAGGTGCACGGCACAGCCAAATTTAAAAAGATAAAAAAATAAAGCAGCCTGAGAAGTTCACTCGGCTGAAGAGGACAGTAGCTAGAGCTCTTAAGGGGACCTTTTTTTTTTTTTTTTTTTGCTGTACGCAGGTCTCTCACTGTTGTGGCCTCTCCCATTGCGGAGCACAGGCTCCGGACGCACAGGCTCAGCAGCCATGGCTCACGGGCCCAGCTGCTCCACAGCATGTGGGATCTTCCGGACCGGGGCATGAACCCATGTCCCCTGCATTGGCAGACAGACTCTCAGCCACTGCTCCACCAGGGAAACCCTTAAGGGGACCTTATGACCTTGGCCACTGAAGGCCCTGAGTCAGCCTGACTCTGAGCTGCAAAAACAGTCCCACCCTTGGGCTTCCCTGGTGGTGCAGTGGTTATGAATCCGGTGCCAATGCAGGGGACATGGATTTGAGCCCCGATCCGGGAAGATCCCACATGCCGTGGAGCAACTAAGCCCATGCCCCACAACTACTGAGCCTGTGCTCTAGAGCCTGCAAGCCACAACTACTGAAGCCCGCGTGCCTAGAGCCCGTGCTCCGCAACAAGAGAAGCCACTGCAATGAGAAGCCTGTGCACCACAACGAAGAGTAGCCCCCACTCACCGCAACTAGAGAAAGCCCGCGGGCAGCTACAAAGACCCAACACAGCCAAAAGTAAATAAAATTTAAAAAGTTTTTAAAACGTATATAAAAAAAGGAATGTTTTAACAGTAAAAAATTAAAAATAACCTAAATGTCCACATGGTACATTGAAATGCTATTCAGCCATTAGAAAGAAAGTAGATGTATATAGATAAATAATCCCCAAACTCAGTTGTTAGAGAAAAAGGATGATGTAGGACAATGTTAATATTGATAGTATGCTCTCATCTGTGTAAAAAATGTAAAAAGGGCAATATGGACACAAAGTATTTCTTATGTCTGGATGCAGACATAAGAGATCTGTGAAAATGTTTCCTCTGGGATCTGGGGGATCTGGAATGTGAGGAAAGTTTAGTTTCCCTTGCATATACCTTTTTGCAATGTAATTTTCTATTTTAATAATCATGTGCATGTATATTACTTTTTTTTTTTTTTTGCAGTATGCGGGCCTCTCACTGTTGTGGCCTCTCCCATTGCAGAGCACAGGCTCCGGACGTGCAGGCTCAGCAGCCATGGCTCACGGGCCCAGCCGCTCTGCAGCATGTGGGATCTTCCCAGACCGGGGCACGAACTCGTGTCCCCTGCATCAGCAGGTGGACTCTCAACCACTGAGCCACCAGGGAAGCCCTATATTACTTTTTTTAATTAGAAAAGATGAAAGATTTTTAAAAGAACCAGAAATTTCAATATTCAGGAATATTTATTGTTAATATTTTGACATATTTTCTCCCAGTCTTTTCCTTTGTGAGAGCACATGTATGTGTATGTAGATACATATACATTCATGTGTATATATGCTGATAAGAAACAACCCCCAAGATAATGTCAAAACTATCAAACTGTACATATAATCTTATATATTAATTTCTACCATTTATTAGCATTATATTGCAATATTTTTCATGTCAATAAATATTCTCTGAAAATAAACACTATTTTGAATGGCTATAAAATTTATACACACAAACATATAACATGTACATGTGTGAATCATTTATGTTGTTTATTTTTTTTTAACATCTTTATTGGAGTATAATTGCCCTACAATGTTGTGTTAGTTTCTGCTGTATAACAAAGTGAATCAGCTGCATGTATACATATCTCCCCATATCCCCTCCCTCTTGCACCTCTCTCCCACCCTCCCTATGCCTCCCCTCTAGGTGGTTACAAAGCACCGAGCTGATCTCCCTGTCCAATGCAGCTGCTTCCCACTAGCTACCTATTTTACATTTGGTAGTGTATAGTTGTAAATGCTACTCTTTCACTTCATCCCAGTTTACCTTTCCCCTCCCCATGTCCTGAAGTCCGTTCTCTATGTCTGTGTCTTTATTCCTGTCCTGCTCCTAGGTTCTTCAGAACATTTTCTTTTTCTTTTATTGGATTCCATATATATGTGTTAGCATACGGTATTTTTCTCTTTCTGACTTACTTCACTCTGTGTGACAGTCTCTAGGTTCATGCACCTCACAACAAATAACTCAATTTCATTTCTTTTTATGGCTAATATTCCACTGTATATATGTGTCACATCTTCTTTATTCATTCATCTGTTGATGGACACTTTGGTTGCTTCCATGCCCTGGCTATTGTAAATAGAGCTGCAATGAACATTGTGGTACATGACTCTTTTTGAGTTATGGTTTTCACAGGGTATATGCCCAGTAGTGGGATTGCTGGGTCATATGGTAGTTCTATTTTTATTTTTTTAAGGAACCTCCATACTGTTCTCCATAGTGGCTGTAACAATTTACATTCCCACCAACAGTGTAAGAGGGTTCCCTTTTCTCCACACCCTCTCCAGCATTTATTATTTGTAGATTTTTTGATGATGGCCATTCTGACAGGCGTGAGGTGATACCTCATTGTGGTTTGAGTTGCATTGCTCTAATGATTAGTGATGCTGAGCATCCTTTCATGTGTTTCTTGGCCATCTGTATATCTTCTTTGGAGAATTGTCTATTTAGGTCTTCTGCCCATTTTTGGATGGGGTTGTTTGTTTTTTGGATATTGAGCTGCGTGAGCTGCTTATATATTTTGGAGATTAATCCTTTGTCATTTGCTTTGTTTGAAAATATTTTCTCCCATTTTGAGGGTTGTCTTTTCATCTTGTTTATGGTTTCCTTTGCTATTCAAAAGCTTTTAAGTTTCATTAGGTCCCATTTGTTTATTTTTGTTTTTACTTCCATTTCTCTAGGAAGTGGCTCAAAAAGGATTTTGCTGTGATTTATGTCCTAGAGTGTTCTACCTATGTTTTCCTCTAAGAGTTTTATAGTGTCTGGCCTTACATTTAGGTCTTTAATCCATTCTGAGTTTATTTTTCTGTATGGTGTGAGGGAGTGTTCTAATTTCATTCTTTTACATGTAGCTGTCCAGTTTTCTCAGCACCACTTATTGAAGAGGCTGTCTTTTCTCCATTGAACATTCTTGCCTCCTTTGCCAAAGATAAGGTGACCATACGTGCATAGGTTTATCTCTGGGCTTTCTATCCTGTTCCACTGATCTATATTTCTGTTTTTGTGCCAGTACCATACTGCCTTGACTACTGTAGCTTTGTAGTATAGTCTGAAGTCAGGGAGCCTGATTCCTCCAACTCCATTTTTTTCCTCAAGATTGTTTTGCCTATTCAGGGTCTTTTGTGTTTCCATACAAATTGTGAAATTTTTTGTTCTAGTTCTGTGAAGAATGCCATTGATAGGTTGATAGGGATTGCTTTGAATCTGTAGATTGCTCTGAGTAGTATAGACATTTTCACAATATTGATTCTTCCAATCCAGGGACATGGTATATCTTTCCACCTGTCTGTGTCATCTTTGATTTCTTTCATCAGTGTCTTATAGTTTTCTGAGTACAGGTTTTTTTTACCTCCTTAGGGAGGTTTATTCCTAGGTATTTGATTCTTTTTGTTGCAGTGGTAAATGGGAGTGTTTCCTTAATTTCTCTTTCAGATATTTCATCATTAGTGTATAGGAATGCAAGAGATTTCTGTGCATTAATTTTGTATCCTGCTACTTTACCAAATTCATTGATTAGCTCTAGTAGCTTTCTGGTAGCATCTTTAGGATTCTCCATGTATAGTATCATGCCATCTGCAAATAGTGAGAGTTTAATATCTTTTCTGATTTGGATTCCTTTTATTTCTTTTTCTTCTCTGATTGCCATGGCTAAAACTTCCAAAACTATGTTGAATAATAGTGGTGAGACTGGGCAACCTTGTCTTGCTCCTGATCTTAGAGGAAATGGTTTCAGTTTTTCACCATTGAGAATGATGTTGGCTGTGGGTTTGTCATATATGTCCTCTATTATGTCGAGGTAGGTTCCCTCTATGCCCACTTTCTGGAGAGTTTTTTTTTTTTATCATAAATGGGTATTGAATTTTGTCAAAAGCTTTTTCTGCATCAATTGAGATTATCATGTTTTTTATCCCTCAATTTGTTAATATGGTATATCACATTGATTGATTTGTGTATATTGAAGAATCCTTGCATTCCTGGGATAAACCTCACTTGATCATGGTATGTGATCTTTTAATGTGTTGTTGCATTCTATCTGCTAGTATTTTGTTGAGGATTTTTCTATCTATGTTCATCAGTTATTTTGCCTGTAGTTTTCTTTTTTTGTGACATCTTTGTCTGTTTTTTGTATCAGGGTGATGGTGGCCCTGTAGAATGAGTTTGGGAGTGTTCTTCCCTCTGCTACATTTTTGCAAGAGTTTGAGAAGGATACATATTAGCTCTTCTCTAAATGTTTGATAGAATTCACCTGTGAAGCCATCTTGTCCTGGGCTTTTGTTTGTTGGAAGATTTTTAATCACAGTTTCAATTTCAGTGCTTGTGATTGGCCTGTTCATATTTTGTATAACCTCCTGGTTCAGTCTTGGAAGGTTGTGATTTTCTAAGAATTTGTTCATTTCTTCCAGGTTGTCCATTTTATTGGAATATAGTTGATTATAGTAGTCTCTCATGATCCTTTGAATTTCCTTTTTTTAAAAAATAAATTTATTTATTTATTTTTGGCTGTGGTGGGTCTTTGTTGTTGTGCATGAGCTTTCTCAAGTTGCAGCAGGAAGGGGCTACTCTTTGTTGCGATGCATGAGCTTCTTATTGTGTTGTCTTCTCTTGTTGTGGAGCATGGGCTCTAGGTGCACAGTCTTCAGTAGTTGTGGCATGTGGGCTTAGTAGTTGTGGCTTGTGGGCTCTAGAGCACAGGCTCAGTAGTTGTGGTGCACAGGCTTAGTTGCTCTGCAGCATGTGAGATCTTCCCAGACCAGGGATTGAACCCATATCCCCTGTATTGGCAGGCGGATTCTTAACCACTGCACCACCGGGGAAGTCCCCAATCCTTTGTATTTCTGCAATGTCAGTTGTTATTTCTCCTTTTCCATTTCTCATTCTGTTGATTTGAGTCTTCTCCCTTTTTTCCTTGATGAGCCTGGCTAAAGGTTTATCAATTTTGTTTATCTTCTCAACGAATCAGCTTTTAGTTTTATTGATGTTTGCTACTGTGTCCTTCATTTCTTTTTCATTTATTTCTGATCTGATCTTTATGATTTCTTACCTTCTGCTAACTTTAGGTTTATTTGTTCTTCTTTCTCTAATTGCTTTAGGAGTAAGGTTAGGTTGTTTATTAGAGATTTTTCTTGTTTCTTGAGGTAGGATTTTATTGCGATAAACTTCCATCTTAGAACTGGTTTTGCTGCATCCCATGGACTTTGGGTCATCATTTTTTCATTGTCATTTGTTTCTAGCTATTTTTTGTTTCTTCTTTGACTTCTTCAGTGATCTCTTGCTTATTTAGTAGCATATTGTTTAGCCTTCCCGTGTTTGTATTTTTTACATTTTTTCCCTGTAATTGATTTCTAGTCTCATAGTGTTGTGGTTGGAAAAGACACTTGATACAATTTCAATTTTCTTAAATTTACCAAGGCTTGATTTGTGACCCAAGATATGATCTATCCTGGAGAATGTTCCATGAGCACTTGAGAAGAAAGTGTATTCTGTTGTTTTTGCATGGAATGTCCTATAAATATCAATTAAGTCCATCTGCTCTAATGTGTCATTTAAAGCTTGTGTTTCCTTATTTATTTTCATTTTGGATGATCTGTCCATTGGTGAACCTGGGGGTGTTAAAGCCCCCTACTATTATTGTGTTACTGACAATTTCCCCTTTTATAGCTGTTAACATTTGCCTTATGTATTGAGGTGCTCCTATGTTGGGTGCATAAATATTTACAATTGTTATATCTTCTTCTTGGATTGATCCCTTGATCATTATGTAGTGTCCTTCTTTGTCTCTTGTAATAGTCTTTATTTTAAAGTCTATTTTGTCTGATATGAGGATTGCTACTCCAGCTTTCTTTTGATTTCCATTTGCATGGAATATCTTTTTCCATCCCCTCACTTTCAGTCTGCATGTGTCCCTAGGACTGAAGGGAGTCTATTTTAGACAGCGTATATATGGGTCTTGTTTTTGTGTCCATTCAGCCAGTCTATGTCTTTTTATTGGAGCATTTAGTCCATTTACCCTTAAGGTAATTATTGATATGTATGCTCCTATTACCATTTTCTTAATTGTTTTGTGTTTGTTTTTGCAGGTCTTTTCCTTCTCTTGTGTTTCCTGCCTAGAGAAGTTCCTTTAGCATTTGTTGTTAAGCTGGTTTGGTGATGCTGAATTCTCTTAACCTTTGCTTGTCTGTAGAGGTTTTAATTTCTGTCAAATCTGAATGAGATCCTTGCTGGGTAAAGTAATCTTGGTTGTAGGTTTTTCCCTTTCATCACTTTAAACATGTCCTGCCAATCCCCTCTGACTTGCAGAGTTTCTGCTGAAAGATCAGCTGTTAAACTTATGGGGCTTCCCTTGTATGTTACTTGTTGCATTTCCCTTGCTGCTTTTAATATTTTTTTCTCTGTATTTACTTTTTGATACTTTCATTAATATGTGTCTTGGCATGTTTCTCCTTGAATTTATCCTGTATGGGACTCTCTGCACTTCCTGGACTTGATTGACTATTTCCTTTCCCCTGTTAGGGAAGTTTTCGATTATAATCTCTTCAAATATTTTCTCAGACATTTTCTTTTTCTCTTCTTCTTCTGGGACCCCGATAATGTGAATGTTGGTGCATTTAATGTTGTCCCAGCGGCCTCTGAGACTGTTCTCAATTCTTTTTCTTTATTCTATTCCCTGGCAGTTATTTCCACTATTTTATCTTCCAGGTCACTTAGCCATTCTTCTGCCTCAGTTATTCTGCTATTGATTCCTTCTAGTGTATTTTTAATTTCACTTATTGTGTTGCTCATCATTGTTTGTTTAGTTCTTCTAGGTCCTTGTTAAACGTTTCTTGTATTTTCTCCATCCTATTTCTGAGATTTTGGATCATCTTTACTATCATTACTTTTAATTCTTTTTCAGGTAGACTGCCTATTTCATCTTCATTTGTTTGGGTGTGGTGTGTTTTTTCCTTGTTCTTTCATCTGCTGCATATTTCTCTATCTTCTCATTTTGTTTAATTTACTGTGTTTGGGGTCTCCTTTTCACAGGCTGAAGGTTCGTAGTTCCCATTATATTTGTGTCTGCTCCCAGTGGGTGAAGTTTGTTCAGTGGCTTGTGCAGGCTTCATCGTGGAGGGGACTTGTGCCTGCATTCTGGTTGGTGGAGCTGGATCTTGTCTTTCTGGTTGGCAGGGCCACGTCTGGTGGTGTGTTTTGGGGTGTCTGTGAACTTAGTATGACTTGAGGCAGACTCTCTGCTAATGCGTGGCATTGTGTTCCTGTCTTGCTAGTTGTTTGGTATGGGGCATCCAGCACTGGAGCTTGCTGGCCATTGGGTGGAGCTGGGTCTTAGTGTTGAGACAGAGATCTCTGGGAGAGCTCTTGCCTATTGGTGTCACATGGGGCTGGGAGGCCTCTGGTGGTCCAATGTCCTGGACTTGGCTCTCCCACCTTGGAGGCTCAGGCCTGACGCCCATCTGGAGCACCAAGACTCTGCCAGCCACACAGCTTGGAAGAAAAGCAAGGAAAAAAGAAAAGAACATGAACAGATAGAACCCCAAATCAAATGGTAAAAGCAAAACCAAACAGACAAAATCACACAAAGAAACATACACACACACATTCATAAAAAGAAAACAAAAAAAAATAAGAAAAAGAAAACAAACAACAAACAAAAGAAAACAAAACAGGCAGACCAGTAGGACAAATGGTAAAAGCAAACTTAAACAGACAAAATAACACAAAGAAACATACACATACATACTCACAAAAAGAGAAAAAAGGAAAAGTATTTAAAAATTAAAATAAATAATAAAAAAATTAAAAAATGGAAGAGAGCAACCAAACCAATAAACAAATCCACCAGTTATAACAAGCACTAAAAACTAAACTAAGATAAACATAAAACCAGAAACAAATCAGATGCAGAAAGCAAACCCCAAGTCTACAGTTGCTCCCGAAGTCCACCGCCTCAATTTTGGGAACATTCGTTGTTTATTCAGGTATTCCACAGTTGCAGGGTTTATCAAGTTGATTGTGGGGATTTAATCTGCTGCTCCTGAAGCTGCACAGAGAAATTTCCCTTTGTCTTCTTTGCTTGCACAGCTTCTGGGAATCAGATTGGGTTTTGGCCTCCCCTCTGTGTGTACACCACCCTCAGGAGTCAGTTCCCCACCCAGACAGGAGGGGTATAAGCAACAGCTGATTAGGGCTCTCTTGCTCACTCAGCCCAGGGAGAGAGGGGTATGGTAGTCATAATTGGAATGTGGGGTGAGCCTGTGGTGGTAGAGGCCGGCTTGACATTGCCACAGCCTGACGCACACAGTGTGTTCTCTCAGGGAAGTTGTCCCTGGATCACGGGACCCTGGCAATGGTGGGCTGCTCAGGTTCCTGGTGGCGGTGGGGGTGTGGGTAGTGACCTGCGCTTGCACACAGGATTCTTGGTGGCAGCGGCTGCAGCATTAGCGGTTCATGCCCATATCTGGAGTGCGAGTGTATAGCCGCGGCTTGCACCAGTCTCTGGAGCTCGCTTAGGTAGTGCTCTGCCTTCTGTGGGTACACAGAGCAGGAATCCCCTCTCCTCGCATACCCCAGAACAATGGTCTCTTGCCTCTTAGGTAGGTCCAGACTTTTTCCCAGACTCCCTCCTGGCCAGCTGTGGCACACTAGACCCTTTCAGGCTGTGTTCATACAGCTAACCCCAGTCCTCTCCCTGTGATCTGACCTCTGAAGCCCGAGCCTCAGCTGCCAGGCCCCACTCACCCTGGCAGGTGAGCAGACAAGCCTCTCAGGTTGGTGAGTGCTGGTTGGCACTGATCCTCTGTGTGGCAATCTCTCCGCTTTGCCCTCTGCACCCTATTGCTGCACTCTCCTCTGTGGCTCCGAAGTGTACCCCCTGCCCACCCCGTCCCCCCCAGTGAAGAGGCTTCCTAGTGTGTGGAAACATTTCCTCCTTCACAGCTCCCTGCCAGAGGTGCAGGTCTCGTCCCTATTCTTTTCTCTCTGTTTTTTATTTTTTCTTTTGCCCTACCCAGGTATGTGGGGATTTTCTTGCCTTTTGGGAAGTCTGAGGTCTTCTGCCAGCATTCAGTAGGTGTTCTGTAGGAGCTGTTCCACATGTAGATGTATTTTTGGTATATTTGTGGGGAGGGAGGTGATCTCCATGTCTTACTCCTCTGCCATCTTGAAGGTCCCTCTCTATTTTTTTTTTGACTAATATAAGTAAAGCTGTAAGAAATATCTTTGTATATATTCAATTACATTAATTTATTTAATTCTATTTTAAATTAGTTTCTAAGAATAAATTCCTCAAAGTAGAATTACTGGGACTTAAGCGCCTTTATACATATGGTTAAATTAATTTCCAGAATGTTTACACCAGTTTACTGCCCCAGCTGTGGAAGAGATTGTCTATTTACGACAAAGTTGATTTTCCAAAATGAAAATAGCTTTGTTGCACTTTCTGATTATAAAATCAACACATAATAAATAGAGAAATTCAGAAAATACAGGAAAGTAATAAAAAGGAAAATAAAAACCACTATCCAGAGATACTCACCATTAATACTAAGGCATACATCCAGATTTTTTCCTACTATATATTAACTTGATTTTGTTTAACTTAATGTTTCTTTCCAAGCTAATTCATCATATGGAGGTACAGTATCTTTTTAATAGGTACACAGTAATCTATTAGGAGGATACACTATAAATGGCTGTGTCAGAATGTGTCCCCTGGGAAGCAGACTCTGAGGGGAATTTTAATAGGCTGGATATTTATTACGGAGTGCCCTTGGTATCAAAATCTGTGGAAGGAAGGGGAAAGAAGCAGAATTGAACAGAGGGAAAAGTTAAACTGGGATGCAAACCAATGAGAGCCTCAGCTGACCTCACAAGGAATTCTGGTGCAGAGTTATCCCAGATTAGACTGAGATGACCAGGACCCTGGCACTAACTAGTCATTGGATATGGGCCATCCTGGGAAGGGACATGCCTTTCCACAGTGGAGGCAATCCCCAAAGGAGCTAATAGAATTCCTGGAAGTCGGGGTAACAAATCCTTCACTGAACATAGATCTGGGCAGCATGTCACATTGCCCACTACAGTTGAAACCAAGCAGGACCCTGCAGGGCCTTACTGGAGATGGGGCCCCATATCCCCCACCTCTTATTCATAGAAAAGCTTTAGCCTCCTAGGCCTTCTCCAAATTCCAAAGAGCAAGTTTAATCAGAAAAGGAAGAAAATGCAGAAAGGAAGGAAAAGGTCAAGCAAGACAAAATAATAATAGTTTAGCCATAAAGCAAAGTTAAGGACCTTTGGTTCCTCCTCAGGGGCTATAGATATTATCCTGACCCATATCCTTGAGTTGTTTTGTTGATTGTGAGTATAAATTGGTACTATCCTTTTGAAGGGCAATTAAAATTAATGATACAATTTAAAATCCATATACCCATTGACCGAGCAATTCTACTTATCTTCCAGATGGAAGAAGTTAACTGCATAGTGACTGCTAGCACATAGACCCTAGACCAGTCGGAACCAAACCAGAAGGTTGGTGATTGAGATTCCCAAAATACCACCCGGTCACCTCACCAGCAACAATCAAAAGAATGTCCCCTGGCTGATCAGGTGTATGGGACTCTCTCCCTCACCTTGCCTTTAAAAAACTTTCCTCCAAAACCATCAGAGAGTTCGAGTCTTTTGAGCATGAGCTGCCCATTCTCCTTGCGTGGCCCCATGTTGAGCATCTTGCAATAAATGCTATACTTTCCCTCACTACAACCCAGTGTCCGTAGATTGGCTTTGCTGTGCATTGGGCAACTGAACCCGAGTTTGGTTAGGTAACACAATCTACCCGTTTTTCTATTCAGATATACTTATTCGTTTATGTTCTTGGAGCAGAAACACCATAATTAGGATGGGCCTCTTTTTCTGTGGGAAATACTAAAAAGGAAGGTTAATGGCACAAACTAAAACCCCTAACTGAAGCCAGTTAGTCTCTGGCTTCAACTGATACTCATTGTCTCCTTCTTTCTCCATCCATTCTGGGTTCCCCTTACCCTAAACTATCATACCTGCTGGGCTGGTGGCATGACCCAGACCCTCAACCTTGAACGGTATGAACCCTGTCACTATGTCCTTCTTGCTCTGAGATTGCTACACTAGTCCACTTATGGTCAAAATTGGACAAGAGTTCACCAAGAGATGTGCATTTGGATCACCTGAATGCCAAACATGTTCCTCTCTACCTCCATGTGTAACCTTCTGATGCCAGAATGGTGACTCCTCTTTTTGCCCAAAGGTCCCTGGAGTCAAAGAACACAAAGAAGTTGGGTTAGCAGCCATAGCTTGTAGCTCACTGGGAGTCTTGCTGTGTTCCCTGGTGAAACTGTGTTGCCTTTGGAGACCTATACCTCCAATTCTGCAGAATTGGGAGACAATTTTCCATGGATCTCTTGTGTTTCTGCTCATCTTACATGCAGACACCAACAGCTTTTGTTCTGAACTATTTTTTCAAGGATGTTTGTATAGGAACAACCTTATAAGATAGAGATAGTATCTCTCTTCAGAACAAAAGACAACTCTTTTTTTAAAAAATTTGAAATATAGCAGGAACTTCTGTAGCAGTCCAGTTGTTAAGACTCCACACTTCCACTGCAGAGGGTGCGGTTTCGATCCCTAGTCGGGGAACTAAGATCCTGCATACTGCACAGCACAGTGGAAAAAATAATTAAAAATAAAATTAAGTAAAAAATTGAAATATAGTTGATTTACAATATTGTTTCTAGTGTACAGCAAAATAATTCAGTTACATATATTTTATTTCAGATTATTTTCCATTATAGGTTATTACAAGATATTGAATATAGTTCCCTGTGCTATAAAGTAGATCCTTGTTGTTTATCATTTTTATATCTAGTAGTGTGTATCTGTGAATCCCAAATTCCTAATTTATCCCTCCCCCACTTTCCCCTTTGGTAACCATAAGTTTATTTTCTATGTCTATGAGTCTGATTTTATTTTGTAAATAAGTTCATTGGTGTCATTTTTCTGATTCCACTTATAAGTGATAGCTTATGATTTTGCAAAAGACAGCTTTGTTTGGTGTTTGATATAATAAAGATAATACCTCTGTCTGGGGAAAAGTTTGGGCAGGTTGTTTGATAAAAGCTTCTCTAAACTCAGAGTATCTCAGCCATGAAGCAAACCCACTGCATGTACAGCTCTATCTAGACCACCTCACATCTTCCTCATGGTTCCTGGGGAACAAGGGAAACTAGTGCAAATGTAAGCTTCACGCTGCTTGTTGTGCTGTGAACAATAAAGTCTACTGACTGACCCAGGAGTCTCATGTCTTCTGCCAGCATCTACAATAGTGGCAGGCTAACTTGTCAGCTTGCAAACTGGGTAAAATCTCAGACCCTTCACAGTTCTTGACAACTATGTTATTACTAAGGGTGGGAAAATTAACAGCCCTGGGGCAGAAATGTTATCCATTACATGTATATGAGAACTGTTTCTGATTCTCTTTTCTGAGATAGATGGAAAAGAACATACTTGTCAGTTTAATGGTTGCATACCATGTACCTGCGTCTATGTTATTCTGCTTTAGCAAAGAATTGTATCTTGTATTTTTCTCCAGAATCGGTCTGGTTTTTGCAGGGACCAGACTGGTGAATAAAATGGAGGTATGGGGAATTCCCTGGCAGGACTAACATGTGAATCTATAGGCCATTTGGGCTCACTGTGAGTTGGACCTTGGATAGGACTTCATTTTACCTAGTCCCTATGTGCACCTACTCTGAAAAGGAGACCATGATGATTCTCTGGATCTCTAAGTATCAGTGTCAATTCAGACTCTATGATCAACAGGCCTTGAAATGTTTATGTATTCTCATTTTCCCAGTGCACAGTTATCTGAGTAAATGGCCTTAGGTCCAAGGGTTCTGGAACAACATTTGGTGAAAAACTGAGGAAATCATTACTGAGTACATTTGCATGGTATTACAGGTTTCCTTCCTCCTGGGGACCTGATATCTTCTTAAGTTAGTGAGCTCCAGGTCTAAACACAGATTCATATTTGGACACTCGGCAAGGAATCATGATTTTAACTGGGGCGATTACCTCAGTCTCCTGACGATGCAGTTTTGAATTCAACTGATGATACAAACTGAGTGGTACCTTTATTGACTGCCCATTTATTTTTCCCCTAGGGACATCATATTCTATTAATTGTCTGCATAATTCTGTGTAGGTCACTTCCCACTGGCTGCTCCTTTGAATTTATATTACAATAATTGTCCAACTTGGCTTCTGACCATTAAACAACATAAACTGACCTCTATCATTTGGGGGTCCTATTATCCCTGTTGCTATCAATAAACCTAGTTCCTTAATGGCTTCCTTTACCATCAGCTCTGGCTTATAGAAAGTCACCATGGAGCTTCTTAATGAGACTGGTGCCCCTCACAACAGTACATTTCTTATGTCCTTACATATGGCGTAGCCTCCTGGCCTTCAGTAATTTGATCATCTGGTGGGTTTTCATCTTTACATAGTACATGGTCTGTAGCATGACCAATTGTCAGATTCTTTGAATTCTTTCTTCCACTGTTTTCATGGCAATTATGGTATTTTAACCCAACTTCCTATGAGCCATCACTTTTTCCATGCCTTCTAGAAATCATCCTAGTAGCAAATTCACACTGTCTCCTGGGTTTTTGTAAATATGTTTTTTATTCTTCAATTTGTTAATATGGTGTATCACACTGATTGATTTGCATATATTTAAGAGTCCTTGCATCCCTGGGATAAATCCCACTTGATCATGGTGTATGATCCTTTTAATGTGTTGTTGGATTCTGTTTGCTAGTATTTTGTTGAGGATTTTTGCATCTATATTCATCAGTGATATCAGTCTGTAATTTTCTTTTTCTGTAGTATCTTTGTCTGGTTTTGGTATCAGGGAGGTGGTGGCCTTGTAGAATGAGTTTGGGAGTATTCCTTCCTCTGCAATTTTTTGGAAGAGTTTGAGAAGTATGGGTGTTAGCTCTTCTCTAAATGGTAGAATTCACCTGTGAAGCCATCTGGTCCTGGACTTTTGTTTGTTGGAAGAGTTTTAATCACAGTTTCAATTTCAT
Organism: Monodon monoceros; assembly: GCF_005190385.1. Taxonomy (NCBI): domain Eukaryota; kingdom Metazoa; phylum Chordata; class Mammalia; order Artiodactyla; family Monodontidae; genus Monodon; species Monodon monoceros. Next base: position 125,572,986 of record NW_021703767.1, read on the forward strand.
TACTTGTTATTTGTTTGTTCATATTTTCTATTTCTTCCTGGTTCAGTCTTGGAAGGTTATACCTTTCTGAGAATTTGTCCATTTCCTCCAGGTTGTCCATTTTATTGGCATAGAGTTGCTTATAGTAGTCTCTTATGATGTTTTGAATTTCTGCAGTGTCCATTGTAACTTCTCCTTTTTCATTTCTAATTTTATTGATTTGAGCCCTCTCCCTCTTTTTCTTGATGAGTCTGGCTAAAGGTTTATCAACTTTGCTTATCTTCTCAAAAAACCAGATTTTAGTTTTATTGATCTTTATTATTGTTTTCTTTGTTTCTATTTCATTTACTTCTGTTCTGATCTTTATGATTTCTTTCCTTTTACTAACTTTGGGTTTTGTTTGTCCTCCTTTCTCTAGTTCCTTTAGGTGTAAGGTTAGATCGTTTATTTGAGAATTTTCTTGTTTCTTGAGGTAGGATTGTATTGCTATAAACTTCCCTCTTAGAACTGCTTTTGCTGCATCCCATAGGTTTTGGATCATCATGTTTTCATTGTCATTTGTTTCTAAGTATTTTTTGAGTTCCCCTTTGATTTCTTTAGTGATCTCTTGGTTACGTAGCCATGTATTGTTTAGCCTCCATGTGTTTGTGTTTTTTATGTGTTTTTCCCTGTAATTGATTTCTAATCTCATAGCTTTGTGGTTGGAAAAGATGCTTGATATGATTAATTTTCTTAAATTTACTGAGGCTTGATTTGTGACCCAAGTTGTGATCTGTCCTGGAGAATGTTCTGTGTGCCCTTGAGAACAAAGTGTAATCTGCTATTTTCAGATGGAAAGTCCTATAAATAGCAATTAAATCTATCTGGTCTATTGTGCCATTTAAAGCTTGTGTTTCCCTATTAATTTTCTGTCTGGAGGATCTATCTGTCCATTGGTGTCAGTGAGGTGTTAAAGTCCCCCACTATTATTGTGTTACTGTTGATTTCCTCTTTATAGCTGTTAGCAGTTTCCTTAGTATTGAGGTGCTCCTATGTTGGGTGCATATATACTCATAATTGCTATATCTTCTTCTTGGATTGATCCCTTGATCATTATGTAGTGTCCTTCCTTGTCTCTTGTAACATTCTTTATTTTAAAATCTATTTTAGGGCTTCCCTGGTGGCGCAGTGGTTGAGAGTCCACCTGCCGATGCAGGGGACACGGGTTCGTGCCCTGGTCCGGGGGGATCCCACATGCCGCGGAGCGGCTGGGCCCGTGAGCCACGGCCACTGAGGCTGTGTGTCCAGAGCCTGTGCTCTGCAACGGGAGAGGCCACAACAGTGAGAGACCCATGTACCGCAAAAAAAAAAAAAAAAAATCTATTTTATGTGATATGAGTATTGCTGCTCCAGCTTACTTTTGATTTCCATTTGCATGGAATATCTTTTTCCATCCCCTCACTTTCAGTCTGTATGTGTCCCTAGGTCTGAAGTGGGTCTCTTGTAGACAGCATAGAGATGGGTCTTGTTTTTATATCCATTCAGCGAGCCTGTGTCTTTTGGTTGGAGCATTTAATCCATTCACACTTAAGGTAGTTATCGATATGTATGTTCCTATGACCATTTTCTTAATTGTTTTGGGTTTGTTTTTGTAGGTCCTTTTCTTCTCTTGTGTTTCCCACTTAGAGAAGTTCCTTTAGCATTTGTTGTAGAGCTGGTTTTGTGGTGCTGAGTTCTCTTAGCTTTGGCTTGTCTGTAAAACTTTTGATTCCTCTGCCAAATCTGAATGAGATCCTTGCCAGGTAGAGTAATCTTTGTTGTGGGTTCTTCCCTTTCATCACTTTAAATATATCATGCCACTCCCTTCTGGCTTGTAGAGTTTCTGCTGAGAAATCAGCTGTTAACCTTATGGGAGTTGCTTTTATGTTATTTGTCATTTTTCCCTTGTTGCTTTTAATAATTTGTCTTTAATTTTTGTCAGTTTAATTACTATGTGTCTCAGTGTGTTTCTCCTTGGGTTTATCCTGCCTGGGACTCTCTGCGCTTCCTGGTCTTTGGTGGCTGTTTCCTTCTCTATGTTAGGGAAATTTTCGACTATAATCTCTTCAAATATTTTCTCAGGTCATTCTCTCTCATCTCCTTCTGGGACCCCTATAATGCGAATGTTAGTGAGTTTAATGTTGCCCCAGAGGTCTCTGAGGCTGTCTTCATTTTTTTCCATTCTTTTTTCTTTATTCTGTTCCATGGCAGTGAATTCCACCATTCTGTCTTCCAGGTCACTTATCCGTTCTTCTGCCTCAGTCATTCTGCTACTGATTCCTTCTATTGTATTTTTCATTTCAGTTATTGTATTGTTCATCTCTGTTTGTTTGTTCTTTAATTCTTCTAGGTCTTTGTTAAACATTTCTTGCATCTTCTCGATCTTTGCCTCCATTCTTTTTCCGAGGTCCTGGATTATCTTCACTCTCATTATTCTGAATTCTTTTTCTGGAAGGTTACCTATCTCCCTTCATTTAGTTGTTTTTCTGGGGTTTTATCTTGTTCCTCCAGCTGGTACATAGTCCTCTGCCTTTTCATTTTGTCTATCTTTCTGTGAATGTGGTTTTCGTTCCAGAAGCTGCAGGATTGTAGTTCTTCTTGCTCTGCTGTCTGCCCTTTGGTGGATGAGGCTTTCTAAGAGGCTTGTGCAAGCTTTCTGATGGGAGGGACTCTTGGGTTTTTTTTATGTTGTTAAATCCTTAGTACTAGGAGAGTGCTCCCAATTTCTCCCTTATCCAACTTTATATTCCCTTTCTGTTCATCAAGCACCCTCAAAATTCAGTCCTACATATAGTCTCTCAATTTATGCTGACTGGATATTAAAGCTCCTTTCGGGTATAGTCCCTTTCTTACATTATTATATCCAGCACATTGAGGCTTATCATCAGTTAAGGCCTACAGGACAGGAGGCAACCTGAAAACAAATCTTGAGAGGGAGAGCAGTTGTTGTCTTGATGTGAAGAGGTCTTTTCACCATCTCTGAACAACGGAGGGAAGTGATAGGTCTTAGCAGAGGAGGGCAGGCCTCTTCTGGAAATATCCTCATCTACTGTGTCAAGCCCCATTCTTTTCCAACCAGGGCCCTGACCTTGGCTTAGTATATCTGTCTTGGCTAAAAGTTTAATCTTTGGAGCTTAGCCACCCTGAGTTTATTCTGGTCTCCCACTGCAGGAGATGAGAGCCACTTTATGCACTACAAAAGAGACCCTGTAGTCTTCATTTTAGCTTTCAATTGGTGGTTAATCACTCAGCTTTTCATTATCTTTTTACAGTGCATTAATCTGGCTAAGGAATAGTCACCTGTTTTAGTCAGCTTAGACTGCCATAGCAATATACCATAGACTGGGTGACTTAAACACCAGAAATTTATTTTTCAGATTTCTGGGAAGAGATCAAGGTGCCAGCCAATTCAGTTCCTAATAAATACTCCCCTCCTGGTGTGCAGACAGTAGCCTTCTGGCTATATCTTCACATGACCTTTCCTTCCCTGTGTGTGGTGGGGAGGGAGGGGAAGAGGAGGGGGAGAGGAGAGGAAAAGGAAGGAGAGAGGGAAGGAGAGAGAGAGAGAAAGAGAGGTGTCTTCCTCTTCTTATAAGACCACCAATCCTATCAGATCAGGATCCTACTCATAAGACTTCATTTAACCTTAATTACCTCCTAAAAGCCCTATCTTTAAATGCAATCTCGTAGGGGGTTAGGACTTCAACATATGAATTTGAGGGGAGGGGGACACAATTCAGTCTACAGGACCAGTTAGTTTCATTGTCCTTATAGTTACTATTTTCCCCGTATGTCTCAAGTACCTGATACATCATATCCATTAATACATAGCCTTCCACTAATGTACCAACCTGATTTACCATCCATGAAAGTTTTAACAATTGGACTGTAATCGTCTGATGGTGTCCTTATTGTCAGGTGGGCAGCTAATGATCAAACTCCAAGACCCCATCTTAGGGCCTACTTTCTCGGATCTCACTCCTGACACTAACCATCACAGGTTGGTTCCTGGGAGGCAGAGTATGAGATAGAGTTTAACAGCTAGGATATTTATTAAGGAGTACCCTTGGAACTAACACTTGTGAACCAGAGAAGAAGGAAGCAGGATTGGGCAGAGGGAGAACTGAGCTGTATGCAGGTCCTATAGTGAGGTCAGGAGATTAGAATTGACCCTCAGAGTTGACCCAAGTTGGCTAAGATGGTCAGGCTCTTATACCCCAACTTTGTTCAGTAATTGAATGTGGGGCAACCTGGGAAGGGGCCTAACGTTGAGCGATGTAGCTTTCTGCAAATGTAGCAATCCTGAAGGTTCCAAAGACTCTGCCAACAGCACCCAGTACCTGGGACAAGTCTTTATAGTAGGGGGATCTGGGCAGTGCATCAAAACGCCCACCACAGGGGTGAAGCATTTAAATTTCTCACTCCTTTTGTTCTCATAGAGGGAAGAAATTTTCTACTCCCCAGAAGGAAAAAGAATGAGAAGAATTCAGCATCTTTCTCTTCCCAGAGAAGTAGGAATGACTTCTCTGATAGATGAGATTAGAAGGAATCAAGCTTAAAAGACTAAACCTTTTCTGGGCTTCCTCTGTTTCTGATTCTGTCTAACTTCCTTTCTGTTTCTCTTTATCCCCTGGCTTGTCAGTAGGATTCAACAAATTCTTTGCTCCTCAATGTTATAAGCTTATGGGGAAGGCCTGAATCTCACGGGAAAGCCTGAGGTTGTCCAGTTTTGCTTATGACTGGGTGATGGGTGTATTCCGTTGCATGAGGGGACCATTAGCAAGCCCATTTGCCAACCCAAAGGTATTTCTCTAATTAGCTTTATCTAAGCTAATTTTTTTTTTTTTTTTTTGCGTTACGCGGGCCTCTCACTGCCGCGGCCTCTCCCGTTGCAGAGCACAGGCTCCGGACGCGCAGGCTCAGCCGCCATGGCTCACGGACCCAGCCGCTCCGCTGCATGTGGGATCCTCCCAGACCGGGAAACGAACCCGTGTCCCCTGCATCGGCAAGCGGACTCTCAACCACTGTGCCAACAGGGAAGCCCCCAAGCTAATTTTTATAAATTGTATTTATTATGAAAATTTCAAACATGAACAAAAAAGAGAGAATAATACAATGAATATATTCAGTATCTAATTGAACAAATAGCAGGATTTTTATTCAAGTCAATATTTTGATTCCCTCCTGTCTTGATTCCTGAATTTTATTTTTCATTTGTTTCCATACTTAAAAAAAAATTAAGAAACTTCACATATAATCTGGATTTGTGACTGCCCTTGGGGAAAAGAAAAAGAAAAAAGGAAACCCTGGCAACACTGGACAGCCTGGCAACAACCAGATGATTCTGAGAAGCTACCTGCTTTAAACTGGGTTCAAGCTCTCCCGTTTGTCATAATCTCCACCCATCCCAACATGGATACCAAGTGTCAGTTTGCCACTCACCATAAAGCTTAAACTGTTGTTTTTATTATGTCAAATTTTCCCCTCCTCCCTACTTATTTATATTTTCTGTCTGGCTCCTGTAGGCATTTGAATTTTTGGTCCTTGCTCTACAGACGGCCTTTTTAGTCTACCTACAAAAGATCAAATCCAGTAAAACATAATCACAGTGTTTGAGTGTTCATAACAGTTTTACTATAAGAAGAAAAAATTATGTACAAAATGTGCATCAGCATGTAAATGGACATATTGTAGTCTAATCATATGGTGGAATACCACAGCAGCACTAAAAAGGAATGAATGTTTGCTATACACAACCATATGGATGAATCTCAAAATAATTGTACTAAGTAAAGAAATAAAACAAAAAAGAAAGTATTATTCCATTTATGTAAAATTCTAGAAAATGCAGTTAACCTTTAGTGACAAAGCAGATCAGTGGTTGCCTGAATGGATGAATAAAGGCAGGGAGGGATGGATTGCAAAGGTCTATGAGGCAACTTTTGGAGTTGATGGATATATTTATTATATTGATTATGGTGATGGCTCCATAGGTTTATATAGGTCACAGATCATTAAATCATACACTTTAAATGTGTAGTTTATTTTATGTCAATCACACCTCAATACAACTGTAGCTAAATAAAACTAAGCCCTCAAAACAAAACAAACAAACAAAACACCAAGTATCTGCCATGTATACTAGTAAGTGCTCAATGCATGTCTCCCTAAATACCACTGACAGAAGATGCTTATATTCACTAATTGTTTACATGTATTCAGAAAAAAAATGCAGTTCTGGTCCTAGTAACTTGTTATTAAATTTTGATCCATAGAAATATCATAACACTAAGATTAAAGAGAAAGTCCAAAAGCTTCTGGAAATGGATAACAGTGGCTGCTTCTTGAGAGGAGAACTAAGAGGGTAAGGGAAAATGATAGGTAAGTAACTTTTTAAACTGGTCACATGCATGTAATATTTATATTTAAAAAGTTCTTTTTCTCGGGCTTCCCTGGTGGTGCAGTGGTTGGGAGTCCGCCTGCTGATGCAGGGGACACGGGCTCATGCCCCGGTCTGGGAGGATCCCACATGCCACGGAGCAGCTGGGCCCGTGAGCCATGACCGTTGGGCCTGTGTGTCCGGAGCCTGTGCTCTGCAGAGGGAGGGGCCGCAGCGGTGGGAGACCCCTGTACCGCCAAAAAAAAAGTTCTTTTTCTCAGTGTAATAACAAGGGTTCTTATAAGGGCACATCGGAGAGGAGAGAGGATGTGACCACAGAAGCAGAAGCTGGAGTGATCTGAAGAAGCAGCCATGAGCCAAGGAACGCGAGCAGCCTCTAGAAGCTGAAAAAGGCAAGGAAGTGGATTCTCACGTAGAGCCTCCAAAAGAACTCAGTCCTGTGGACACTATTTACAGCTTCTGACCTCCAGAACTGTAAGATAATAAACTTGTGTTGCTGTAAAGCCACTAAGTTTGTGACAGTGTGTTACAACAGCAATAGGAAACTAATATTAGACCCCAGTTCATCTCACAGTCCAGATATCACTTACGTAAGTCTGATTAAATTAGTATGAAACATGCAAAAAAAAGTTCTTTTTAAGAAATAATGATTTTCTTTAGGGCTTCCCTTGTGGCACAGTAGTTAAGAATCTGCCTGCCAATGCAGGGGACATGGGTTCGGGCCCTGGTCCGGGAAGATTCCACATGCCACAGAGCAGCTAAGCCCGAGTGCCACAACTACTTAAGCCCGCGCGCCTAGAGACCGTGCTCTGCAACGGCAATTTGAAACTCTACGAGAAATAAAGCCAAACAAAGCAGCTTACCGCCCAAGTGTGAAGCACAAATATTTGGGCAGGGGATAATAAGGAAAGAAAATCCATTTGATCCTGATACTCTGCACATTTTCCTTTGAGTGGCTTTCTAGTGGATGTGACAGATGTCTTGAAGAGAAGAAAATGTAATCCTGGCACTCTCCATAGCCTGGAAGCTGGCTGTTAATTTTGAGTCAACTAATAGACAAAACACAAAAGATATTGACTGTGTTTAAGGGAGGTGAGTAGAAGGTGGGAAGGAAGAATGGTGGTATTAATATCAGAGAGTCGAAATACTATCTAAGGTTGAAATATTGTCTAGAGTTTCACAGTGTACTACTAAAAGTTACAAAGATAACCAACAAAAGAGCTAAAATTAATGTAACTCTTAAATATCGGAAGACTGGATGTTAACATAATCCTTATCTTTTGTACCAGGGAGTTGTTAGATATTGTCTAAAGCTGATATAAGCATATTTAGAAATACTGAAGTAATCACAAACAAAAACATGCAAAAGAGGTTGTCCCTGGGAACTGGTCCTAGAGGTAGAAAGGATTAGCATGAGATTTGTTGCTTTTCATCATAAATTCTTTTGTGCTATCTGACTTGTTACAATTTAATTTGTTTCATTTTACTTGTTGTCATATGTGCATTTCTTTGACTGAAAAAAGAAATTAGAGGCTGGTTGCTCTGTTTATATGGAAACAATATTTCAGACATCTACCTTTATCAAGGTTGACTCCCTAAAATATGTCAGGCATTATTCTAGATCTTTTAAAATGAAATTCCAAGGATACCAAGACACTTGGACTAAGCAAATGGTTGTTCCAGTGATACTTTATTCTCTACCCTAAATGATATTTAAGAGCTCTTAACTCTACCTTCACGAGTTCCAGCCCTCTGCTTATGAGATTTCTCTTTTAAAGTGTCTGAGTAGTTCTGTTCCTCCATTTTGGGGGGATAGCATTTTGCCTGAACCCAGGTTACTGATTCTGAAAGGGGAGGTCTTCTGGCTCTTTCTTATTACCAATCTTGGGACAGAATTAATTGCTCATGTTTAGAAGGAATTGGAAACAAATGGTATGGAAAAATCATGATTTAATCGGATAGGTAGGACACTATGGCACATTACTGCCACCAGTTGGCAGCACACCTTAATTGCAAGAGTAGAAAAGAAGGGAAAACCATTTCTGATTTTTGCGAAAGTCTGGCTGATAAACAACAGTAAATATCCTGTAGCCAAGTGAAAAATGCAAAGGAAGAATACTTGATTTTGGGAGAGTAAAATGGGACAGTGGTCATGATCCCCAAAATACTATGTTTTAGATATTCATGTGGTATGTGGAAGTAGTCAAAGTGAAGTGTGAGAAAGCATAATCAGAAGACTTTTCTGTAGTCTAAATATCCAGTAGCTGTGTCTAGAACTCTGTAAAAGTCATGGAAAAGGGAACAATCATGAATCAAATGTTACATTGAAAAGTTTTTCTTACAAGATCTATATGAGGAAAACTACAAAACTCTGATGAATGCAAACAGAAAAGAGCTAAATAAATGAGGAGATGGATAGGAAGACTCAATATCATCGATGTCAGTTCTTCCTAACTTGATCAATAGATTCAATGCAACCCAAATCAAAATCCCAGCAAATTATTTTATGGATATCAACAAACTGATTCTTAAGTTTATATAGAGAGGCAAATGATCCAGAATAGCCCTATAATACTGAAGGAGAAGAACAAAGGCAGAGGACTAATGCTACCCGACTTCAAGACTTATTATTAAGCTACAGTAATCAAAACAGTTGTGATATTGGCAAAAGAATAGACAAATAGATCAATGGAAGAGAACAGAGAGCCCAGAAGTAGACCGTCATAAATATAATCAATAGATCTTGCAATACAGTGGAGTAAAGATAGTCTTTTCAATAAATGTTGCCGGAAGAACTGGACACACACATCCAAAAAAAAAAGAATCTAGACATAGATCTTACATCCTTCACAAAAATTAACTCAAAATGGATCATAGACCTAAATGTAAAGTGCAAAACTATGAAACTCCTAGATGATAACTTAGGAGAAAACCTAGATGACCTTGGGTAGGGTGATACTTTTTAGGTATCACCCAACACCAAAGACATAATCCATGAAAGAAATAATTGATAAGCTGGACTTCAGTAAAATTAAAAACTTCTGCTCAGCAAAAGACAATGTTAAGAGAATCAGAAGACGAGCCACAGACTGGGAGAAAATATTTGTAAAAGACACATCTGATAAAGGACTGTTATCCAAGATAGACAAAGAGCACTTAAAACTCAACCATAAGAAAAGAAACAACCCCATTTAAAAATGGGCCGAAGACATTAACAGACATCTCACCAAAGAAGATATACAATGGCAAATATGCATATAAAAAGATGCTCTACAGCACAAGCCATCAGAGAAGTGCAGATTAAAACAACAATGAGATACCACTATATACATATTAGAATGGCCAGAAACTGGAATACTTTCAACACCAAGGATGTGGAGCAACAGAAACTCTCTTAATTGTCAGTGGGAATGCAAAATGGTACAGCCACTTTGGAAGACAATTTGGCAGTGTCTTAGAAAACTAAAGATATTCTTACCATATGATCCAGCAATCACACTCCTTGATATTTACTCAAAGGGGTTGAAAACTTATGTCTGCACAAAAACATGTATAGGAATGTTTATAGCAGCTTTATTTATAATTGCCCAAACTTGGAAGCAACCAACATGTCCCTCAGTAGGTGAATGGGTAAATAAACTGTGGTACATCTGGACAATGCATTATTATTCACTATAAAGAAATGAGCCATCAAGCCATGAAAAGGCATGGAAGAGGCTTAAATGCATATTACTAAGTGAGAGAAGCCAGTCTGAAAAGCCTACCTACCATATGACAAGTAAAAAAATCAGTGGTTGCCAGGGATGAGGGAGGAGGAGGGAAGAATACACAGAGCACAGAGGATTTTTAGGGCAATGAAAAAACTATTATGATATTATAATGATGGATGTATGTCATTATACATTTGTTCAAACCCATAGAATGTACAATACTAAGAGTGAGCCCTAAGGAATCACCTATGGACTTTGGGTGATTATGATGTGTTAATATAGGTTCTTCCTCAGTAACAACTGTATCATTTTGGTGAGTGATGCTGATTACAGCGGAGGAGGCTATAATGGGTGTAGGTAGAGGGTATATGGGAAATCTTGGTTCCTTCCTCTCAATTTTGTTGTGAACCTAAAACTGCTCTAAAAAAATAAAGTCATTAAAAAAAAAAAAGGTTCTGTGAAAGGAATGCCATCATTATTGTCATGAAACAAGTTGGCTGATCATCTTATACTTTAAGCAGGACTCTAAGGTCAATGGAATAACTTTGAAATCTTCTTCATGCTAAAATTATCCAGAAGGGAAAAAGACATAAGTTCAGCCAAATTTTAAAAGGAGTTCTGCCATCTAAATAGTCACAAACTAGCTTTTTATGTTAGAAGGCAAAGATCTTCACGTTATTGGTTAATAAATGTTAGCCATTTAGTCTGTAAAGCATTTATATTACATTTACATTAATGTGTAATTCTGTAAATGCAATTTTAAGTTTATAATATTAAATTTAATATTATATTTTTGGACCAGGTTGGCTAAAAGATTGAGTTGAAATAAAAGCTTAATGGGCATGTGCTTTTTTTTTTTTTTTCTGGTACGCGGGCTTCCCACTGCTGTGGCCTCTCCCGTTGCGGAGCACAGGCTCCAGACGCGCAGGTCCAGCTGCCATGGCTTACGGGCTCAGCTGCTCCGCAGCCTGTAGGACCTTTCCGGATCAGCGGAACGAACCCATGTCCCCTGCATCGGCAGGCGGACTCTCAACCACTGCGCCACCAGGGAGGAAGCCCTCAGCATGTGCTTCTTTAGACATCTAACCTATCAACCTGAATCTTCAAAGTGGGCCCGGTCTCATTTCAGATAATTTGAAACGAACAATGAGGTAGAAATTCCAAAGGGCACTAAAAAACTTGGACTAAGCAAATGTTTGTTCTATTGATACTTTATTCTCTATCCCAAATAATACTTAAGAACCCTTAGCACCTACCTACACTAGTTCCAGGTATTCTTTCTGACATTTTGTTCATACCTCTGACTTGAAGCTGTTAATGAAAACTGTGGTGTTTGAAAATCTTTGCCAAGAACTTTGGAATCTTGATTAAGAATTTCATGAAAGCAGAGGCTCCTGGGAAATGTGTGATTCTGCAACAAAGTTAACTTGTTATAGGACCTATTACTTTATCTTACCAAATAGCTAAAGCTTGAATGTATCTGAAATTACAATGCTATTAAGAGAAATCAGGAAACTTGAATAAGAAAGATGCATTACCTTAAATGTTGAATTTTGGGCTGGAGCTGAATTTTGGGCAAGAAAGCTGAATATGAGGAATGTTAGTTAAGAGGCAATCAGGAACAGATAGTAATATAAAGAGACTTTTGAAGAGAAAGGATAGTAGAGGAGAACAGAGAGCTAGGAGTTGAACTATGGATTGGACAAAAGAGGAGGCACTAGCCAAGGAATCAGAAGACCAGGAAACCAGGTAGGTTGTAGATCCCAGGAATTGTCTTAAAAAAGGGGGAAATAGGGTTTCAAGGAGGGTGTAGGATTGGGTGTGCCAAGAAAAAGAGGATGAGAAAATGGTTGTGACCTGAAAGTGTAAATTCAGTTTGTTGTTATCGGTTAGATTGATAAAAGCTAAGGAATAAGGTGGTAATGAAGGTGGGAGACTGCTTCTTTTGAGAAATGTGACAGTGAAAAGAAGGTTGATAGTATTGTAACTGGAGGGAGTAGTAGTACTGAAATTTTAAAAATGACCATGGAAACTGCTGAAAAACAGAAGCCAATGGCAAGATGTTGAAGATATAACCACCTAGGAAAGTGGTGGAAGGTGGAAATGGGAAGGGACGGCATACGTAGTCCAGGAAGAAAGACTAGCTTTGGAGAGAAGGGGAGAATGGGTTAATTTGGTGAGAATTTGAGAGGTCATGAACAGGGTGTGATTACAAATATTTTAATACGGAGAGAATATCAAACCGGAATTGGAATTCCATAGCTTTTATCCCTGGAAACTAGATGATTTTATCTATTAGTATGGATTGGGACTGGCACCTTAACAAGGAAAGCTTCAATAGTCCTTGGGGAGAATACGATAGGAAGTCAACCAAAGATGAGCGAAAAAAATTGTAAGTGGGAGTGCAGTCACAAATTCATACCAAGCAGGTAGAATTGTGACTTCCTCCAGTGAAAACCCACACACCTGTGACCCTTGGGAGAGAAATCAGAAATACGGGTAATCTACTGGAGGCTGGCCGTTAAGACTATTAAAAAAGAGTTGAGCGATTCTAAGGCAAGACAGAAATAGAGCTGGGTATAGTAACAGAGATTTAGTCATAAATGGGGCTGATGACCTGGGAGACTAAGGATTCACTTTTGTATTGAAAGTTGTGAGTGGGTGAAATGTAGAAGCCACGGCCACAGAGAGGCGGGTGGAGAGTAGGGAAAGGCGACATTCAGCGGCATATTTTGGTCATGATCTCACGTTAATCAACTTTCCCTTTTGGCAGCTAAAAGGCTAGGATTTTCACGTCCATGTCACAGCTACTGACAGTAGTCCTAGGCTGTGGAGGGTGAAATCTGATTCCAAAGCAGAGGCTATATTTTCCCAGTCTACCTACATTCTTTACTCACTAACTGGCCAATGCTGCCGCCTTATGCAAAGCCGGCACCACGGAAAGGATCTGCTTTACAGAGGCAGGGACGACGCCAATCGGCCTGCGGCGAGCAGTGTTGGGTCTAGATCGGCGGCGAGGGAGGTCCCAAACAGTTCTCGAAACCTTTACACCGGCGCCGGGGGAAGCGGCTCGTCAACAGTCAACAATAAATCGCTAGTACAATGCTAAACTCTGAGGTCCTCATCAAACCCAAGAGAGGCGGGAGCAGAGTTTCGTGCCGCCACCCCCTCGCGTTTCCGCAGAGCTCGTTCCGGGCGGGGGATGGGGGTAGCAGGAGCCGGGCGGGGCTGCGGGGAAGCGCCAGTCCCGCGACCCGGGGAGGGGCCTCGGTGGAGGGGCCGGGGGCGGGTTTCCCTCCCAGGTCTCGGAAAAGCTCCAAAAATGGCGGGCAGCAGCTCAGCTAGCGGGGCGCGCAAGCGCCGCCGCGGCCATCCTTCCGCCCGCCTCGGGCGGCCACGAGCAGTCCACAGGGCCCTCACGGAGAGGTATCCGCCGCTCGCGATTGGCTGAGCTGGGCCAGCGCTCCGTGCGGGGGCCGGGCCGCCACGCAGCGGCCACGTTTCCCGCCCCGCTGGCGCGCGTGCGCGTAATCCCCACAGGAAAGCGTTTGCGCGCGTCCCCGCCGCGGCCGCCAGCTCGCGCCTCAGCTCCCTCCCCTTTCCGGGCAGGTCCGTCCCGTCAGCGAGGCAGTAAGCACGGCGGCCAGCAGAGGGCGGTCCGGACCCAAGTCTGCAGCGGCGCCATTGGCGTGTGGAAAATGCCACCAGATGGCGGGTTAGGATTGCAGCTCCGTTGAAGGCGCGGCCCCCGCTCCCGAACCCCCGGCGACCACCCCGTAACAACCCCCCCACATCGGGAATAACACACCGGAGACTTTTGGGGGGAAACTAGGTCGACGGCCGGCTGCGCCCGGATGGGCAGCTGAGGTGAGTGCGGGCGGCGGCGACGGCAGCGGGGGGCGGGAAAGAGGGGGAATGCGGCGGCAGCGGCGCGGGGGCTGGAAGCGCCGATCCAAGATGGAGGCCGGGAGAGAGCGAGAGAGCGCGAGCGGGGAGCGGGCGGGCCGGGCGCGGGCCCCGCGCGGGGGAGGGAGGCCGCGCGGGCCTGTGCGGGGCGCGGCGGTCGCCGGCCGTCCGGGAGCCGGGGGGAACGACTGTGGGTGCGGCGGGCGCCCCGGAGCCCTGGTCGCTCCGCACCCCTCTCGCGGGCCCCGAAAATTGTGCCCCCGCCCGTTCAGGCACTACGGCGACGGGCGCGGAAGCCTTTGTGGCGCGCTCGGGCCCGCCGCCAAGCCCGCCCTCCGCCCCCCCCCGCCCCCCCCCCCCCCCGCCGCGGCCGGCCCCCCCCCCCCCCCCCCCGCGGGCCCCCCCCCCCCCCCCCCCCCCCCCCGCCTGGACTCTCGGGACTCGCCCGCGCCCGGCGGGGCCGGGCCGAGGCGGGCTGGTGCGAATGCCGCCCGCCGCCCTGCGTTTCTGCGGTGTTTTAGCGGCGGTGGCGGCGTCACATGACAACAAGCTCGCCTCGGCGGAGGGGCCGGGGGGTCGCTCGGCGTGGCGGCCGGCCCAGGTCTCTTCTCGGTGGGGTGGAGCGGGGGGCTGGCGCTTGGGGCAGAGGGGACGTCGAAGCCGGGCTTTCCCGCTATCTGCCCTCCCCGCCCCCGACGGAGGCCTCCTTGTGAAACGTGTCCAGGCTGGAGCACTGCCCCGCTAGTTTGCTAGCCCCCCAGGAGACGAGGCCAATAAAAGTTGTTTTCCCTCCTTTCTCGGGGTGGTGGTGGTGGTGAAGAGCTGGGAAACTGGAGTGCCTGGAGTTGGACCTGGGCCTCGATTGGAGAGTCCAAACGGGGTGCTTCTTGTGTGCTGTAGGGACTAAGAAATTTTCAGGTTTTAGGATTGTCACGTCACCCCTTCCACCAACATTTGAAATGTTATCGATTTTCTTCACATTGCAGAGAATCGTGTCCCGGGCGTATAAATCATGGGATGGTTTTGGACGCTTATAGACTCAAAACGATGCTGTTTGTATGTGACGACAGCGAATTATTTGCTGTTAAAGTCGATGTTAAGATGATGAATATATAGTTTATTCCTTCTCGTGGTTGTGACTAGAAAGGACTTTATTTTGCATCTCTTAGCAAACATAGTGTTTATGAAAGTATTTGACTAGGCATGAAGAAAGTTGTGTGATTTGTAACTTACGTGGAATTTGACTACACCTTTTAGATTTTCCTGTATCTTATTAAGAAAATTACAAATTCTGATGGTGAAGCACTTAGGAAAATACATATAACAGTGAAAATAAAAACAACCTGTGTATTGTATGATATATTGTACCACGTTCTCATATTTGTAACGTACGAAATGTTCAGGCTAAACAAATTTGCCCAAGGGGGGAAATAGTGAAAGATTTGGAAAGGTTGTTTACTTGCTTTGGATTTTTGAGAATAGTTATAACACAATTTGTTTGCTATCTAAATAAAGTACTAGAAAACCGACAAGCGTTTTGCTAAAGTTTTTTCATTACATTTCAAAATGTACATTGTTTTTTCAAATGGTCTACCCATGGTCATTTTTACAACCAAACTACTTTTGATTGGAAAATTTTCAGTATCCACTTTAGTTTTGACATTCTGACAAAGCCAAGGGGTATTTAAATAGATTTGAAATACGGGAAATTGTTATGTTACTAGGAATGCTTCCCCTGAAGACAGTATGCAGGTACTGTTGATTTGAATGACTCTTTTAAAGCCTTAAGGGGGCTGTGGTAGGGGAGAAGAGAGCCCTGGACTGAAGTTACTTTAAACATATCCTAGGTTTGTGATCTTTGGGGTGTCACTCTTCCAGCCTTTCTTTCCTCATCACTAAAATGAAGGTAATAAATTATATGGTAGTTGTATAACAAGCTGTGTGTGGAAAAGCCCTTCTTAATTATTAAAACTGTAAAAATTTATGTAATTTTATAGTTTTAATCTTTTTCCTTGATTCTGGATCTGTATATCTTCATAATCAGTGCTGTGAGGAGGTACAGTGCACTCTGGAGAAAAAGATGTCTCTTCCCCCTTTTTATCCTTTTCTGCTTTGTCCTGTGTTGATGGAGTGTATTAGTTTTCTTTTTATGTATAGCGAAGTACCACAAATTTACTAGCTTAAACAACACCCATTTATTAGCTCACAGTTTCTGTAGGTGAGAAATCTGGGTACTTTGGGCTCTCTTTTCATCATCTCACCAGGCTAAAATCAAGGTGTTAGCTGTGGCTGCAGTTCTCATCTGAGGCTCATGACCTTCTTCCATGCTCACTACTTGTTGGCAGAATTTCCTTGTGGCTGTATGACTGATGTTGCCATCTTCTTTCTAGCTGTTGGCCAAGGACCTTTCTCAGTTCCTTACCACATGTTCACGTAGGCATTTCACATCATGGCTGTTTGCTTTCATCCAGGCAAGCAGAAGTCAGTTGCTCTGGCTTCCTCTGTCTCTGTTGTTTGGACTCCCTTTTAAGACCCCTTTTTAAAGCTGATCTGATTTGGTCACACCCACTCAGGAAGATCTCCTTTTTGGTGAACTCAACTGATTAGGGAACTTAAATACATATGCAAAAATCTATTTGCCATGTAACAATCACAGGAGTGATGTTCCATTATATTTACAAGTCTCTCCCGCACTCAAGGGGAGGGTTATATACTAGGGTGTGGGTCATTGTGGGTTGTTAGAATTTTGCTTGCCATGGGGAAAGAAGTATCTTTACAGTTGCTTCTTTAGAATCTGGATGTACAAGAAGAGCACATAGGCAGAGCAGTGTAACCCCACCTGGTGAGTTTACTCATACAGGTTTTGTCTTCATGCTTTTTCCGTTTTGTATTTCATGGTACCTCAGTTGAAGTGCGTCCCTCTATAAAAGCATTTTATTGCATTTAGAGGAAATTAAAAATAAAAGTTATAAAGTTAAGTAAAAAGAAAAAAGGCAATAGAGATTATGTAATTCTCATTACTGCTTGATACTTATTGTTTCTCATTTTAGGGATGAGATTGAATCTCAGGGAAGTTAAGAAATTTAAATGCCTAAGATCACACTCTTATTAAGTGACAGGTAGATTCATAAACTCATTACACCAGACATTTGCTGTGGTGTGATTGGTCCAGCAACTTTTCAAGAAGGGATTATGAAAAAGAATAGTTATTTAAAATAGAGTAGGGATATTATTGGTGGACAAAGAGGGTAGCAGAAATTGGTCATGGTATGCGGGAGATTTAACAGTCCAAGAAGCAAAACACCTTCAAGAGGAGGCAATTAGGACAATTTTAGTTAAGAATAACAAGATTTAGAGACTATAACCAGGAGTTAAAATTGTTCGGGAGGTACAGCTTAATTTCTTAATAGAGAGGTGATATAGTAAGCGCTTGGAAAATCTTTGTTAGCTGAATTAAAATATGAATCTCTAGAATTTAGATGATTCTTGGTACTGTGACGCTCTGTAGGGAAAGGTAGGAAGCAGAGACCTAAGAGGATGCTCTTGCATAAGCCCAAGAAAGAGATGATTCTTGAGGTGGGAATTAGGATGTGTCTACAGAGAAGGAAGGATCAGTTTTCTGTCATTTTGGTAGTCAAGAGGATGGGATCCCAACTTCCTATGTTTTAGTGCTGAGAGAAACCTTGTCTTATTGACAAATGTGATTCTTTTTAAGTGAGCTTTAAGTAGGTCATAGACCAGTTTGTTTTATAGAATCCTTTTTGTTTCACTCCTTATTTCTTCTTTCAGGTTTCTTCTCCCTCTTCTAATTCTTTAAGCCAGTTAGTGCTTAAAGGACATCTCAATCCTGCCTTCTTTATAAGATACATCCTTAGTACTGTGGGCCTAAATGATGTACCAGTTAGTTGCCCAAATTTCTCTAAGGAGTTTTGCTGTAATTAAACAGCTCTAGAGATGGCTTTTAACTTGCTAGAAGCTCAAAGTTACAAAAACATTTTATGTTGTGACCCAGTACAAACACACAAACCATGGAAATAATGTCTAACCTTTATGTGGTACATGCTGATTTTTAAATTTTTTCTTTTGTTTAAATTAAGAATGCTGGTTGCAACTCACCTATGTGGTATCATGACTTACAGCAACCCACAGCCGAATTATAATCTCATTGGTAATTGGGAGAGTGCAAAGTAGAACCATAAGAAGAAATCATTTCACTTCTATCAGATTGGCAAACATTAAAAATTCTGATAATATAAAGTGTTAATGAGAATGTGGGGAAATTAGACTCCCACTTTTGGAGGGACATAGTCATTTTGCAAAAGAAAATGACTTGTAGTAAGTTGAAGAATACATGTACCATAAACCTAGCAATTATACTTACATCTTTATATTTCTGATGAGAGATATTCTTGTATGTTGGGGTAGGTGAACAAAAATATTTGCAGTAGCCAAATTTAGCAACAAAGTGCTCATCATTCTACCACAGGTTTTCAAACACCAGTGGTGGTTTTCAAATGTTGATGCCTAGGATAACCTCACTTGATCACAGTGTATTATCCTTTTTATGTTTAATATTTTGTTAGGGCTTGAGGATATTTCTTCATCAGGGATATTATTTTGTAGTTTTCTTTGGTTGTAATTTTTTTTTCAGGTTTCAGTATTAGGATTATGATGGCCTCATAAGATAAGCCGGGGAAGTGTTCCCTCTACTGACTGAAAGACTGTGCAATATTCCTTGACTGTTTGATAGAATTCATCAGTGATACCATTTGAACTTAAATTTTTTTTGTGTGTGTGGGAAGACTTTTGGTATATTCAAATTCAATTTTTTACTAGACATAGAGTTATTCAGATTTTGTTTCATCTTATGTTAGTTTTGTTGTATTTTTAAAGGAATTTGTTGACATTAGTTGTTTATATGATTCCCTTGTTATCCTTTGACTGCTTGTAGGATTTGTAGTGATATCTCTTTAATTTCTGGTGTTGTTAATGTGTTCTTTCTTTTTTTCTTGGCCAGTCTAATTCTTGGTTTATTTATTTGTATCTCTTTTCAAAAATAACATTGCTAATTTTCTCCATTTGTCTTTTCTCTCTCATTTGTTTCTGTTCTTTATAATTTTCTTTCCCCCATGTATTTTGCTTTTCTTTTTCTAGCTTCTTAAAGTGGTCATAGATTTCAGACATTTCTTGTTTTCTAATGTAAGCATTCAAAGCTATAGATTTTCCTCCAAGCACTGCAACATCCCACAGATTTTGATATTTTTATTATCTTTTAGTTTGAAATAGCTTCTGATTGCTTTGTGATTTCTTTGTTGACCCACGGATTATTTAAAAGCGTGTTGTTTAATTTTCATGTATTTGGGATTATTTTAGATATCTTGTTATTGATTTCCAACTTAATTTTATTTTGAGGTCTTGAGATATATTCTGTATGATTTTAATCTTTTTAAATGTACTGAACCTTGTTTTATGGTTCATCATATGGTTTATGTTGGTAAATGTACCTTTCACACTTGAAAGAATATTCTGCAGTTGTTGGGTGTACTATTCTGTAAATATCAATTAGATTAAAGTGCTTTGGTAGCATTTTTCAAATCATTTATGTCTCGGGTTTTGTTTTATTTGTTTTGTTTTTTTTAGTCTAGTTCTATTCAGTGGCTGAGAGGGATGTTAAAATATCCAACTATGACTGTGGAATTATCTGTTTCTCCCTTAATTCTGTTAATTTTTGCCTCATGTATTTTGAAGCTCTGTTATTAGGCACATACAATTTATGATTATTAGGTCTTTCTGATGAATTGGGCTTTATGAAATGTCCCTCTTTATCCCTGGTAATAGTCTTTGTCTTAAAATCTGCTTTTTCTGATATTAATATAGCCACTCCAACTTTCTTGAGCTTACTGTTTCTGTAATGTATTTTCTTCCATCCATTTACTTAAAACTCCTTTTTCCTTTATATTTACAATGTGCCTCTTGAAGGCAGCATATAGTTGGGTTTTGCATTTTTTATCCTTTCTGACAGTGTGGAAGTGGAATCTATCAGTTATAATAAACATTGATTATGTGCTAATGCCTGTCAAGAACTGTGAAAGTTCTGAGATTTTACCCTACTTGCAGGCTAAGTTAACCTGCTACAGTTTAATGGAGTCATGAGACTCCTTGGTCAGAGATGAAGAACAGTGCATTACAGCAAGAGCAGTAGCCACAGTTATTAGTGTCAGATCTTGGAGCCCCAGTTTGTACACGGTAGGGTGAAGATGTGACACTCGCACATGCATTGGGTTGTGTTAGAGGAGGGGAATCCCAAGCTTAGAGAAACTGGAATCTTTATAATGGGTTGTAAGCATACCTCTCCTTTTCTCTGAGGGAGATGCTATTTCTTTTTTCCAAGATTCTACAAATATACTTGAAAAGATTGGATCAAAGGCAGTTGGTGCCTCTGTTTTCCAGACAGGCAGAAAAACAAGAGACCCATGGAGAATTGTCTTTCAAAACTGCCCAGTGAATTTTCTCAATTTCCTCTATGTTATTAGCTTAGATTTTTCTTTTATTTCTTACATGGCCCCAACCTAACTTTCCAGCTCTGTCTCTGTGCTGTACTTCTCTGTGTAGGTTTTATGCTCTCACCAATTTGATTACATAGTTATATTCCCCGCCCCCCCACCCCATGTCTTTGTTCTGGGGTATAATGTGTGTGTAAGAAACACTCATTGAGTGTTTACTGTATACCAGTAAATATTTTACACTAACCCTGTGAGGAAATTGTTATTATTATGTTGCTGCTGTTTTACAGGTTAGATTAAACTTATTTAATCTTAAATTAACTAAATTAAGTTTATTAGATTTGCTTAAACCTCTCAAGTTTGTGATGAGGGAGGGACACATTGTAGAGAAGTTTTTGGAGTATTCTATTTCTTGATGTTAGTAGTAGTCACATGGAGTGTTCACTTGATAATTCTTTAAACTGTTATCTAGATTTTATGTATTATGCTGTATAATTGATATAGCTCACAAAGAAAGGAAAAACAGAAAAAACAAACACTGAGCTGTAGAATCTGTGTAAAATCTTTCCTGATAACTTCGGCCAACAGTTATCACTGTCTTTGTATTTTCATTTACTGCAAATGCATTATTGCATTTACTGTTGGCACCGTAAGATTTGGTAAGTGGTGGTGTTCATAAGGCACAGTATTTTGTAGACTGATTGTTGCAAGGCCAGACAACTAATAAATGAGAGAGCCAGGATTTAAATCCAGACTTACTTTCAGAACCCACACTCTAAATCTGTTAAAAGGGCATTTTTATCTCAGCCTTATTTATGCTTTTTGTAATCTTTTGAAGTTTATTTTACAGAGATTTGGTTTTCTTTTTCTATCATATAACAGTCATGAGGTCTTGAGTAGAACACTTAATTTCTAGAGGCCTCAGTTGTCTTATCTCTGTGATGGGAATCCAGTTAAAATTTTTTCAGCAAATATTAATATGAGTGCTTACTCCGTGACTAGTAGTGATATACAAAGTGGTTAAATACATAGACTTTGCTTTTAAACAGCTTCTGTTTTATGGGGAGAGATTAAAAACCGAAACCAAACCCCAAAGCAACAAAACAAATAGGGATACTACCCTGAAATGTTGTGAGGGCGTTAGGTTCAGGATACTTTGGAAGCATAAAGTGCAGAGGTAAGAGGACAAGCCCTTCTCCTTGTCAGGTCCCCCCAAATGATAGATTATTTTTAATGGGTCAGGAAGAGTTGGAAGAGTTTTTCAGGGCAGTCCTTTTATTTTCTAATTGAGATAACAATACTTAAGTATTACCTTTTTAGGCTCTTTGACAAGATTTCTCTTCATAATTGTTGAGTTGGTTTAAAGGTAGAGGTTTGAGACACCACTGCTTGTCTCCTCAATCTTAGGCAGAAAAAAAGTTTTATACATAGTCAAGCATGAACATGACCTGATTGTCTCTTTTGAGGTCCCTTATTCCCTCTGTTATTCTAAAGGTCTGTCGATTCTATTATATCATGTTATTATTTTTTCTTATCTCATTTAGAGTACTGAGAGGTAGGCTTTCTCTGTTCTCTAGTAGAGATAGTACAAGGTAGCATACGCGCAGAAATGCTTAGGACAGAATGCAAGATACAAAAGCTAAAGAATGTCTTAAGCTGTGTTCTGCTTTATTTTTAAAGCCTAAATTAACTTTCAGGAAGAAAATGCCTTACTTACCTTCTACTGTTACGGATAGTTAAAATGTTTGTACACAGATGAAGGAAGCATTATCACATGATTAAAGGCTAAGAAAGCCATTATATATTGTCCAAGAGAGTTCCTGACACCTGAGTTACACAGCCTATGTCAAATTCTAACTCATCTCCTTCCTAGGCATGTAAACTTGGGCAAATTCTTTAACCTCTCTAAATCTCAGTTTTCTCACCTGTATAATTGGAAGTAATAAAAGCATGTCTCGGGCTTCCCTGGTGGCACAGTGGTTGAGAGTCTGCCTGCCGATGCAGGGGACGCAGGTTCGTGCCCCGGTCCGGGAAGATCCCTCGTGCCGCGGAGAGGCTGGGCCCGTGAGCCATGGACGCTGAGCCTGCGCGTCCGGAGCCTGTGCTCCGCAACGGGAGAGGCCACAACGGTGAGAGGCCCGTGTACCGCAAAAAAAAAAAAAAAGAAAAAAAGAAGAAAAGAAAAAAAACCAAGCATGTCTCGTGGATTGCTGTGTCAGTTAAAAAGTTAACTCTTAACTCTTAGACTATGTTGCATTGTATATAAATCCAAAAGACATTCATCTTAAATTTAAAAGGTGAATAAAATTATAATCCAGATAAGTCATAAGATTACTTTCCAGAAGCAAAGAATTTTAATTAATTGGTTCTTATTAGCACATAAAGCTAGTTTAATAAACCATTAATGAGAGAGGTCAGAGGATGAGGTACTCAGGTTAATAGAGAGGTGAGAGTTATAGCCAGAGTTTTCCGCTTATTGTTAAACGTATTTTAAAAATCAGGCTCTTTCTTTAGAAAGTACTGTATCTTGGAAATCCATTGTAATGCTTCCTTGGTAATTGAGAAAATTTGAAGACTGTATCAGGATTTTTATTTATGAATATTAGCTTTGCATGTATAATTTTGCAAACAAAGAGACTTAGGAATGAATATTTACCAAAAGCAAAACATAATCTTGAAAGTTACCTCTTTAAGTTCCTAGACAAAGTAAGATGGTTAGATGGCTGCTTTTCCTCTCATAAAAATGGGGTAGAGAGACCAAAACCTGGGTTAATCTGAGTTTAAAAAAAAGTTTTGGATATTTAATATTTTATTTTATAAATGCAAAGAGAGTGTGATATAGGAGAGAGAAAACTAGTATAGGGCCAGTGACTTGAGTTTTAATTACAGCTTTACCACTAACTAGCTGTGTGCCTTTGAGTCACTACTTCTCTGAGCCTCAATTTCTTTGTTGTAAAATTAGTTTCCAAGATTCCTGTAAATTTTTTAGTCCATGTTGAAATAATCAGGAAATCAGTTCTGAATCAGGTAATGCAAAGTTTTTGATTTTAAAGACTTTAGTTTTGAAAAACCTAAGTGTGTTATCAGCAGGCCCTTTTGTCTCATCTTCCAACAGGTTATTAGAATAATTCATGCTTTCCCCTAGCTGATTAGTGTACAGGCCAAATACGTTAATATTTAGATAGTATTTATGGCTTTTGGTTCCAGCTATGGGTGTGTGTTTGCTTCTTTATTTGGTGAGAAAGAGATAGATTAGCAAGTGTCTTCATATAATTTTAGTCATTGTGAGTCATTCAAACATTTATTGAACATCTACAGTGAGCCGAGCACTGTGGGTATAAAAACATTAAAGCACAGTTCTTGTCTTCCTGATGTACAGAGAAGGCGATTCAAGACTCAGAACTTAGGTGTGATATAACCTTCTCCAAAAATCCTTTCCAGACAGCCTTATTGCCCCTTCCTCCCATCGTCTCTCCCTTTCTCAAGTCCAGGATTGATCTAAGGGCTCTTCCTTTGTGTTTTAGTGGTAGGCTGTGCCAGGGCTGCCACGACTGGTTAGGAATTGGTGGTGCTCTGCATAAAGGTGCCACGGCCAAGGGGCTAGGTGGGGGCTGAAATCCGGGTTTCATTCTGCTTGACCAACTGTCCATTTGCTTTTTCAGCATTTTCTAATTCGCCTGCCCAAAGGAGGCCTTTTCCCCCAGTTCTTGCAAAACAGCCTGTATATGGTAGTAGATATTTAACCTGTGCGTTAGTATACCATTAAGAATATTCTGTAGTGTGGTTTTTTTGGCAGATAAGTTTTATAGTACGTAATAAATGCCTTGAGGTGGTTTGTTGAAGTGAGCAAATGCTTCCTGAAGGAAAATTCTTATATAAGTTTTGAAAGAAAAGTGAAAGTTAGCCAAGCAAGAATGGGATGATGGAGATGGGAATGGCATTCCAGGTGAATATACAGGGACAATGTAGTGATGTAGTCTAGAACCCAGTGGTTCTTAAATTGTGCTCCCTGCGTCAGCAGTATTAACATTACCTGAGAACTTGTTAGAAATACAAGTTCTTGGTCCTCACCCCAGTCCAATTGAATCAGAAATTCTTGAGGTAGAGACCAGCAATTTGTGTTTTAACAGTGATTCTAATGCAGGCTGAAGTTTGAGAGCCACTACTCTAGCCCACTTCTTGAGGAAGCATTATTTGAGTGTGTGTGAAGAGCTTGGGGTTACCTATAGAGGAGTGATTAAAATTTAGAGCTGTAAGCAGTGACCAGAGTGCCTAGTGTGCCAAACTAGAGTTTGAACTTTGTCCTTAGGCTAGTGGCTGCACATTAGAATCACCTGGGAGCTTTAAAAATATACCAAAGAATGGGTGTGATCTACCCGAGACCAACTGACATCAAATCTCTGATTTTCTGATGCACAGAGGGTTCTGAAGTACATAACTGTCAGAACTTGGTTACTGATTTTAATAGTACACAGGTTTATTGAGAATGTGGCAAATACTATGTTGAGTAGCATGATAATAAACACAGCTATCTTATATAGGTATTACTCACATTTCACAGAGGAGGTAAAGTACCTTTTCCCATTACCTAGCTAGGAAGCGGTGGGTTTGAGTCCAGGTTTTTATAACTCTGAAGTCTAATCTCTTAAGCAACTTTTTTTTAAAACCTGGAGTTCATAAACTTAGATGGGAAAATAATATTTTCATTTTCCCTAACCTCTAAGTAAGATTTAGCGTTTTCTTCAACTTTGAATGTAGGCAATAAATCACCGTTGTATGAGCAATGCTGTAGCTTTGTTACCAATAGAAATCAGAAATATTTTCATATTAAATTACAGATGTTGCAGATCTGTATCTGCAGATACAGATATCTCAAAATATTTTTTATCCTAATCAGTGCTTTAAAATTGGGCTGTTAGACCCACCTCTAGATCTTTTATTTACTGTGTTAAAGAAGCACATACAATACTGTATCACAAGTTTTTTTGATATGTTGATAATTATATTTGAATATAATTAATAACAAATTCCTTTTCTAAGTATGGTAGCCTTTGCAGAGAGTGTTTAGTAGGGTAAGGTAGACAGGAAATAAAAAATTCATTTGTTTTGTTATCTTGTCGAATAGAGATCCTTAAAAAAGTCTCTCTTTCCTTCACCACTTCTCTTTTATTTGACTTGTTAAATAGACCAAAACCCAAGTTCTTTGTTACCTGTCAAAGTTATTAGATTAAAAACTACTTTAGGTTTAGAGTGCTTTTTTCCTAAGCACTTCTTAAAAAATTAGAGAAGATAAGCATTATCTCATCAGGCATTCTAACTATCCTGTAGTCTGTTACAGTGCTGTTTAATAGAACTTTCTGCAGTGATGGAAATGTTTTGTATATGTGCTATCCAGTATGGCAGCTGTTAACCATAATGATGCAAAGAAATAAAATAACAATAACATTAATAGTTAACAGTATTGGTAACATTAATAGTTAACAGTATTTCCTATATACTAGGCACTGTTTAAGCATTTTACATACATTAACTTAGGTGATCCTTACAACAACCCCATGAGGTGGGTAGTATTGTTAAGTCTTAGTTTACAGATGAGGAAACTGAGGCATGGAGAAGTTAAGTGATTTTCCAGAGTTCACATAGCTAGTAATTAGCAGAACTGGGATTCAGACCCTGGCAGTCTGGCTGCCTTTATGTTTCCTTTATAATATATTGCTTTACCACTTTCCTCAGGACCCCCCCGCCCCAAATGCATATACAGAATGCTGTCAGAAACAGTATATTAAAAAGGAATTTAAGATAAATCATTTTCTTCTAATTATTAAGTAAAAGTTGTGCAGTTTTCTATAAGTAGACTTGTATTTGTATTAGACGTATAGGTATTTTTAGTAACCAACACTGATATTGTTAAACAGTAATTTATATTTTTCCTGAATTTAATTTAAAGCTGGGTTCAGAAATTGAATATTCATATGGTTATTTTGTTTACTGAAGCTAATTGAAGTATAATTCTGAAGTCTTTTTATGATAACTTGGCTTTGGTTAACAGATATTTTGCTTTCCTCAGTCAACATACATATATGAATGACTAACCTGTGTTACACCTAGTATGGTATGTTATGTTCCTGGAGGCCTGGAAGGGGAGAGGTATCTCCTAGGTACAAAATTACATTCTTACTGTATTCAGGGCAAGCTGGTGGTAGAGTGATATTAAAAGGGGCAAGAGAACTGTCATTTTTCAGTTATCTGTATAGGTGTTGTGCTTGGTGCTTTTCATACAAAGCTATCAGTTATTGAATACAGGTTGTTTATCACACCCATCCAAGTGCTTTAGATTCATTACATATGTCACTTAATCTGCACCCAGTGCTTCAGGGAACATGATGATGACAAAGATACTTTATGGATGAGGGCTTTGTTAGTCTCTTCCTCTCCCCTCCACTCTCCTCCCTCCACTTCAAGGGAATGATCATAAATATAGGTGGGAAATGAGAGGGGGGTGGAGTTGAAGTTATTGATACCAACTTATCTAGTACTTAAGGTTCTCGAGTTAATAAATTTGTTCGTTTCATTTTGCCTAGATGCTCGAAATAAGGTAGACAAGGTATTTGTCCTCATGTGAGAGACAGTCAATAATCAGGTAAACAAAATAACTGTACACTGTGTTA
Source organism: Monodon monoceros (assembly GCF_005190385.1). NCBI lineage: Eukaryota > Metazoa > Chordata > Mammalia > Artiodactyla > Monodontidae > Monodon > Monodon monoceros. The sequence goes on from NW_021703767.1 coordinate 125,600,170, forward strand.
AAAGCTGTAAAGGGAATAAGTGAGGTACTGTGATGGGTAATGGTGAGATGCATAAACAGAGTCAGGAAAGGCATCTTCGAGGATGTTAAATTTAAGCTGAGCTTGCACATAACCTGGCAAGAATGGTTCAGGCACAAGGAAGAGCAAAGGCAAAATCTCTATAGCAGAAATGGCTGTGGTATTTTAGGGACTGAAAGGTCGTTATGGAGGGAGCATAATGCAGGAAGAATATAGTGGCTTCACCTGAGGTTAGAGGGGTAGGGCAGAATCTGGATTACATAGGATACGTTTGGGTGAGCAAGGCTCTAAGGAGCACAGATTTTATTATAAGTAAAATGAGAAACCATTGGAGAGTTTTAAGCAGAGAAATGTTTAAAAAACATCCCTCTAGCTCGGTGATTCTCATCTGTGGGTTATATTTTGCTTCCAAGGGGACATTTGGCAATCTGCAGACTTTTTCATTTGCCACAGCTGGGGGTGATGGTGTATGCTACTGGCATTAATGGGTAGAGATCAGGGATATGGCTAAATATTCTGCAGTAGTACAGGACAGGCTCCCTCCAGCAAAGTATTTTTGGCCCAAAATGTCAAAGGTGCCAAGGTTGCGACACCTCTAGCTGAGGTGTGAATGTTGGATTGTGCTGGGGGTGGAATGGAAGAGGGGAGGGTTGGGTCGTTGCAGTGTTCAGGTGATGGTGCCTGGGCTATGGTTGCCATAGAGGTAATAATGAGAAGTGTGATCCTTTATGTGTTTTGGAAATGACAAGTCAAGAATGATCTCCAGGTTTCTAACTTTAATAACTGAGTGAATGGTGGTGCCATCCTAAGATGGCAAAGAGCAAGAATGAAGGGTTCTAATTTTTAAAATCTTAATTTCATGGAACCTGAGTTGCCGTTAAGATACGACACAGCACTATTTTATGTACAATAAGAAGGAACATGCTGTATGCCTGTGCAGTCTATAATTGGTCATACCAGCCACTCATTGTTTTGAAATCTTTTATCCCCAGAGACTTGACAGTTTCTTCTGTCTTTATTTGCATTGCTTGGCATGTGATAGGCTATCCTTTGGCATGTATCTCAGTAACAAAGCATAATACAGCTTCATCTACTTGTGGCTGTTCTCATATCCCATAAATCACTTTATCGTTGCTTTGCGAGAAAACATGGAATTGGGATTATTACTAGCAATAATGAAATTTGATTTGCTGATCTCAATTTTTGTACCTTTGTACACAGTAACTTTTCAGTGTCAAGACATTTTAAAGGTAGTTAAACTCAACATGCATGAAACTAACAATGCAGATAACACAGTTTATGACAAGGTTATGTATGAACAATGACAGCTAAGTTTAATTACTGTCCAGCACAATTATAAAATGCGATAGATTGTGAGATGCATCTTTACCTCAGAAATGGGGGAAAATGTGTATATTAGAGTGGGTAAAATACAGTAGATGGTGAGAAGCATCCCATACCAGCCCATTAAACGTATGATATGGGTTGAAATGGATTGATAGCACTACTGATGGTCCTAGTGTTAATAGTATAAATGGTTTCTGTGTATGGAAGCTCACCTTTTAAAGATCACTGGCAGGTGAGAATTTGCATTTGCAACGAGCTGTTTAGACAGTGGTAGAATTTGTTGAAAGAATGGATACAGAGGGTGACAAGTAAATAGTTCTTAGGCAATATTGTAGAAGCTAAGTGATGAAATTAAAGCAGTGAAACTCCATGTGTTTGTGTGTTGTGAGGCTGTATGCCAGTACTAGCAGCACAGTTTTACAGAGTTAGAGGTATAGGCAAATACGTCTTAATTTTGGCTAGAGAACCTAGCTGCCGTTCTTTTCACATTGCACTGTAATTTCTAGTTTAACTTACATGAGCTTTGGAAAACAGTTTGCTAAGTTTTGCTGCATCATATTAAGAGAACAGTAACCATCACCGAAAACAGATACTGAAAGTTTATTAACCAAAACAAAGTTCCTGTGTGTATAAATGATGTGTGCATATGTATGTTAGTAATGTTTCTTTGACATGCAAAAACCAAATCTCTTACTACCACCACGAAAACAGCTGTGGATCTTTAGTCCAAACCGTAGCCAGGCATCTCAGAAACATCAGGTATTCCTGTGAGGTGTGATAGTGATTCCCCCCCAACCCCCAGCTAATAACCATATTGGTTAAGTTGCAAATACCCTACTATGACTTTATCTTACTTGTTTGGCACTTAATTAAATACTGTTTGTATTGTGATAAACTGTGATAATTCACATGTGGGTTTCTTTTCTATACTATGAAGTGTCTTCAGGTTAGGAACATGTTCCATAGCAGCAGAGCAAGCACATTGCTGGGCAAAATAATAGACACTCAATAAATGATACTTAAATTCAACCAAATTAAATAATTTAGATTCATATCATATACTAAGCTTGATTGTTATACTTTAAACCTTTTTATTAGAGATTATTTCATTACAGCTTCAGATGTGCTGAAAACATCATTCTTTGCTGAGATTAATGCCTTTACTATGCTGTTTGTTCCTAAATCTTTTCAGCCACCTTTTCCCTGTTGACTTTGTTACTCCATTCACTCATTACATATTGTTACTGACCAGTTTTACTTTAAGGTCAAGCTAGACAGAGCTTGGAAATAGAAAATAATTCTTTTGTCATATGACCTCACTTTAAACAGATAAACACACACTATTAAAGGGTGGTATACTGATGTATGGGGTGAGCGATTTGCTTACAGTAAGATTTTTGGTAAAGGTTCATTGATTCACTAAGAAATTTGGAAACTTCCTTAGTTAAATCAAAATATCATTGGAAAAAAAATCTTTGGATTTACATAGAAATGTTGAGGAACATATAAATTTGCAATTATAATACTTTAAGCATTTGACCTTTTCCATTTGGAACCTTTCTAGTTCCTCTAAAAAAGGAAATTTGAATTGTTAGGCAGGAGCATTCCATTTTCTAAACTAATAAGAAAAAATGGTACTTTGCTGTAAAAGACCTATTCATGAATTTCTGCATATGTTGTTCAATTTTTTGATTTCTTTTTGAACATAGACATTGACAGTTTCTTTTCAGTCTTACAGAGCCTTCTAGTCCTTTGACACCTCTTTTGTCCCCTTCCTGCCTTAATTTTCTTAAGTAGCTTGGAACCTTATGTAACTTTTGGAATATGCTGAGCTGCTTTGCACTTTTGTCTCTTCATTGCATCTGTCTAACCCATACTCAGCCACAGATCAGTTAATCTTTTTCATTTCTGTGTACCTGGCTCTGACCTGCTGAGCACATCTGGAGAAAACCTTAACTTTGCAGACTGGAGCCACTAAATATCCATGCTCACCAATCTTAATTGGACCCTCAACATTACCCAGTAATTCTTCTTTTTTCCTAGTTAGTTCTTTTTCATTTCTCATAGCAGTTATTTAAAAATTTCTACTCTCCTGTAGCCCCCTTAACCACTTACCCTCTCTTTCTCAGTAGACGACCTTATCTATTCATTGATAAACTTGGATTTAATTACTATTTTATTTTTGGAAGATGTTGAAATGATTGAAACGAGGCTAGGATAGAGATTACTCTGACATTTGCTATGCCCAACCCTTGAAGGCATACAGCAAACTAAGAAATTTTAGAACAAAATTTGAAATACATATCTGTAATAATTTTGGTTGAATCTACTGTGGGCTAATTTTAGTATAAAATCACTTTTCCAGTTATACTTACATTCTTGGAGTAGTCTTATGTTTTGAAATTTAAGATTAAAAGACATTCTTCTGTTTTGTGTTAAAGGTTCCAAATATGCCAGCTTTTAAAATTGCCATATAACATGTTAATACATAAAGTACACTGCTTGTAAGTTTGATGAATTTTTACCATGTAACCACCTCCCAGATCAAGATCTAAAACATTTCTAGCACCCCCAGAAGGTTCTCTTCTCAGTTATTTCTCCCTCCCCTCCCCCAACCTATTCCAGCTTTTGTAGCCATCAGTTACTTGTACTTTGGCTTCTTTTGCTCAACGTGATGTTTGTGGGGTTCATCCGTATTGTGGCATGTACCCACAGTTCCTTTTTTATTGCTATGTAGTATTCTCTCTATGAATATACCAAAACGTATATCCTTTTTTTTTTGTGCATGGACAATTGGGTTCTTTTCAGTTTGGGGCTGTTATGATAAAGCTACTGTGAACAATCTTGTACAAGTCTCTTGGTGAACATATGCTCTTATTTCTTTGGATACATATACCTAGAGTGGAATTGCTGGGTCATAGTATACTTCTCAGTACCTCTTTTGTAATGGAACCAAATAATTAACTTCACCCCCGTCTATCTATAAGTGATTTCATTTCTTTTGGTAAAGAATACAAAAAGAGGGCTTCCCTGGTGACGCAGTGGTTGAGAGTCTGCCTGCTAGTGCGGGAGACACAGGTTCAAGCCCCGGTCTGGGAGGATCCCACATGCTGCGGAGCAACTAGGCCCGTGAGCCACAACTACTGAGCCTGCGCGTCTGGAGCCTGTGCTCTGCAACAAAAGAGGCCATGCGCACTGCGATGAAGAGTGGCCCCCGCTTGCCACAACTGGAGGAAGCCCTCGCACAGAAACGAAGACCCAACACAGAAAAAATAAATAAAATAAATTAATAAACTCCTACCCCCAACATCTTCTAAAAAAAAAAAAATACAAAAAGAGCATTAGGTTTTCTAACAAGATTTTAATAGAAGGCACTTCCTTGTTTTTATTAACATATAAAATTAAAATTCTTCATTTGGTTCCAAATGGAACTGTTTCTGTCAGTACTTGCTTCAATATTGTTTATAAGTCTTTAATTTATTTATTTTTGGCTGCATTGGGTCTTCATTGCTGCACGCGGGCTTTCTCTAGTTGTAGCGAGTGGGGGCTACTTCTCGTTGCGCTGTGCGTACTTCTCATTGCAGTGGCTTCTCTTTCTGCAGAGCATGGGCTTTTGGTGCACAGGCTTCTGTGGTTGTGGCACATGGGCTCAGTAGTTGTGGCTCGTGGGCTCTAGAGTGCAGGCTTAGTAGTTGTGGCACATGGGCTTAGTTGCTCCACGGCATGTGAGATCTTCCTGGACCAGGGCTCGAACCCATGTCCCCTGCATTGGCAGGCAGATTCTTAACCACTGCATCATCAGGGAAGTCCTTGTTTATAAGCCTTTGTTTATAAATTTCATTCCTTTATTCAAATTTGAGCATTTCTCTCTACTATAGTTTATCTTGATCTCTGTAAGATTACGTATCTTATTTATTAAAGGATTTCTGACTGTTTTTAAGACTGCAGAAAATAATCATTGATTTTTCTGGTAGAAGCACAGGTTTTCTTGGTTTTATTGGGTTGGCGTTCTGGACACTTGCAGTGTCTAAAGAGGAAGGAACAACTGGATTTGGAGACTGGAGACCTGGATTCTAATCCAGGTTAGTCTGTTTATTAGCAGCATGTTTTTTTGTGAATAACTTTTTAACTCATGGACTCACTAGTATTGGGAATAAGCATGTATGTCCTGGTCATCTCAGAGGGTGCTGGATTAGTAAATGGGCTACTGTAATAGTGCTCTATAAACTATGAAATATGAATATAAGCAGTTGTCTTTTGGGGGGGACATTTTGTATGTTGGCAGATTTCTGAGCAGCATTCATCTAGTTTGTAAAACAAACAAAATACAAATTGCAGTTTTCAGAGGCATGCAGCAGGGCAGAAGAGTGTCTCTAGGGAAGGCTGACTGCCTGATGAGTCAGTTCTTAAGTGTGGCAGGAACTGATGAACTATGTAGCAGACTCTGGTTCTCAGAATTGATATGTTTAGAAGTTCAATTTATTATTTAAATGTAGGAGTGATTTAGGTTTCAGGTGAAGTCTGAGGTATGAATCAGGGTGTCAGGTTATTGATACACATTGAGAAATGTAATTTTCAAATGAAATGGACTGTCCATGCTCATCAGTCATTTCGTTTTCCTCCTGTCGGAAGACCTATATCAGATACAGATTATAATCTGAAGATTGACCAGTAAACTTGGAATTAACCCAAAGTGAGTTGGATCATCTTAGTTGTCAGTATTATTGAGCTGTGATAGCCTGATATATATGTCTGAACTACAGCAGATCCGGGTCAGAACACTATCCAGAGACAGTGTTGGAGACAAACTGCGAGATTTAATTTGTTTCAACACTCTTCACTCTTCAGTTAATTTGGTTTCAGCTTTCATATAGTTATGGACAAGAGCTAGGTCCTGATTCCCATGTCACCTTGTTTGTATTTTGTGTATTTACTTTTTCATTCTACAGATGATTTATCTCTTGATGTTTGATTCTCTAATTTAATTCTCACGGTGACTTTACCTCAGTTTTAAAGGAGCCTTTTTCTGTGTGTCCCATATACTGCTTCACTAGTGGATTTAATCTATCCTTGCAAAGTTGAGTAAGACATACGTTGCTTCTAGTGCCCCCTTACTTCTGGATGTAGGAAGAATAAGGATTTTGTAGTCAAGCCTGGATTTCAGTATTGGCTCTGACATCTATTTAGCTAAGATTTTGGTCAGGTTACTTCTTAAAGATCAATCTTTCCATTCATTCATCATCTCAGAGGCACTGTAGTCCCCCTGCTCCTCCTTCCCGTCTTTTCCCTTCTCCTTTACAGTTATATTGAGGTATAATTTACATAACATAAAATACTCTTGTTTTTAAGTATATAATTCAGTGATTTTTAGTTAATTTACAAAGCTGTGCAACCATCACCACAGTCTAATTTTGAATATTTCTTTTTTTTTAAAACATCTTTATTGGAGTATAATTGCTTTACAATGGTGTGTTAGTTTCTGCTTTATAACAAAGTGAATCAGCTATACATATACATATGTCCCCATATCCCCTCCCTCTTGCGTCTCCCTCCTACCCTCCCTATCCCACCCCTCTAAGTGGTCACAAAGCACTGAGCTGATCTCCCTGTGCTATGCGGCTGCTTCCCACTAGCTGTCTGTTTTACAGTTGGTAGTGTATATAAGTCCATGCCACTCTCTCACTTCGTCCCAGCTTACCCTTCCCCCTCCCCATGTCCTCACGTCCATTCTCTATGCCTGCGTCCTTATTCCTGTCCTGCCCCTAGGTTCTTCGGAACCTCCTCCTTCTTTTTTTTTTTTTGGTAGGTTCCATGTATATGTGTTAGCATACGGTATTTGTTTCTCTCTTTCTGACTTCTCTGTGTATGGCAGACTCTAGGTCCATCCACCTCACTACAAATAACTCAATTTCGTTTCTTTTTATGGCTGAGTAATATTCCATTTTATATGTGCCACATCTTCTTTATCCATTTATCTGTCAATGGACAGGTTAGATTAGAAGATTTCTGTCACCCCCAAAAGAAACTCCATAACCATTTGTAGTCACTTCCCATTTTCATCCCTAATGAAATTTCAGTTCCTAGTAGGAAACTACTAATTATTTTCTGTATCTATAAATTTGCCCTTTTTGGATAATTCATATAAGTGGAATCTTAAAATATGTGGTCTTCTGTGTTTGGCTTTTTACATTTAAGTGGTTTTGAAGGATGATCCATATTATAGCACATTTCAGTACTTGCCTTTTTATTGTTGAAGAGTATTCTTTCCATTTTGTTTATCCATTCACCAGTTGACAGTCATTTTGGTTGTTTCCACTTTTTGGCTGTTGTGACCAATGCTGTTGTGAAATTTGTGTACAAGTCTTGGTGTAGACATTTTCATTTCTCTTCCACTGATACCTTGGAGTAGAATTGTTGGGTCATATAGTAGATTTATATTTAACATTTAAAGAGGTTGGCAAACTGTTTTCCAAAATGGCTATACCATTTTCCATTTCTGCTTATCAGTGTATGAGGGTTTCTGAATATTTTGGATGTCTTTTTGATTAGATATTTTTTTTTTTTTTTTTTTTGCGGTATGCGGGCCTCTTACTGTTGTGGCCTCTCACGTTGCAGAGCACAGGCTCCGGACGCGCAGGCCCAGCGGCCATGGCTCACGGGCCCAGCTGCTCCGTGGCATGTGGGATCCTCCCAGACCAGGGCACGAACCCGTATCGCCTGCATCAGCAGGCAGACTCTCAACCACTGCGCCACCAGGGAAGCCCCTTTGATTAGATTTTAATATCACATATGATATTAGCTGCCATCAGCAAACAAGAATCAGAGCATCACAGGATTTTACTACTCTAGCTAGAAAAAAATATTAAAATTACACTTACGTTAAATGCAAAAATATAGTGCTGAATGTTTAAAAACCTAAACTTTTACTAGGTGAATGTAATTATTTGAAAAATTTCAACACAGCAAGACAAAGCATTCTATAGAACTGTGGCTAAAATTTATTACTTTCTTAAAATAACTTTTAATTGTGGAAAAACCTAAAACATGCAGATGAAGACAGATTAGTTCAGTGAATCCTCATATACTCATCACCCAGCTTCAAAATTGTTTTCTTGTCCAGTCTTTTTTCATCTATACCCATATCTGTTCCCCTCTCCCCCATATTACTTTGAAGCAAACCCTAGGCATCTTAAAGATAAAGCCATTGTCATACTCAAAGCCATTAGTAATAACTCTTTACCAAGAATTTATTGCTTTAGAAGAGTGAGATGCAGAAAGAAAAATTTAAATATGTCTACATTTAAAAATGGAAATACTTAAAAATAGATTTCCAACTCAGGAATTGGAGTGAGAGAGACAGAGAGAGTGTGAGAGTGAGTGAGTGTGTGTGTGTGTGTGTGTGTTTTAAAGAAATATCTCCCTTTTTAGGGATTTTTCAGTCCTATGTTTTCTTCTTCTCCCCCCTAGAAAAAAGTCATAACAAAGTTTTGAGGGTGTAGAGACTGGGGTTATGTTTTCATTTGGTCCATTTACATGAGGATAAGTATCTTTAGAACATAGGGTAAGGTTAGAAGGAATTTGCCACTTCTCATTGTATTCACTTTATTGCAGCTTTAGGGGAATTGTTTTTGTCATTTACATTCAAAATTGAATTCCTAAGTTTTAACTTTCTGTATTATGATTTCTGACCAGGATTATAGATCCACTGGGTACTCCCAGATTCAGAGTCTGTTTTTTGTTTTGTTTTCTGAAAAGACTACAATTTTTCTTTTCCCGGTATATAGAATTTTTTTCTTATTAATACTGAAATATCTGTAACATCAAAGTCAGTGGTAACTTTATGATGAACGTGGGCTTTAAGCTTGTCTAAGGGATAAAATGAGGTTAAGTAAGTGCATGTGGGTTTTTTGGGGGATGTGGGTGTTGGGTAGGGTTAATAAGACTGTGTGGCATTATACTCCATGCATTTACAAAGGAGAGCAACGAGAAAGGGAAAAACAGAGGGCAACTATTTTATTAAGTGCCTGTTATATACAATTCATTGTGATAATCCATTTATATAAATTCCTGCTTAATCCTTACGACAATGCTGGAAGGGTTGTATGTATTATTATCTTCATTCTGAACCAAGGCTCAGAAATGTGAAGTGTTTGGCAAAAGATATAGATTGTTATCCTTACTTTATAAGTGAGGCAACTAAGGCTTGAAAAAGTGTAGTAATTTGCAGAAAGTCTTATAATTAGTTAGTGTTATAATTTGAGTCTAGGGCAGTCTTGATTTGAAAGTTTATGCTTCTTTCTACTGTGGGCAGTTGTATACCAAGGAGAGAATGCACAGACGTTTTTACTCTTTTTTTGTCTTAAGCATTATAATGTTAAGAGCTGCTTTGGCCAATTAGTTAATTAGAATATTGTTGTAATATAGCCATGTTTGTGGGTTTGGTTAGTAATTTATTTAGGCTTTACAAAAAAGTAGAGCCTGAGTTATTTTTTTTATCTGCACGGCTAAATTGGGTTTGTGGAATAAGCATCCCAGAAGCACATGGTCAAAGCAATGGGTCATGTAGTTTTCAGAACTTCACTTATTCAGGTACAAATGTCAGCAGTTTTGCCATTTGCCAGTTTTAGATTAAAAACTTTTGTTTAGTGTTGCACCTGGAACTATTCCTTAGCCACTGGTGGTTTGCATATCACTCATTGGAAAACTCAGATTTGGAAGATTTAACCTAAGGGTTTTATCTTTTTTCAAGATAAAATAAGCTGATAGAGAAAGATTGAGCTAAGGAAGGTGCAGGCATTCATACTAAGCAAGAGCAAGACCAGAGCAGAAACCATGAGACCAGGCCCAAAGTGACTTCTTTATCTAAGCGATATGATTCATATCAATTTATGTATACCTTTTTTTTTGTTTTTGCGGTACATGGGCCTCTCACTGTTGTGGCCTCTCCCATTGCGGAGCACAGGCTCCGGACGCGCAGGCTCAGCGGCCATGGCTCACGGGTCCAGCCGCTCCGTGGCTTGTGGGATCTTCCCGGACCGGGGCACGAACCTGTGTCCCCTGCATTGGCAGGTGGACTCTCAACCACTGCGCCACCAGGGAAGCCCCTATGTATACCTTTCATACCTTTTTTAGCTACAGTAATTGTCTAAGATGTCTAGTACATTTTTGCCATGTATTTGCCTTTTGAAAAGAGCTTTCAATTGTGAAATAAAACACATAAAGTGCATCAAACATAAAGGTACTGCCTAGTTATTATAAAGTAAACATTGTGAAACTGATTTGGTCAAGACCCAGAACATTGTCCACACTGGAGAAGCTCCTCCACTGCATGCCCGTTTGCATTACAGCTCCATTCTTTTATCCTAAATGAACAATTGCCCTGAATTTTTTGGTTATAATTTTCTTGTTTTTAAAAATATTTCTACCTCCTAAGTCTTTATCCCTAAATGTTATAGCTTGGCTTTGTCTATTTTATAGAGGTTCACATGGACAGAATCACACTATTTTTTTGTCTTGCTTCTTTCAGTCGATAGTGCATTTGTGAAATTCCTCCAGGTTGTGCGGACCTATAGTTCATTTTTCTTAAAAATTAATTCTTTTTTGGCTGCTTTGGGTTTTGTTGCTGAACGCGGTCGTTCTCTAGTTACGGTGAGCGGGGGCTACTCTTCATTGCGGTGCGCGGGCTTCTCATTGCAGTGGTTTTTCTTGTTGCGGAGCACGGGTTCTAGGCCCGCGGGCTTCAGTAGTTGTGGCACGCGGGCTTCAGTAGTTGTGGCACGCAGGCTCTAGAGTGCAAGCTCAGTAGTTGTGGCGCACAGGCTTAGTTGCTCTGTGGCGTGTGGGACCTTCCGTGGACCAGGGATTGAACCCATGTCCCCTGCATTGGCAGGTGTATTCTTAACCACTGTGCCACCGGGGAAGCCCTGTAGTTCATTTTTATTCAGAATTCAATTGTGTGATTATGCCACAAGTTATCCATTCTACTATTGATGTACATTAGACTCTTTTCAGTTTGGGGCCATTACAAATAACCAATAACGCTTCTAAGAACACTCCTGTATATATTTTTAATGCACATGTGTTACCATTTCTGTTGTATCTATATCTAGGAGTGAAATCTCCTGGTCCTAATGTATGTAATCAGAAAATGCCAAGTTGTTTTCCAGAGTGGTTTTACCATAGTTTATTTCTGCCAGCAGTATATGGGAATTCCCTTTCCTTTATTTTTCTCCCCAGCGCTTACTGCAGTCTTCTAAAGTTTTACCCATTTTTGAGGGTTTTAATTTGTATTTTCACTGGGTACTAATGCTGTTAATCACCTCAGTTTTGGCTCTTTTTACAAGCTATTTTGTGAAGTGATTGTTCTTGTCACTTGTCCGTTTTTCTATTGGATTGTCTCTGTTTTGATCCATAGGGGTTCTTTATATATTCTGAATATTGAGTCCTTTGTCAGTTTAAATAGATCCTTAGTATCTTCCATTCTGTAGTTGCCTAAGGTGCCATTTAAAATGGTATCTTTTGGTGCCAAGAAGTTCTTATATAGTTATATTTATCAGTCTTTTCCTTTATGCGTAGTGCTTTTTGTGTCCTGTTTAGAAAAACCTTTCCTTGCTTGGAGTTTACTAAGTTACTTTTCTAAATCATCTAGAAGCTTTATTTACTTATTTAGGCATACACTTTAACTGGAAATGATTTTTGTGTGTGTATTAGGTCAAGTTTTAATGTTTTCTTTTTTTTTTTTTTGCGGTACGCGGGCCTCTCACTGTTGTGGCCTCTCCGGTTGCGGAGCACAGGCTCTGGACACACAGGCTCAGCGGCCATGGCTCACGGGCCTAGCTGCTCCATGGCATGTGGAATCTTCCCGGACCGGGGCATGAACCCGTGTCCCCTGCATCGGCAGGCAGACTCTCAACCACTGCGCCACCAGGGAAGCCCCTGATGTTTTTTAATATGGATATTCAGTTGTCCTGTCACCACTTAGGAACAATCAAACAAAAAAATCAGAAACCTTTCCTATTGCTCAGCAGTCATCTTTTCATAATTCATGTTTGTATATGCATGCTTTATCTCTGGGTCTCCATCCTGAATCTGTCTATCTTTGCCCTAATATCATTGCCTTATTTATTGAATTTAATGTTGATTCAGAATATTCTACAAAGCAAGTCTTCCCACCTTTTTTTTTTCACGACTTCTTAGTCTATTTCTTTACATTTTATGTGTATTTCAGAACTATCCTGTCAGTTTCTCCCTCCCCCCTGCCCCCCCCAAAACAACAACAAAAATAGAACCCCCAGCCAAACCATAAAACCTGTTGGAATTTTGATTGGGATTGCATTGTTGCTTTAGATAAGTTTTGGGGTGGGGAGAAATGACATTCTTTATAGCTTTCTGGACAGAAGTTATGCATATCTTTTGTTAGATTTATTATTAATCTTTGTTAAAAATTAATAAATCTTTGAATTTTTTAATGCTATTATAAGTATTGTCTTTAATTTTCTTTTAGGTGGACTCACAGAAATTGGGATACTTTAATCAGGAGGTTTTTTTTTTTAAACATCTTTATTGGAGCATAATTGCTTTACAATGGTGTATTAGTTTCTGATTTACAACAGAGTGAATCAGTCATACATATCTTCCCATATTTCTTTCTTTCCTCTTGCGTCTCCCTCCCTCCCACCCTCCCTATCCCACCCCTCTAGGTGGTCACAAAGCACCAAGCTGATCTCCCTGTGCTATGCGGCTGCTTCCCACTAGCTATTTTACATTTGGTAGTGTATATATGTCCATGCCACTCTCTCACTTCGTCCCAGCTTACCCTTCCCCATCCTGGTGTCCTCAAGTCCATTCTCTACGTCTGCATCTGTATTCCTGTCCTGCCCCTAGGTTCTTCAGAACCATTTTTTAAAAATATGTGTTAGCATATGGTATTTGTTTTTCTCTTTCTGACTTACTTCACTCTATAGGACAGACTCTGGGTCCATCCACCTCACTACAGATAACTCCATATCGTTTCTTTTTATGGCTGAGTAATATTCCATTGTATATATGTGCCACATCTTTATCCATTCATCTGTTGATGGACACTTAGGTTGTTTGCACATCCTAGCTCTTGTAAATAGAGCTGCAATGAACATTATGGTACATGACTCTGAATTGTGGTTTTCTCAGGGTATATGCCCAGGAGTGGGATTGCTGGGTCATATGGTAATTCTGTTTTTAGTTTTTTAAGGAACCTCCACACTGTTCTCCATAGTGACTATATCATTTTACATTCCCACCAACAGTGCAAGAGTGTTCCCTTTTCACCACACCCTCTCCAGCATTTGTTGTTTGTAGATTTTTTGATGATGGCCATTCTCATCGGTGTGAGATATCTCATTGTAGTTTTGATTTGCATTTCTCTAATGATTAATGATGTTGAGCATTCTTTCATGTGTTTGTTGGCAATCTGTGTATCTTCTTGGGAGAAATGTCTGTTTAGGTCTTCTGCCCATTTTTGGATTGGATTGTTTGATTTTTTGATATTGAGCTGCATGAGCTGCTTGTAAATTTTGGAGATTAATCCTTTGTCAGTTGCTTCATTTGCAAATATTTTCTCCCATTCTGAGGCTTGTCTTTTCCTCTTGTTTATGGTTTCCTTTGCTGTTCAAAAGCTTTTAAGTTTCATTAGGTCCCATTTGTTTATTTTTGTTTTTACTTCCATTTCTTTAGGAAGTGGGTCAAAAAGGATCTTGCTGTGATTTATGTCACAGAGTGTTCTGCCTTTGTTTTCCTCTAAGAGTTTGGTAGTGTCTGGCCTTACGTTTAAGTTTTTAATCCATTTTGAGTTTATTTTTGTGTATGGTGTTAGGGAGTGTTCTAATTTCATACTTTTACATGTACCTGTCCAGTTTTCCCAGCACCACTTATTGAAGAGGCTGTCTTCTCTCCACTGTATATTCTTGCCTCCTTTATCAAAGATAAGGTGACCATATGTGTTTGGGTTCAGCTCTGGGCTTTCTATCCTGTTCCACTGATCTATATTTCTGTTTTTGTGCCAGTACCATACTGTCTTGATTACTGTAGCTTTGTAGTATAGTCTGAAGTCAGGGAGCCTGATTCCTCCAGCTCTGTTTTTCTTTCTCAAGATTGCTTTGGCTGTTCGGGGTCTTTTGTGTTTCCATACAAATTGTGAAATTTTTTGTTCTAGTTAGTTTGATAGGGATTGCATTGAACCTGTAGATTGCTTTGGGTAGTGGAGTCATTTTCACAATGTTGATTCTTCCAGTCCAAGAATATGGTATATCTCTCCATCTATTTGTGTCATCTTTAATTTCTTTCATCAGTGTCTTATAATTTTCTGCATACAGGTCTTTTGTCTCCTTAGGTAAGTTTATTCCTAGATATCTTATTCTTTTTGTTGCAGTGGTAAAGGGGATTGTTTTCTTAATTCCCCTTTCAGATTTTTCATCATTAGTGTATAGGAATGCTAGAGATTTCTGTGCATTAATTTTGTATTCTGCTACTTTACCAGATTCATTGATTAGCTCTAGTAGTTTTTTTGGTAGCATCCTTAGGAGTCTCTTTGTATAGTGTCATGTCATCTGCAAACAGTGACAGCTTTACTTCTTCTTTTCCGGTTTGGATTCTTTTTATTTCTTTTTCTTCTCTGATTGTTGTGGCTAAAACTTCCAAAACTTTGTTGAATAGTAGTGGTGAGAGTGGGCAACCCTGTCTTGTTCCTGATTTTAGTGGAAATACTTTCAGTTTTTCACCATTGAGGATGATGTTGGTTGTGGGTTTGTCATGTATGGCCTTTATTATGTTGAGGAAGGTTTCCTCTATGCCTCCTTTCTGGAGGGTTTTAATTATAAATGGGTGTTGAATTTGTCAAAAGCTCTCTCTGCATCTATTGAGATGATCATATGGTTTTTTCCTTCAATTTGTTAATATGGTGTATCACATAGATTGATTTGCATATACTGAAGAATCCTTGCATTCCTGGGATAAACCCCACTTGATCATGGTGTATGATCCTTTTGATGTGCTGTTGGATTCTGTTTGCTAGTATTTTGTTGAGGATTTTTGCATCTATGTTCATCAGTTATATTGGCCTGTAGTTTCCTTTCTTTGTGACATCTTTGTCTGGTTTTGGTATCAGGGTGATGGTGGCCTTGTAGAATGAGTTTGGGAGTGTTCCTCCCTCTGCTATATTTTGGGAGAGTTTGAGAAGGATAGGTGTTAGCTCTTCTCTAAATGTTTGATAGAATTTGCCTGTGAAGCCATCTGGTCCTGGGCTTTTGTTTGTTGGACGATTTTTAATCTTAGTCTCAATTTCAGTGCTTGTGATTGATTGGTCTGTTCATATTTTCTGTTTCTTCCTGGTTCAGTCTCGGAAGGTGTGCATTTCTAAGAATTTGTTTTTTTTTCCAGGTTGTCCATTTTACTGGCGTAGAGTTGCTTGTAGTAATTTCTCATGATCCTTTGTATTTCTGCAGTGTCAGTTGCTACTTCTCCTTTTTCATTTCTAATTATATTGAAAAGAGTCTTTTCCCTTTTTTTCTTGATAAGTCTGGCTAATGGTTTATCAATTTTGTTTATGTTCTCAAAGAACTAGCTTTTAGTTGTATTGATCTTTGCTATTGTTTCCTTCTTTTTTGTTTTTCATTTATTTCTGATCTGATCTTTATGGTTTTTTTCCTTCTGCTAACTTTGGGGGTTTTTTTTGTTTTTCTTTGTCTGATTGCTTTAGGTATAAGGTTAGGTTGTTTATTTGAGATGTTTTTTGTTTCTTAAGGTAGGATTGTATTGCTATAAACTTCCCTCTTAGAACTGCTTTTGCTGCACCCCATAGGTTTTGGGTCATAGCAGAAGTTTTACAGTAAATTTTTTTTTTACGTGCACTTTTTTTTAAAAAAAATATTTTTTTAGTTTTGGCTGCATTGGGTCTTCGTTGCTGTGTGTGGGCTTTCTCTAGTTGTGATGCGCAGGGTCTGCTACTCGTTGTGGTGCGTGAGCTTGTCATTGCAGTGGCTTCTCTTGTGGAGCACAGGCTCTAGGCACGAGGGCTTTAGTAGTTGTGGCTCATGGGCTTAGTTGCTCCATGGCATGTGGGATCTTCCCAGGCCAGGGATCGAACCTGTGTCGCTGCATTGGCTGGTGGATTCTGAATGACTGTGCCACCAGCAGAGTCCTTAGTACAGTTTTTTATGAACAGAATTTCATTCTAGTTTTAAGTCAAAATTTCCAAAGCATCTCCAGCAGTTTTAAAGGCTGAGAGAGTTCCAGATTCTACCCAGAATAATTGCTTCTGATAATGACATTTTTCCTTTTGTTTTCAAAGAAGCTGGACAAAGTGATTATTGTGTGTTGTGATAAAAATACACATCACATGACCATTTCACTTAACTCAGTTTGGTTGAGTAGATTGTATTTTTTTTTGTATTTGGCTTTTAGTTGCATTTACAGTTTCAAGCTACTTGTAAAAATAGTTGCTTAAATAAAATGGTTTATTTACTTTAAAAAAATTATTTTTTTTATGGCTGCGTTGGGTCTTTGTTGCTGTTCGTGGGATTTTTCTAGTTGAGGTGTGCAGGGGCTACTCTTCGTTGTCGTGTGCGGGCTTCTCATTGCGGTGGCTTCTCTTGTTGTGGAGCATGGGCTCTAGGCACGAGGGCTTCAGTAGTTGTGGTTCACGAGCTCTAGAGTGCAGGCTCAGTAGTTGTGGTGCGTTGGCTTAGGTGCTCCATGGCATGTGGGATCTTCCCAGACCAGGGCTCAAACCCATGTCCCTTGCATTGGCAGGCGGTTCTTAAGCACTGCACCACCAGGGAAGCCCTTTACCATCTTTTAGTTTTAGATTTTTCTTCTTGGCAAACTTTACTTTGCATTAAATAGTTTCTTCTTGTCTGTGGCTATAATGGGGTAGGGGCTGTAACCTAAATAAACATTAAAGTGAAGTCATTATGCAAATAACTACCTTGTTGCAATGAATACGAAATATAAAAAGACTTTTTGAAATTTTAGGACTGTGGAAAGGAAACAAAATACAGTGTAGGTTTAATTTTGCATTGTGGTGTGTGTGTGAGAGAGAGAGAAAAAATTAGACAGGAACCCTGGAATTGGAGCACTGGAATAGAGTGTAAGAGAGAAAAGTATCAGAGAATAAAGGTGTAAAATAAAATATCTTGCAGAAGGGAATGGTAAAATAATATTTTAACAGCTTAAACGTTTTTGGAAAACCATTATGAATTCAGACTTCAATACTGTGGGAAAACTGATCTTCAGAAATAAACATTTTGATAAAAACTTATGTTTTGGAATTTTGTGTGGGTGAACTTTCCTAAACCCAGCATATTTCTAGGGGTAAATAGGCCAAAAAATGTTGTATTACATTTTATGAAAAAATTCTGTGATACTTATATGGAATTCTTAAACTCTTCCTTAATTAGGGCAAAGTTCACTTAAGCTGGCAGAAATAACCATAGACCGTTTATGTAAATCATACTGTAATCTGATTTTCCCAGATCATAAATTCTCCATCAGGGTTGGTTATAAAGTAGGTAATTGTAAACATACACATACCTAAAATATTTGTAAGAATTTACCACACATTTAAAAGATTCTGTGACTCTTTACTCCACATTATTTTTTGGGGGGTTGGAGGACTGAACTAGGCACCTAAGAATGGTATAAATACCCGTATAGTAAGCAGTGAAACTGTTTATTTCAAATTAATGTTTCATAGTTCATATTGGTTTCCCATTATCCTTTACTTTTCTTAAAAATTGAAGAGAAATTCATGTAACATACAATTAACTATTTTAAAGTGTGCAATCCAGTGACATTTAGTGCAGTCATACTGTTGTACAGCCACACCTCTCTAGTTTCAAAACAGTTTCATAACACCAGAGCACTCCCCATATCCATTAAGTAATCACTCACCACTACCCCCAACACCTGTTAAAAATCAATCCCCCCGGTAAGCCCTTATCTGCTTTCTTTCTCTATGGATTTGTTTATTCATGGTATTTTATATAAATGGAATCATTTAATATATGTCTGGTTTTCACTTAGCATAATGTTTCAAAGTTCATTCAAGTTGTAGCTTGTATCAGTACTTATTCCTTTTTATGGTTGAATGATAACTCCATTTTATGTGTGCCATTTTATATAAGGGACTTTATCTGTGGATTTTGGTATCTGTGGTGGGGTCCTGGAACCAATCCCCTGAGGATACCGAGGGACAGCTGTACCACAATTTGTTCATCTCATGCACATTTTGACTAATTTGTCAATAATGCTGCTATAAATATTTGTGTACAAATTTCTGCGTGAACCTATGTTTTCATTTCTCTTGGGTGTATATCTAGGAGTGAAATTGCTGGATCATATGGTTAATTCTGTGTTTAGCTTTCTGAGGAACTGCCAAACTGTTCTTGATTGTGGCTGCACCATTTTACATTTTCACCAGCAAGGTAGACGTCCTATTAGTCCACATCCTTGTCAATACCTGTTATTTTTATTCTTACTGTTTTGATTTAAAAAATCACTTTTGATTCCTGTAGCTTTGTAGAAGTTTTGAAATTGAGGTGTGGGAGCCTTCCTACTTGTTTTTCCTTTTCAATATTGTTTGACTATTTGGGGCCTCTGCAATTCCATATGAATCGGAGGACTGGCTTTTCCATTTCCATATCCTACTAGGGGCGAAGTAGTATCTCATTGTAGCTTTGGCTTGAATTTTCTTATTGACCAGTGAAGTTTTTTTTTTTTTTCCCAATATGCTTGTTGGCCAGTTGTCTATTATCTTTGGAAAAATGTATTTTCAAGTCCATTGTTGATTTTTAAAAATTAGGTTGTCTTTTTGTTGTTATAAGAATTTTTTATATATTCTGAATACTAGACCTTCATCAGATGTATGACTTGCACATATTTTCAGTCTGTGAACTGTCTTTTAACTCACTTGATAGTGTCCAGAGTTTTTAAGTTTGATGAGGTACAGTTTATTTTTTCCCTGAAGTACTTGTGCTTTTGGTGTTACCTCTAAGAAACCATTGCCAACTGCAAGGTCATAGGTTACCTCTGTTTTCTTTTGAGAGTTTTGTAGTTCTAGCCTTTATATTTAGGTCTTTGAACCATATTTAGTTAACTTTTGTATGGTGTTAGTTAAGAGTGTAACTTCATTCTCTTTCATGTGGCTATCAAATTATCCCAATATCTTTTGTTGAAGAGACTGTTTCTCCTTTACTGAATTGTTTTGCATCCTTGTCAAAAATCATTTGACCATAGAAGAAGTATGTTTATTTCTAGATTCTTTTTTTTTCTCTTGGTTTATATATGTATCCTGGTAGCAGTACCACACTGTTTTGATTACAGTAGCTTTGTGGGAAGTTTTGAAATTAGGAGGTGTGAGCTGTCCAACTTTGTTCTTCTTTTTCAGTATTGTTTTGACTATTCAGGGCCCCTTGCAATTTCATATTAATTTGGGGGTTGACTTTTCCATTTCTGCAAAAAAGGCCATGGGAATTTTGAAAGGGATTGCACTGAGTCTGTAGATCACTTTGGGCAGTAGTGCCACTTCAGCAATTTTAAACAGTCTTTCAGTCTGTGAATATGGGATGCCTTTCCATTGAATTAGGTCTTATTAATTTCTTTCAGCAGTGTTTTGTAGTTTTTAGTTTACAGGTCTTTAACCCCTTTGGTTACATTTACTTTGGGATGTTTTATTTTTTGGATGTTATTGTAAATGGAATTGTTTCTTAATTTTCTTTTTGTTCTTTGTGAGTAGAAACACAGTTGATTTTTGTATGTTGATCTTGCACCCTGCCCTTGACTCAGTTTGTTTATTAGCTTAGTAATTTTTCTGTGGATTCTTTGGTATAATCTATCTATTTATATCTGTCTGATGATGTTATGTACAACTAGAGGTGGTTATACTTCTTCCTTTCCAATATGGATGCCTTTAATTCTTTTTCTTGCCTAATTGCTGTAGTTAACATTTCCAGTACAATGTTGAATAGCAGTGGGCTTCCTTGTCTTGTTTCTGATCTTAAGGGGAAAGCTTTGATGTTAACTGTGGGTTTTTCATAAATTTCTTTTATCATGTTAGGGAAGCTCCCTTCTATTCCTAGTTTTCTGAGTGTTGTTTTTAGCATGAAAGGGTGTTGAACTTTGACAAATGCTTTTTGTCTGTGTCTGTTGAAATGATTGTGTGTTTTTTCCCTCCTAAGTTCTATTAATATGATTTATTACATTGATGACATTATGTGAGCCACCCTTGCGCATTCCTGGGATAAGCCTCACGTGGTCATGGTGTACAGTCCTTTTAATGTGCTGTTGCATTTGGTTTGCTGATATTTGTGATGGTTTTTGCATGTATATTCATAAAGAATATTGGCGTGTAGTGTTTTTTCCTTGTGGTATCTTTGTCTAGCTTTGGTGTTAGGATAATATTGTGCTCATAGAATGTGTTAGGAAGTATTACTTCTTGTAATTTTTGGAAGAGTTTGATAGTATTGGTGTTAATTCTTAAAAAATGTTTGGTAGAATTCACCAGTGAAGCTATCTGGATTAGGCTTTTCTTTGCCTGGAGGTTTTTGGTGATGGATTCTCTTGTTATAAATACATTGATTTTTTTCTTGAGTTAGTTTTGGATTGTTCCATTTACATTATCTGATTTGTTGGTATACAGTTGTTCATAGTGTTCTCTTACAGTCCTTTTATTTTCTGTGAGATTGGTAGTACTGTCATTGTAAATTCTGATTTTAGTTATTTGCATTTTGTTTTTAATCTAGGTAAAGGTTGGCCAGGTTTGTTGATTTTAATTGTTTTTCTATTCTCTGTTTCATTTATCTCTGTTCTAGTTTTTATTATTTCCTTTCTGCTGGCTTTGGGTTTTGTTTTGCTCTTCTTTTTCTAGTTCCTTAAGGTATAAAGTTAGGTTACTGATTTGAAATAGTGCTTTTTAATGTAGGTGTTTCTAGGTGCTATAAATTACCTTCTGAGCACTGCTTTTGCTGTGTACAAGGTTTTGGTAACTTGTATTTTCATTTTCATTAGTCTCAAGTTATTTTCTAACTTTCCTTGTGGTCTATTCTTTGACTTGTTTCTTGTTTAAGGGTGGGTTTATATTGCTGATTTTCCAGTTTTCCTTCTGTTATGGATTTGTAGTTTCATTCCATTGTGGTCCAAGAAAATACGTTGTAGGTTTCAGTCTGTTTAAATTTACTGAGGATTGTTTGGGTACCTAACGTGTGGCCTATCCCAGAGAATATTCCATGTGTATTTGAGAAGAGTGTATGCTTTTGTTAGGTGGAGTGTTCTGTATATGTCTGTTACATCTAGTTGATTTACAGTGTTATTCAGATCCCCTATTTTCTTATTGATCTTCTGTCTAGATGTTCCAGCCATTGTTGAAAGTAGGATTTTTAGAGTCTCCAACTATTATTATTCAACTGCCTGTTTCTCCTTTCAGTTCTCAGTGTTTGCATGTGTATTTTGGGGCTTTTTTGCTTGCTTATAATCATTTTCAATTTTTTGACCTAAAGTCAGTAACTGAACTGGATAAATGAAGTGAATTATGAATGAATTGGTAGTTGAATTTATAAGTTATACCTGCTAATTTAATTTAATAATTTAATTTAATGTTGGTCATTATTGGTTGTAAATAATTTTAACAATTAGTGATTTTCATTTAAAAAAATGTAGGGCTTCTCTGGTGGCGCAGTGGTTGAGAGTCCACCTGCAGATGCAGGGGACATGTGTTCGTGCCCCGGTCTGGGAGGATCCCACATGCTGCGGAGCGGCTGGGCCCGTGAGCCATGGCCGCTGGGCCTGCGCGTCCGGAGCCTGTGCTCCGCAATGGGAGAGGCCACAACAGTGAGAGGCCCGTGTACTGCAAAAAAAAAAAAAAAAAAAAAAAAAAGATGTAAAAGAGTAGTTAAATTAGGTTTGAATCACTAATTAAAATCTAGTTAATTCGTATAGTGAAACTGGGGGCAAAGAAATAGCTCTTCATATATTACGATGTTAATTAGCAGACTTCATTTGAAGTTTCAATGGGTAGAAAGAATGGATTTGTTAAATGATTCTTACAAAATAGCTACCTGTTGCTGAGTGATTGCTATATTCCTAGGACACTGAAAGATGCATTATATGATCTATTTTAATCCTCAGAGCATCCCCACAAGATAGGTATTTTCTTTATCTTTTCAGTTGGGAAAATTGATGCTCAGAGAGGCTAGGTATATT
Organism: Monodon monoceros; assembly: GCF_005190385.1. Lineage (NCBI taxonomy): Eukaryota > Metazoa > Chordata > Mammalia > Artiodactyla > Monodontidae > Monodon > Monodon monoceros. The sequence continues at coordinate 125,622,763 of NW_021703767.1, forward strand.
TACACAGTGGGGTGGCTAGTACAAGTTATTAAGTGGCAGAGGTAGGAAGCAAGTTCAGGTGCTTCTGGGTCTGTTTCACTGAGCTGCTTTTGATTATGGGATACAGTGACTTCTAGGACTTCTCTGAAAAAGTAGAACGAACACTACTTATTTTGGAGAGGTAATTTTCCTATAATGAGGTATTGGGTACTGATGTTTTCATTGAAGAAGAGGTTCTTTTTTAATAAGATTTTTTATAATTGTATACACATGTAGATATTTGAGGATAGAATAGTGGTGGTGGTGTGTCAGCTAGGGGTTAAGTTTTAATCAGGAGGCAAAATATTCAAGGATAAAAGTCAGTTTTTTTAAAGTCCATTTTAATATATTGTAGGCAAATTGGATATTTTAAAAATAAAGTATATTTAAAGGTTTTTGAAGATTGAGTAATTCAAGATAGGGATTGTTAAATCTACTTAAAATAGTTGAGAAAGCACATAAAATGTTCTTTTAAATTGTTCTTGAGAGACCTTGTGTTAATTTCTTTCTAGCAATCCCATTGTAAGTAACAGAATCATTGAATCATACATCCCGTAACTGGAAGGGACTTTTGAAATAATCTACTTCTGTATGTGCATTTAGTAGATGAGAAAACTGAGTTGGAAAGTTTCTAAGGTTAGAAACCCAGTTTAGTGATCCTTTTTCTTTAAGTCCCCTTGGTGCTTAGTTGCTCAGAATTAGGAATGGAGACTAGCATGAGCATCCAGAGATCATTTTCTACAAATACCAGTTCTAGGCAAAGCTTTCTAGACAGGGAGGAAGAAATAATTTGGGAGGTATGGCAAAAAGGAGAGAAGCTGGAAGGACATTGTCACATTTTAGGAGTGTAGAAGAACGTAGCATATCAAAGGGAAGAGTGAACTGTTCCTTTTCAACAATTGGGCAGTTTTGAATATTCTAAAGTAAATTTATAGGCATTAGCAGGCAAAAGGAAGAATTGGGGGCATGTAACATGGTAACAAGCTTAGAATTCTGAAGGTGGAGTATGTAGACATGATGTGGATACTTGGTAGGGCCCTCCTTATTTCTTAGGATTAATCAAATCTATTGATTAATCTGTTAATTAACTATTAACTTTTTGTTCCTCTGAAAGTATTTTTCTTTTAGAGAAACATGGATGTGAAGACTTAAAGATTATGAATCACAACCTGTAGTATTTATTTTTTATATTTTAATTCATTGGTTATCAGTATAGTGATTGGGATTATATAACATCAGAAGTGTCTAGGGAAGTTTTTTGGAAAGTGTATATCTATTTATGACTTCCCCTGATAAATCAGAATGTGCAAATGTAGGGTCAGAGTAGAGAGGAAGATACTATTTATATTTTGGAAAAAACTACCAAGTGATTATTCTGCATCAGCCTCCTACCTGCTCTCCCAAAAGAGGGTTTGAAAAGTCAAACTAGGGCTTCCCTGGTGGCGCAGTGGTTAAGAATCTGCCTGCCAATGCAGGGGACACAGGTTTTGTGCCCTGGTCTGGGAAGATCCCAAATGCCATGGAGCAGCTAAGCTGGTGCGCCACAACTACTGAGCCTGTGCTCTAGAGCCCGCGAGCCACAACTACTGAGCCCGCGCGCTACAACTACTGAAGCCTGTGCATGTAGAGCCCGTGCTCGGCAACAAGAGAAGCCACTGCAGTGAGAAGCCAGCTCACCACAACGAAGAGTAGCCCCCACTTGCTGCAACTAGAGAAAACTCGCGTGCAGCAACAAAGACCCAATGCAACCAAAAATAAATTAAAAAAAAAAAAGTCAAACTAAAATCTTGTGTCAAAGACAGGAATTTGGAGGAGTCTGAATTTGGAGTTGATCAAGAGAATTTTAAAATACGGATGAGTTTTAAAATACGTTTATTTAACTGAGGATGTTAAAACTGAAACTGAATTGATGTTTTGGATAGGAGATGTGACACAGAATGATGTGTCACAGAGGAGGACTTGTTCCGTTAGCTTTAGAAATAAAACTAGAAGAGGTCAGAGGTAGATCGTAGGTAGACAGAAGTGAAATTTCGGTAGCAAATCAACTACAAATGAGAGCAGAATGAGGAACGGCTTCCTTATTTAAAATTTTTTTAAATTAAATCAGTTTAGCAAATATGTGAGTGTTCACCATGTGACAGGCTGTATTCTAGATAAATCAGTGAACAAAGAAGGCAAAGATCCCTATCCTAATGGAAGTTACGTTTCAGTTTGAGGAGGAGGGCACAGTATAAACAATAGCTAAACATAAGTAAATAAAGTGGTAAGTACTCTTGTAAAAGAAAAAAGTAGAGCAAAGTAAGAGTATTGAGAGTGTTGAGAGGTAGAAAGTTGCAATTTTTATTAGAATGGTAAGAATACAGCTATTGAGAACCAAAGACCTGAAGAAGTAAATATCTGCTGCAGATGTTTGATGGTAGGGAAAGTTAGCTTCGCAGATACCTGGTGGTGATGTCAGTGTAGGGAGTCGCATAATACAAACCAAGAGCTTGGGAAAGATTTTTAGACTAAAGATAAAAAATTGAGATTATTAGTTTAGATGATCTTTAAAGCTGTAAGATTACATGTTGTCATCTGTAGGGACTGGGCATAGATAGAGAAGAGCCCATTGGGTTGTTTTGCACTGGGGTATGTACTCAAATCTGAAATGGTTGGGGAGGAGAGGAGGTTCCAGTGAAGTTGTTACCAACAAAGGAGGACAGGTAGAAGAGTAAGGTATTCTGGAAGACAACAAATGTTTTTAATTTTGACTGTGCTGCTGATGAGTCGAGGACTGGGTATTGACAATTGGGTTTACCAAAAGGAGTTAATGGTGACCTTGACTAGCTGTTTTGGTGGCATAGTGGGGAAAAAGTCTTATAGGAGTGAGTTTAAGAAAGAATGGGATGAGAGATGTTGGAAATAGCAAGTATAGACATATAAAATTGGTTCCAGAGAAGATTTTTAAAAGAAATTGAGGGGGACTTCCTTGGTGGTGCAGTGGTTAAGAATCTGCCTGCCAGTGCAGGCGACACGGGTTCAAGCCCTCGTCCGGGAAAGTTCCAGATGCCGTGGAGCAACTAAGCCCATGAGCCGCAGCTACTGAGCCCGTGTGCACAACTACTGAAGCCCGCGTGCCTAGAGCCCATGCTCTGCAACAAGAGAAGCCACTGCAGTGGGAAGCCTGTACACCGCAAGGAAGAGTAGCCCCCACTTGCCGCAACTACAGAAAGCCCATGCACCACAGCATCGACGATCCAGTGCAGACAAAGATTAAATAAATACATTTATAATAAAATTTATAAAAAAAGAAATTGAAAATGTTTTTTTCTGCTGAGGTGAATGATCAATTTGTGTGTGAAAAATTGATGTAGGAAAAAAATTGAGGAATTGTGGGAATATAACCTTGACAAGTTCACTGAAGGGAGGTAAAGTATGTGGGTACAGGTGCTGACGAGTGGGTAAATGTAGGGTTTTTAGTTTGTGGAAGTTTTGTGACAGTTTGTCTTTTCAGTGAAGGGGGAAGCTGAGCAAAGATGGGAAAAGATTTGTTGTAGGATTGAAGAGAGACTTAATGTGGGTGTGTGTGAAATGGTTGTCTAGGGCAGTGGGAAAGTAAAGTGCTCATTATTTAATTTTTTTTCAGAAGTATATAAAGTAGAATATGAGAATTCCCATTCACTTTATTATCTGCCTCCCCTTCCTGAGAGGTAATTACTGTTAATGGTTTTCTCTGTATCCTTTCGTTACTCCCTTTTTTCTAGCTACTTAAAAATGTATGCTCATACATGTATACAATTAACAAAATGTAACTGGGCTGGATAACGTTGAATAGACCCCCGTAAATGTCCACGTCTTAACCTCTGGAACCTGTGAATGTGACTTTTGGAGAAAGGGTCTTTGCAGATATAATTAAGGATCTTGAGGTATGTCATCTTGGATTAGGGTGGGATTTAAATCCAATAACAAATCTCCTTAGAAGACAAGACAAGACACAGAGAAGCAGACCATGTGAAGTCAACAGATATGGGGAGAAGGTGATGTGAAGGTGGAAGCAGAGATTTGAATCCACAAGCCAAGGAACACTTGGAGCCAACAAAAACTGGAAGAGGCAAGGAAGGATTTTTCTCTAGAGCCTTTGTGCGGAGTAGGGCCCTGCCTACACCTTGAGGACTTTTGGCCTCTAGAACTGTGAAGAATAAATTTCTGTTGTTTTAAGCGATCAAATTTGTGATAATTTGTTATGGCAGCCCAAGGAAACAAATATAATTCATATTATACATCTTTTTTTTATAGCTTTTAACTTTTTATTGTGAACATCTTTCATATTACTGCATAAGGATAGATTTTGTTCTTTTATAGAAACTGCATTGTATTTCCATAGCATGAATCTACTATGCGTAGCATGTCCATGCATGGTATAGTATGGACATTTAGCTTATTTCTAATTTATAGCCCTTTAATAAACAAATTTGTTTTTAGATCTTTGTTGTTTAAGTATATTTCTGTCAAATTCCTACAAGATCTTCCAAATATGCCCTCCTAAAAGATTGTTTTAATTTATATTCTTATCTTCAGTTTGAGTGTTGCTAACGCTGAATATGATGATCTCTTATTTGATGGGTAAAAAATAGTATATTATTGTTTTGTTTTGCTTTCTTCTAATTGCTAGTGAAATTAAATATTTTGTCATGCTTGACCATTTGTAAAGCTGCCTAAAAATGATACTCGTTGTTTAAAAGAAAATATCAAAGTATAATTAACTTTATATTTTTAAGAGACAAATGTATACTTTTCTTTTCTTTGCAGTTGACAGTTATCTTCCTTTATTAGTTTAATCAAATTTAAGAATAAGCCTACCCTAACATAAAATGTTAAAAAAGGAGGGGAGGGCGGGGGGGGTGCTTTGTAACCTTTGAAGACAAAAGTAGAATCTTGTGAATGTAGTTTGATGTGTTGAACTTGTATAAAATACAGGTAAGCCTGCATAATATGAAATTGTTCAGCTCACAGAAAACTGGTATTTTGTAACCATTAGAAAACTACTTTTGTTATGAACTTTAACTCTTACCACTTAAAATCATGAGTTCTAGGTATAACTTCTCACACCATTCTAATTTTTTTTTTTTTTTTTTTTTTTTTGAGTATGCGGGTCTCTCACTGTTGTGATCTCTCCCGTTGCGGGGCACAGGCTCCGGACGCGCAGGCTCAGCGGCCATGGCTCACGGGCCCAGCCGCTCCGCGGCACGTGGGATCTTCCCAGACCGGGGCACGAACCCATGTCCCCTGCATCGGCAGGCAGACTCTCAACCACTGCGCCACCAGGGAAGCCCCTCACACCATTCTTCTTTAGACCCTATGCCTAGATTTCTTTTCTCTTCTCTTCTCTCCTCCCCTCCCCTCTTCTTTTTTTTCATGTAAACCATGACATAGACCTTTCATAGTAAAAAAATTTTGGTATCTTGTGAAAATCAAAGAAATCATCATAATGATCTTAATTACTGAAATTAAATATATTCAGAGCATCTTAGGTTATTTTAAATGAAGATAAATAAAGAAGAAAGGTTTATTGCTCCTATTGTCATAAACAGAAAATACAGCTAGTGAATTAAATTGCAACTTGATCCCCAGTCTGAAGTTAAAAAATTACTTAATTAAAAAATTACTTAAAAATTACTTAATCAAGAAACTCCTATATAACCTACCTCTTCCAACACTGAGGATTTGATTCATCCCTTGGCTCTTCCTTTAACTAAGTCTCCTACTGTTATGATAGACTGGTGTCTTTTGATTCATAGGTCTGGGAAAGATGGCCCAGATTCAGTATGCTCTGTCTTAAGTTACTGTTATAATATATTCATTTAATTCAGAATACTCTATAAATTTGTGAATTTTGTTCAAATTTTGAAAAAATTTTAATCTTTATTTTTCTTTACTTTTTGCATTTGGCCAGAGATTGTTACTTGTCCTTCTGACCAATTGGCTGTAAATGGAGGTTCCCACGACTTCCTCCTTGGATTCAGTTAATTTGCTAGAGTGGCTCATGGAACTCAGGAAAACAGTTTATTTGCTAGACTATAGGTTTATTATAAAAAGGATACAACTCGGGAACAGTCAGATGGAAGAGAGGCATAGAACCAGGTGTGGGGGAAGGGGCGTGGCACCCCCACCTCCACGAGTTCATCAACCCAGAAGCTCTGTGAACTTCCTTTTGGGGTTTTATGGAGACTTCATTGCACAGGCATGATTGATTAAATCATTGATCATTGGTGATTAATTCAATCTTCATCCCTTTTCCTCTCCCCTCCCTGGAGGTCAGGGGATGGGGTTGAAAGGTCTGATCCTCTAACTACGTGGTTGGTTCCCTGGCAACCAGCTCCCATCCTTAGAGGCTTTCTAAAAATCATCTCATTAACATAAACTCAGGTGTGTGAAAGGGGCTTGTTACGAATAACAAAAGACATTATCGCTCTGATCCCTTAGGAAATTACATAGGTTTTAGGAGCTCTGTGCCAGGAGGACCAAATATATATTTCTTATAAATTACAATACAACAATGGGTAAACAGTCAAACACAGAATCCTTAAGTGTATGAATAAAGCAGTTATCTCAGCAGAGGCATTGTCTCCCTATAAAATTAAGTAGGCTGGTGGGACCTTAAAGGGAGATATTTTTAGTAGGAGCAAAAAGATGGTTTGATCTCTTCAGTAAGACAGCTGGCTAGCAAATAACACTAGTATCAAAGTATTTTCTAATGTGAACAAAATAGGAAACTGTTTGGATTCTTGACTGTAAAGCAAGTGTGGTTGAATTGTTACATACAGAAACTCAGGAATGAAGATTTTTGCTTAAGAGTCTCTATGGGAACAGCATTATGCCCTCATTTATTATTCTCATACCTTCTAAAATGATTTCTCATCACAGGAGATTTTTAGAAAGAGGAACCCCAGTTTTATAGGAAATTCTACGTTTCTGAAGCAGTGATTTCCCGTGCTTTTAAATATATAGATTAAAATAATAAGAAAACAAGAAAGTGTGTTCTCCACAAACTTGTTTACTATTTTATGATGTGAAATAGGATTCTAAGAAGAGAAAATGATATATTCAGGAAGTAAGGGATCATCTTAAGGAGAATTACTTTACACCTATTGTTTCAGGAATCAGTGGGTCTTAAGGTGTGGGTCAATCACTGGTCTTTAGCAATTAAAAATAGTATTGAGAAGCAGAAGAATATAGGTTTACGTCTTGGCTTATTTGATTTTTTGGGTTAAGTCATATACCTCCTTTAGTCACAGTTTCCTGTTCTGTAAATTGATAATGATGCCTGTTAATGGGGCTGAGAGAATGTATCTGAAAGTGATTTGTAAACTGTCAGGTGATATATATATATCTATATTTATGTACCTATATATGTATGTTTTGTTATATATATTCTGCTTTTAAAGATTGTAAATGGAAAGCCAGGGGAAGATGGGAGAAAAAGAAAAGAAATGTCAAAAGTGGAGTCTTATAATGCTAAAACTCAAATAAAATTTTATCTTAGTTTTTAAGTTTTACAGAGTATTTAATACTAAAGTGAGTTTTTAATAGAAGTAGACAGTTGGCTCACCTATCATTTACTTTTCTTCAACAAACGTTTAAAAATGATCCAAAACAAACAGAACCTGTGTTAGTGCTAAAGTTTGATAATCATTGGATTTTCTATAGTTGTAATGTGTATTTCAATAAAAAAAATGATTGTGGCTATCTCACTTGCACCAAATATACCTCATGTTTATTTATTTAAACATTTGCTGTGTAGTCCAGTTTCTATTAATATATGCTCTAACTTCTCTATTAAACAAGATGCAGATCTAGGGAATGCAGTCAGGCTGTGGAAATTTTGGTTTCTTCATTTTCTATTCCCCTTAGTTGCATAACTCCAGATTTTAAAATGTCTGGGTTGTGTCTAACTTCAAAATGTTCAAGTAGATGAGTTTTACCAGTAATAAAAAAGTACAGTACATTCTGGTAGTAGATTGTAGTCATTATTTGTGATTGCATGATTTTTTTTTTTTAAATCAGAGATCCTTGGGCTACTGACATTAGAAATGACTGGGATGCTTGTTAAAAATCTGACCTCTGATGCCAACCCAAGACTTATTGAATCAAAATAAACCTTGGTTACACATTAGAATTATCTGGGGAATTAAAAAAATACTGATGGCTGGACCCCACCCCAGAAAATCTGATTTAATTCATCTGGAGTTGTGGCTAGGCGTTCTTAAAACGGTGTTAGAATTACCTGTAAGGCTCTTCTGGGATTGTTGGGCCCCAAACTGAGAGTTCATGATTTATTTGGTCATGTTTGGGGCCTGATACTTTGCAGTACTAATAAGTTCCCAGGCAATACTGATGTCAGTCCAGGGACCACACTTTGAGAACTGTACTCTGATTGAAGTTATGAACCACCTGTTTTGGAGGATATGTAATATTAAATGAGGAAACTTAGTCCATAAGGAGCAGAGGAATTATAATAGATTTCAAAGTAAAAAGTGTTGCATGGTAAGCTCTAAATTTTAATTTGTAAAGCAGAAAGTTTATTACTATATTCATTATATTTATAAGTCTAAAACCTTTAAAGCTTATTTACAATGAAAAAAATCCCAAACATTATAAATAATAACTTATCAAAAAGAATATCCTTAGAGATGTTGAAGAAAGCAAAGTTTTCTCTCATGTCAGGTTTATTGAGGTGTAGTTTACATATAGTAGAAATTACTCTTTCATGAGTTTTGACAAATGCATCGGTTGTGAAACTATCAACAGAATCAAAATATAGAAGAGTTCTAACAGTTCTCTCATGCCCCTATGTGGTCACCTCTTCCTCCAACCCCACATAGTTCTGCCTCTTTCAGAATGTCATATAAATGAAATCATCTAGCATGCAGCCTTTCGATTCTGGTTTCTTTCACTAAGCAGAATGCATTTGAGATTCATCCATGTTGTTGCATTTATCAATACTTCATTTCTTTCTTTCCTTTTTTTTTTTCTTGGTAAGAGCATTTTAGGTTTACAGCAAAATTAAACTGAAAGTGTAGAGAGTTCTTGTATAGCCCTACCCTGCGCCCCGCTCCCCCCACCATTCCCAGCCTCCCTCACTAGCAACAGAGTGGTTCAGTAGTTATAATTAGTGAACCTGCGTTGACATGTCATTATTACCCAAAGTCCATAGTTTACATTAGGGTTCATTTTATTGTATATTTTTTGAGTTTGACAAAAGTATAATGACATTTATCGGCCATTATAGTATTATACAAAATAGTTTAACTGCCCTAAAAGGAATCGGTGCTTTGCCTGTTTATCCTTCCCATCCTCTTAACCTCTGGCAACCACTTTTTACTCCATAGCTTAGCCTTTTCCAGAATGCCATTTAGTTGAAATCATACAGTATGTAGTGTTTTCAGATTGGCTACATCACTTAAAAATATGCATTTGCTGTCATTTCCTGACTTGATAGCTCATTTCTTTTTACTGCTGAATAATACCACAGTTTATTCATTTACATGCTGAAGGACATCTTGGTTGCTTCTAAGTTTTAGCAATTATGAATACTGCTGCTATAAACATCTGTGCGTATGTTTTTATGTGAACACAGGTTTTCAGTTCATTTGGATAACTTTCAAGGAGTGCAGTTGCTGGATTGTATGGTAAGGGTATGTTAGTTTTGTAAGAACCCCTCAGCTGTCTTCCAGGTGGCTATACCATTTTGTATTCCTGCCAGCAATATAAGAGAGTTCTTGATGCTCTACATCCTCATCAGAATTTGATATTGTCAGTGTTCCAGACTTTGGCCATTTCAATAGATGTGTCTTCTTGAGTATCTTTTCATATGCTAATATGCCATCTGAATATCTTCTTTGGTGAGGTGTTCAAATCTTTTGCCCATTTTTAGATTGGATTGTCTATTTTACTGTTGAGTTTTAAGAGTCCTTTGTATATTTTAGATAACAGTCCTTTATCAGATACATTATTTACATATATTTTTTCCCAGTCTGTGACTTTCCTTATTCTCTTGAGAGTGTCTTTTGCAGAGGAGAAGTTTTTAATTTATCGAAGTCCAACTTATCAATTTTTTCCTTTTATGAATTGTGCCTTTGGTGTGGTATCTAAAAAGTTCTCTCCAAATGCAAGATCATCTAGATTTTCTCCTATGTTATCTTCCAGGAGTTTTATACTTTGGCATTTTAGATATAGGCCTGTGATCTGTTTTGAGTTAATTTTGGTGAAGAATGTAAGATCTGTGTCTAGATTTATTTTTTATTTATTTTTAATTTTTTATTTGGCATGTGGAAGTCCATTTGTTCCAGCGCCATTTGTTGAAAAGATTTACTTTTTTCTCCATTGTGTCACCCTTGCTCCTTTGTCAGAGATCAGTTGTGACTATATTGTTGTGGGTCTGTTTTTGGGCTCTCTGTAATAATTTTCTTAATCTAGCTGTCTGTTCTTTTGCCAGTATCATACTATCTTGATTACTGTAGATTTAAAGCAGGTCTTAAAGTTGGGTGGTGTCAGTCACCCTGACTTTGTTCTTCTCCTTTAATACTGTGTTGGTTCTTCCGGGTCTTTTGCCTACCTGTTTAAGCTTTAGAATGAGTTTGTGATATACATAGAGTAACTTGTTGATTCTGATTGGGGTTGTGTTGAATCTATAGCTCAAGTTGGGAAGAACTGATATCTTGACAATATTGAGTCTTCCTATCCATGAACATAGAATAGCTCTCCATTTATTTAGTTCTTGGATTTCTTTCATCAGTTTCATCATGATTAGTTTTCCTCATATAGATCTTGTGTATAGCTTTTTAGATTTGTGCCTAAGTATTTCAGTTTTTGGTGCTGATATAAATGGCATTATGTTTTTAATTTAAAATTCCACTTGTTCAGTGCTGGAATATAGGAAAGCAATTGACTTGTATATTAACCTTGTATCCTGCAACCTTGCTATAATTGCTTATTATACAGGGGTTTTTTTGTCTATTCTTTCAGATTTTCTGCATAGACAGTCATTTCATCTGTGAATAAAGGCAGTTCTGTTTCTTCTTTCCCAATCCATATACCTTTTATTTCCTTTCCATGTTTTATTGCATTAGCCAGGGTTTCTAGAACAGTGTTTAAAAAGAGTGATGACAGGACATCTTTGCCTTGTTCCTGATCTTAGTGGGAAAGCTTCTGCTTTCTCAACATTAAGTATGAGATTAGCTGTAGGTTTTTAAAAAAAAATTGTGTTAAAGTACACATAATGTAAAATTTACCATCATAATTTTTAAGTGCACATTTCAATAGTATTTGGTACTTCCATATTGTTGTATAAACAATCTCAGAATTCTTTCCATCTTGCAAAACTGAAACTCCATATTGATTAAACAACAACCTTGTATTTCTCACTCTCCACAGCCCTTGGCAGCCACTGTTTTACTGTCTCTATGAATTTGACTACTCTAGGTATCTTATATAAGTGGAATCATATGCTGTTTGTCTTTTTGTGACTAGTCTATTTCACTTGGCATAATGTTCTCAGGGTTCATCCATGTTATAACATGTGTCAGAATTTTCTTCATTTTTAAGGCTGAATAATATTCCATTACATGTATATATTGTATCATTATCCATTCACCCATCAGTGGACACTTGGATTGCTTCCACGTGCTGTTGTGAGTAATGCTGCTCTGAATGTGGGTATACATGTATCTCTTTGATAGCCTGCTTTTGTTTTTGGTGTATACTCAGAAGTAGAATTGCTGGATTGTTCATTTCTTTTAATTTCTTTCAACAACTTTTTGTAGTTTTTAGTATATAAGCCTTTTGCTTTCCTTGTTACATTTGTTCTTAAGTATTTTATTTATTTTTCAGTTTGCCAGTTTTATTTTTTATTTAAAAAATTTTTTTATTGAGGGACTTCCCTGGTGGTGCAGTGGTTAAGAATCCTCCTACCAATGCAGGGGACACGGGTTCGAGCCCTGGTCCAGGAAGATCCCACATGCCATGGAGCACCTAAGCCCGTGTGCCACAACTACTGAGCCTGCACTCTAGAGCCCGCAAGCCACAACTACTAAAGCCCGCATGCCTAGAGCCCGTGCTCCGCAACAAGAAAAGCCACTGCAGTGAGAAGCCCACACACCGCAACAAAGAATAGCCCCCACTCGCCACAACTAGAGAAAGCCTGCACGCAGCAACGAAGACCCAATGCAGCCAAAAATAAATAATTAAAAAAATTTTTTTTATTGTATTACGGTTGATTTACAATGTTGTGTTAATTTCTGGTATACAGCAAAGTGATTCAGTTATACATATATATATTCATTTTTTACATTCTCTTCCACTATAGGTTATTACAAGATATTGAGTATAGTTCCCTGTGCTATACAGTAGGTCCTTGTTGGTTATCTACTTTATTTATAGAAGTGTGTATATTTTAATCCCAAATTCCTAATTTATCCCTCCCCCCTTCCCCTTTGGTAACCATAAGTTTGTTTTCTGTGTCTGTGAGTCTATTTCTGTTTTGTAAATGAGTTCATTAGTATCATTATTTTTAGATTCATATGTAAGTGATATCATATAACATTTGCCTTTCTCTGTCTGGCTTACTTCACTTAGTATGATAATCTCTAGGTTCATCCATGTTGCTGCAAATGACATTATTACATTCTTTTTTTTTTTTTTTCCCCATATGCGGGCCTCTCACTGTTGTGGCCTCTCCCGTTGTGGAGCACAGGCTCCAGAAGCGCAGGCTCAGTGGCCATGGCTCACGGGCCCAGCCGCTCTGCGGTATGTGGGATCTTTCTGGACCGGGGCACGAACCTGCGTCCGCTATATCGGCAGGCGGACTCTCAACCACTGCGCCACCAGGGAAGCCCCTATTTCATTCTTTTTTTATGGCTGAGTAATATTCCATTTTGTGTGTGTGTGTGTGTGTGTGTGTGTGTGTGTGTGTGTGTGTACACACACACACCACATCTTCTTTATGCATTCATATGTCAATGGACACTTAGGTTGCTTCCTGTCTTGGCTGTTATAAGTAGTGCTGCAGTGGACATTGGGGTACATGTATCGTTTCAAATTATGTTTTTCTCCGGATATATGCCCAGGAGTGGGATTGCAGGTAGCTCTGATATTAGTTTTTTAAGGATTATTTTATTTTTGATGATACTGTAAATGGAATTGTTCATTTTCAAATTGTTCATACTCAGTATATGGAAACACAGCTTATATTTGTGTGTTTATTTTGTATCATGTAAGTTTGCTAGATCTTTATTTTTTTTTTCGCGGTACGCGGGCCTCTCACTGTTGTGGCCTCTCCTGTTGCGGAGCACAGGCTCCGGACGTGCAGGCTCAGTGGCCGAGGCTCACGGGCCTAGCTGCTCTGCAGCATGTGGGATCTTCCCGGATTGGGGCACAAACCCGTGTCCCCTGCATTGGCAGGCGGACTGTCAACCACTGTGCCACCAGGGAAGCCCTAAGTCTTTAAAATTAGTATTGAAAGCTTTTTTTTGTGTGTGGAATCTTTAGGATTTTCTACATATAATATTATGTGATGTACAGTTTTACTTCTTTTCCTATTTGGATGCCATTTATTTGTTTTTCTTGCGTAATTGCTGTGGTTTCTAGTACTGTGTTGAATAGGAGTGGTGAAAGTAGGGATCCTTAACTCCTTCCAGATTTAAGAGAAAAGTTTTCAGCCTTTCACTATTAAGTATGATATTAGCTGTGGGTTTTTCTTATATGGCCTTTATCATATTAAGATATTTCCATCTATTCCTAGTTTGTTGAGTGTTTCTAATTTGAAATGGTGTTGAAGTTTGTCAAGTGCTTTTTCTATATCATTTGAGATCATCATGTAATTTTTCCCTATCATTTGTTAATGTGGTGTATTACATTGATTGATTTTTTAAAATAAATTTTTAAATTTATTTTTAGCTGCGTTGAGTCTTTGTTGCTGCACATGGGCTTTCTCTAGTTGCAGCAAGCGGGGACTACTCTTCGTTGCAGTGTGTGGGCTTCTCATTGCAGTGGCTTCTCTTGTTGTGGAGCATGGACTCTAGGCATGCTGCTGCAGTAGCTGTGGCACGTGAGCTCAGCAGTTGTGGCTCACGGGCTCTAGGGCTCAGGCTCAGTAGTTGTGGTGCATGGGATTAGTTGCTCTGTGGCATCTTCCCAGACCAGGGCTTGAACCCATGTCCCCTTCATTGGCAGGCAGATTCTTAACCACTGTGCTACCAGGGAAGTTCCACATTGATTGATTTTAATATGTTGATCCATCCTTGCTTTCTAGGAATAAATCCCATTTGGTTAAGGTGTATAATTCTTTCAGTATGCCATTGTTTAGCTGAGTCTTAAAACATTTTAAAAGATGAAGTTATCTTTGTTTATATAGTGCCAGTGTTAGTAAATGACAGAGGCTATATTAATTTTATAGAAAGTTTGTATAACCTGGTATTTCAGTTCGTATTTATGACCTCATGCCTATATACTGCCTTGCTTGGATTATGCCTGATTTAAGGGAGTATACTGTTCCCCTAAGGCTACAGGCAGATCCATAGTGTAACTGAATGGCTTAATTTCACATATGAAAGCTGCTCATTTAAATCATACAATTAAATATTGGTGAGTTTGATACACTTTTCAGTTCTAGCATAAAAGAGGCATATTTTGCAAGTAGGGCATGGGTAAAGTTGTCATTTTGTAGCATTTTGAACTATAATTCCCAGATTAATATATTTTTAGTCAGAGAGATTACAACTTTAAATGATTTTATTTTCCTCTATATAATTCAATTGATAGTTCTTATTCATATATTTTTACCATGTATTAATTAAATTATTGTGTGTGTTACAACAAGCAGTGCTTAGTTTTCTTTATTATATGTAAGTGTAATTCTTTAATCCTTATATTGGATAAAATTTGTATCTTGACATATCTGCTTAAAATAAAAAATACTTTATAATTTTTACATAAAGACAAATGAGAATTTATCCTCCTGTGCCATTCTTTTTGGCTTAGCTCTAAACTTGCCCTTCTCACTGCATCAGAACTACTTCCATTCTAACTGTGTATATAGCACAGTATAATATATTGCTCCATATTTATGTCTCTCTTCATATAGCTTATACAGATATTTGTATTCCCAATTACATATATAGGCTTGCTGTGATGATGACTTTAAAAAGGTGGGATCATTATATATACTTTTCTGCATCTTTCCGTTTTCACTAATAGTACCTTAGAGAAATCCCCCATCTAAGGAATAACTCTGCTGTCTGTCCATAACTTTTATTCATTATTTTCATGACGCCAGAAGACTGCTTCATGGTGTGTTATATAAAATTTATTTAGCCATTCCCACATTTATCCAATATTGTCTTTCTAGTTTTTTGCCACTTTGAACAGTGTTGCATCTTTGAATATATGTCCTTACTTCCAGATGCTTTTATTTGTGTGGGATAGATTTCCAGAAGTAGAATTGCTGGGTTTAAGGGTTTTTATATTTTTTATTTAAGTAGATGTTGCCAAATTGCTTTCTACCAAAATTTTCCACTAGCAGTGTGTGAGAATACTTTTTCCTACTTCATTGCTAGGAATTGGGCTATAGCTTTTTAAACATTTGCCAGCCCAATAGGTGTAATGTTTACCTCATTGTTTTTTTGTTTTTTTCTTTTTGCGGTACGCGGGCCTCTCACTGTTGTGGCCTCTCCCGTTGCGGAGCACAGGCTCCGGACACGCAGGCTCAGTGGCCGTGGCTCATGGGCCTAGCCGCTCTGCAGCATGTGGGATCTTCCCGGACCGGGGCACAAACCCGTGTCCCCTGCATTGGCAGGCGGACTCTCAACCACTGCGCCACCAGGGAAGCCCTCATTGTTATTTTTAATTTGAATTTCCCTGAGTACTAATGAGATTGGGCATCTTTTCTTACATGTGTGGACATGTAATTTTCCTCTTTTGTGAATTGTTATTTTGATATCCTTTGCCCAAAATCTATTTGGGTTGTCTTTTACAGATTGTAAGAGCTCACTGTGTGTTAAAACATTAATACTTCATTACCTCTGTTGCAAATGTTTTAATTTTTCCCAAAAACTTTTTTATGTGAACCCCTTTATACTTTTTAGTTTTGAATTGTGAATGTTTCTCAGCTTTTTTTCCTGCAAGATTTTTATTTTTATCTTTTACACTTCACATTTGTCTTGAGTTTATTTTTGTATGTCTTATAACATTAAAGCACCCAGTTTTTCTTCAATATTACCAGCACTTTAAAAATATTTAATTAAGCCATCCATTCCCACTGACTTGAATGATTGCCCTTATTTTATTCAAAATTTTCATTTTTATGGCACTCTTTCTCAGTTTATTATATTATTGATATTGTTCTGTTTCTATATTAATACTTTGAGTTGTTTTCTGTGACAATAATGTTTTCATATTTGAAGCATGTTCCAAGTAACCCTTGTTTTTCATCTTTGCCTGGTTTGCAGCATTAGTTCTTATATATAAATGTGGTCATTTCTTCCTTAAAAATATAATAATATAAAAATTATTTGGATTCTAATTTGAGTTACATGAAATTCATTACTTAATATAGGGGACAACTGACATGCCTATGATAGTGCTTTCTAAATATATGGTAGTGCTTATGATTTTGATAAGAATGTATAGTTTCCTTAAATTTATATTTAGTGCCAAATTATTTAATTCATTCAAAAGTATTGTGTAGGTCTTGCTGCTGTTGTAATGAGAACGTTTTAATCTCATTTCCATTTCTTTCTCCAGCACAAATACTATTGACTTTTGTATATTGCTTTTGTCTCCAACCATCAGGTGGTAAATGGATAAAGAAAATGTGGTATACAACAAAACATTATTTAGCCATCAAAAGGAATGAAGTAATGATTCATGCTTTAGTTAATATAGATTAACCTTGAAAACATTATGCTAAGTAAAAAGAGCCAAACCCAGTTCACATAGTGTATGATTCCATTTATATGAAAATGTTCAGAATAGGCAAATCCAGAGAGGCAGAAAGTAGATTAATGATTGTCAGGGGCTATGGATAGGAGAAGTTACTGCTAATGGGTGTAGGGTATCTTTTGCAGATGATGAAAATGTTCTGGAATTAGATAGTGGTGATGATTATACAACCTGGTGAATAAACTAAAAACTACTGAATTGTGTATTTAAAGTATACAAGGGTGAATTTTATGATGTGTCAATTATATCTCAGTGTTTAAAAAGAAATGGTGACTGTATTTATTTGTATCAGTTAGCATTGAATTTGGTATTAGGTAACAGAAAACCAGACTACCCTGGCTTGATAAATTAAGGTTTCATTTTTCTTACATAATTGGCTTGTATTGCTTCACTGGTACAGTGATATCAGAACAGGTATCTCCATGATTAATTTTTGGCTTCTTTTTCATGTTTGCATATGGTTGATATGGCTCCAAGCACTGGAAGATAGAAGAAGGGGAAGCAACAGTGATTTTATCAGTAACTCCAAAGTAGTCTTCAGATCTCAAGGCTGGACCTTGTTAAATGGTCACTCTTGGCTGGAAGTTGGTTGGGGAAAAGGAAGTGGTGGGTAGTGAGATTTGGGTCTGAAACTTCCTGGCACATCAGCTTTCCCATCTAGATCCTTATTTAAACTAATATCATTTAGCATTTCACAGTTAAAAAAGACATTTGTTGTTGCTTTCGTAGTCTCAATTATATTCAAGTTGTTTTCCCAGTTCACTTAGTTTTTTTCTTTTAAAGTAGTCTACGTTTTCAGGGGTTGTTTGTAGCATTTGTTTATTATGGAAAGGGGAAGAGGGAACTAATTATTCAAGACTCCATTTAGCTTTGTTTTTAACAGCTTTATTGAATTAGAATTGACAACAATAACGTGTACATATTAAATTGTACAGTTTATTAAATTTTGACTTAAGTGTACACCTGTGAAAACATCAGTCACCGCAATTAAGAAAGTATTTTTTATTAGTGCTCCCTTTATTGAGATGTAATTGATGTGTAACATTATATTAGTTTCAGATATACAACATAATGATTTGATATTTGTATATATTGCACAAAATAAGTCTAGTAAACATCAACACAAATATTTACACAATTTTTTTTTCTTGTGATAAGAACTTTTAAAATTTTCAGTAACTTTCAAATATATAATACAACATTATTAACTGTAGTCACCATGCTGTATATTAAATCCCCTGGACTTACTTATTCTATAACTGGAAGTTTGTACCTTTTGGTGACCTTCATCCATTTGCCCACCCTGACCCCCTGCCTCTGACAACCACCAATCCCCTCTCTATATTTATGAGTTTGGTGTTCTGTTTTGTTTTGTTTTTAATTTTTTAGATTCCACATTTAAGAGATCGTGTAGTATTATTTGTCTTTCTCTGTCTGACTTACAGTGCCCCCACAGTCCATCCATTTTTCACAAATGACAAGATTTTCTTTTTTATAGGTGAATAATATTTCATTGCATATATATAGATATATATGTGTGTGCACATATATACATGTACAGTCATATCTATCTATATATAATATATCATGTTTTCTTTATGTAATGTGCAACCTAAGTTGCTTCCTCCCATATCTTGGCTATTCTAAATAATGCTGCAATGAACATGGGAATGTAGGTCTCTTCGAGACAGTGTTTTCGTTTCCTTTGGACAGATACCCGGGAGTGGACGTGCTGGATCATGTGGTAGTTCTATTTTTAATTTTTTGAGGAACGTTCATACTGTTTTCCATAGTGGTTGCACCAATTTATGTACCTACCAACAGTATACAAGAGTTCCCTTTTCTCTACATTCTCACCAAGACTTATTTTTTCTCTTTTTGATAATAGCCGTTCTAACAGATGTGAAGTGGTATCTCATTTTGGTTTGATTTGCATTTCCCTGATGGTTAGTTATGTTGAGTGTCTTTTCATGTACCTGTTGGCCATGTGTATGTCTTTGGAAAAATATCTATTCAGATCTTCTGCCCATTTTTAAATTGGATTTTTTTTTTTTTTTTTTGCTATTGAGTGGTATGAATTCTTTATATATTTTGGATATTAACCCCTTATCAAGTATATGGTTTACAGATATTTTCTCCCATACAGTAGGTTGCCTTTTTATTTTGTTGATGGTTTCCTTTGCTGTATAGAAGATTTTTAGTTTGATATTGTCCCAGTTGTTTGTTTTTGCTGCCTTTGCCTGTGGTATCAAATCCAAAAAATCATTGCCAAGACTAATGTCAAGGATCTTACCACCTTTATTTTCTTCTAGGAGTTTTACGGTTGCAGGTCTTACATTCAATTCTTTAATCATTTTGAGCTAATTTTTGTGAATGATGTAAGATGGTGGTCCAGTTTCATTCTTTTGCATGTGGCCGTCCAGTTTTCTCAACACTATTTATTGAGATTGTTCTCTCCTCGTTGCATATTTTTGACTCCTTTGTCATAAGTTAATTGACCGTATATTCCTCAGTTTATTTCTGGGCTCTGTATTCTGTTTCGTTGATTTGTGTGTGTGTGTTGATGCCAGTGTCATACTGTTTTGAAATTAGGGAGTGTGATGCCTCCAGCTTTGTTATACTTTAAGATTGCTCTGGTTCTTCATGGTGTCCTATGGTTCCTTACAAATTTTAGGATTGTTCGTTCTATTTCTGTGAAAAATGCCATTGGAATTTTGATAGGGATTGCACTGAATCTGTAGATTGCATTGAGTAGTATGGACATTTTAACAGTATTAATTCTTTTAATTCATGAGCATGGTATATCTTTCCATTTATTTGTGTCATCTTCCATTTCTCTCATCAGTGTCTTGTAGTTTAAAATGTACAAGTCTTTTTCCTCTGTTAAATTTATTTCTCGGTATTTTATTCTTTTTGTTGCAATTGTGAATAGGATTTTTTTTGTTACTTATTTCTTAAAATCAACTTTATTGTGGATAGTGTTTATAAATGTTTGAATTTTAAGTGCATTGTTTTAGTTTTGACAAATGTATAGGTTTTTGTAACCACCACCATCACAATCAAGATGAAAAACGTTTTTAGCCCTACAGAAAGTTTTGTCATGTTTCCTCCCAATCATATACGCCACCACTCTTATCTCAGGCCTCTACAGTTCAGCTTTCTGTCAGTATATGCGACAGAATTTTTAAATAGAATATATAGAATCATAAGTATATACTTTTGCTTCTGGTTTCTTTTGGTGAGGCATTGTCTTTTAAAAGTCATGCACATTGTAGTTCTCTCTTTTTTATTTGGTGCGTAGCATTCTGTTGTATGGATATATTCAGTACATCTATTCACCTGTTGTTGGACACTTAGATTGTTACCGATTTTTGGCTATTAGAAATAAACTTCTTGAAAATTTGTCTAGAAGTCTTTGTGTGGACATAAGTTTTCATTGCCATAAATATGTCAGTCTACATTGCCTAAAAATGTCATTTCTGTATATGACTATACCATTATCATGTCTAACAAAAATAAGAGTGATATTTTACTATGATACTTAGTTCGTGTTCAGATTTACCCAGTTGATTCCAAAAGTCTTTCATAGTGTCTTTT
The DNA here is from genome assembly GCF_005190385.1 of Monodon monoceros. Taxonomy (NCBI): domain Eukaryota; kingdom Metazoa; phylum Chordata; class Mammalia; order Artiodactyla; family Monodontidae; genus Monodon; species Monodon monoceros. The sequence goes on from NW_021703767.1 coordinate 125,643,352, forward strand.
CCTCCCCTTGTATGAGTAATGGACCACGTCAAGGCCCATGGTTGTTATGTCTTTGTTCTCTTGTAATCTAGAATACCTCATGCTCTTTTCCCTCTAAGATATTGACTTCTTTACTAGACAAGGCTGCTTATTTTTAAAACATTCCAACCTTTTTTTTCTTTGTTTCAGAGATGTTCTTTAACTTGATCCTCTCTTTTCTGTATTCCTTGTGAACTGAAAACATTGAATGACTGTGTTTGCTGAAAACCTTGTTATAATTAGTTTATACTGTAAAATCTCTTCATCCTCTGATAATGTCGAGTATATTCTGAGCCCAGGATGAAGAGACATTTCAATTCTTATTTCATTTTTGGGAGGAAAAACGGTGCTAATTATAATACATTATAATTATATAATTATTAGATCATACATTTTATAATACATTAGAACACGTGGTAAGATCTAAAAGGAGTAGAAGGTTAAACAAAGATGAATTTAGGTCATCAGAAATGACTGCTTGATGTAGGATTTAGAAAATTGTAATGTAATTGGGTCCCACAGCCCCTATTATAAGTTGTATGTATATGCTACAGTGTCACTACCTCAATATTTTAATCTCTTTTCGTAACTAATATCTAAGGAGAAAGGGGGAAATTTTCCACTTCAAAGCCTGCCCATTAGATGACACAGTTCTTGGTCTCCAATTTTTTCCCTGTGCATGAAAAAAACCCACTGGGTAAATTTGGAACAATTTTAACATCAAAAAGAATAACTGTAATTGATTATAGAAAATCTGTGGATCCACAGGGCTACTCGGAAAGACAGAAAGAGAGAGAAACTGGCTTGCTACTCTAAGAATGTACATAGGAGAAACTCCTTATTCTGAAAAAACGGTTAAGTAGAGGTAAAGAATTAAGCATTTCTGCTGCATTTTTAGGCAGAGCTATAGTTTATCCTTGCTTGTAAGTGGAAGTTTTTTTTTTTAATAGAAAAATGCCAGTGAATAAATGGGAAATAAAAAAGAATTAGAAAATTACCATTTTGCAATCACTAATGAAATAACTGATTCAGATAAGGATCATCAATGGATTCTAACACCATTACATGAAAGATACTTTGGGCAACAATATCATTCCACAAATTGTAAAGGGAAAGATCTGGTAAATCTTACCATCTTATTAACTAAATGATCAAATTCATCATCACTAACAGTGGAAAAAAATTGAATTTATGTTTCCACTTCAGTGGGAACATATAAAGTACACAACATTGCTTATAAACTATCTGTGCAAAAAATGTTTAACCATAAATTAATGAAGCATTTAAGACAATTTTCATTTCTCAAGACCTGAATACTCCATGTTGGTATGCTCTGCGTAGTCTGTTTTTCCTTTTATCGGAATTACTAGTTTAGGCAGCTTCTTCACTGTGGCCTTTGTCTAACAATGCTCTTGTATTCAAAATCTGAAGTTTATCTCCTTTGTCTAACAGTGCTCTTGTATTCCAAATCTGAAGTTTATCTGCTATACTAATTCTCTTTGTTTCTTCTTTTGCCTAGGCAGGTGTGTATGTATGTTTTGGGGTGGAGTGGAGTGGTTGGTACACTTGCTCAGTGCTTACCTTGTTCCACGTTCTCCAGTTGTTGATTTTTACGTCTTGGTGATAACACTTTGTTACAAATTTCTGTTTTGTGGTAAAGTTTTAATGGAAGTATGTGGATGTCAAAAATACAAAATAGCAAAATTTTGTCACAGTTATTTTCTTTCTCTAAATTGCAGTGCTTAAAAAAAGTACTCCTAATATATACATATATGTCTGTTTAGGCATATAATGCATTTGAAAAGATACTGACACAGTTGGTTACAATTGTGGGTCTAATTGCCTCTGGGATAAGGGGTTGTAGGAGTCTTACTTTTCATTATGTATCCTTATTTACTTTTTAACCCCCACTTCCCAAATTTAAGATATTCTTTTGTATTGAAACACACATATCTGTGTGTGCACATACATCCATTAAAAATGCTGTTTCCGTCTTAACTGATACGTTTAGCAGGAGCAATGATTTTCAGTTTGTGGACTTCATTTTTGTGGGCTAATCTGAATTCTCATGACATTTCTTTTATTCTGGTTAGGCTCATGTATGTTGGCTAGAATGCCAGCTCCAGGTCAGGGAAATCTTTGCTTTGGTAAGCAGTAACCAAAGGGGGGAGGAAAAAAAAAGTGTTTCTGCATATTTATTTGAGTGAAATTATAGAAATGTGTTTTATTTGAATGGGTTATGTGAGTCAGCTCTTGTTTCAGCAGCTCAACTTCCTACCACCTCATAAAGCACTGGAGATGAGAATATTAATTTATTCCTTTATCTCATTTGTTCTGCACTTGACATCATTTGTATTTGTTCACCATTTCAGTGTATTACTTTCTCACAAATTCTTCTTCAACAGCCCTTCTGTTTTTCAAGTATTTCTTAGTTTATCTTTACATTTTTCTTAGTTCTGTCAAAGGAGTTATCTAGAGATATGTTGGGTCCAGACATTAGCTTTGTCCTTTACTTCCTATCCATCTGCATCAGTGAAGATAATAGTAGGCTGTATTGAGAACCAAATAGAGTATGAGATAGTACCTGTCATAGATATGTAAAGCATCTGGAAGAGAAAAAAACATGAGCTATAAGGTATATACACATTTTTGGTAATTTATTTTAAAGAGAAAAAAAATCCCATTAAAAACTTGAGCCTCTTTGTTTTTGTGCTCTTTCTGGCATAGTCTTTATAAATGCAAAACAAAAATAAACAGTTCACCAAGAGCTGGAAAATCCATCCATTATTGAAACTCTTTGTGGTGTCAGTTAACATTTATCCCAACATGTACTGGGATACATGATTTTTCTTCAAAGTACAACTTGATTAAAAAAAAAAAAAGAAAAGAAAATCTAGAGTTGTAGCTTTTTTCTTTAAAGTGAATGTATTTTTATTTGGGTAAATTAGAGTACGGGAGGAATACGTGAATTTTGCAAGAGCCTTACCAGTGTAGTCTAAAAATCAATTATGAATCAGTGTTTTCCCCTGGCATTGCCACTTAATTGCTTGGTGACCTTGGCCTCATACACCAAATTCTGCATTTATTAAATGGGAATACTAGAATCTTTTTTGGCTACAGGGGTGGAAAAACCAAGAGAGTAATGTGAAATTATGTGCTTTTTACTACATACATTGCTGCTAATGTTGAATGAATCTGTAAAATTGAAATGATTAGTGAATAATTTTACTGTAAATTGTTGCTGACACATATATTCAAATCATTGAAAATTTCCTGAAAATTATGTAATATGTTTTAGTTATTTGTGTGCTAGCAATAAGTGCTATGATTTCACTAGTTGAGCGTAAAGATGTTATTTGGAATAATTAAATGCATGTGTTGTTCCTTAATGGGTAGAGTGTTCTTTGAAGTGAATGTTATAATTTGTAAATATGATTTTTTTGGGAGGATAAGCATATTGCTTTCTTTTTTTTTTAATTGAAGTATAGTTGATTTACAGCATTGTGTTAGTTTTAGGTGTACAGAAGAGTGATTCAGTTATACATAGATATATATCTATTTTTTTCAGATTCTTTTCCCGTATTGGTTAAATATTGGGAAATATTTAAAATATCGAGTATAGTTCCCTGTGCTATACAGTAGGTCCTTGTTGGTTATCTATTTTATATATAGTATTGAGTTGGCCAAAAAGTTTGTTTGATTTTTTTCTTTAAGATGGCTCTAGTAGAGCTTAGTTGTTTTTAACTTCATTTGAAACAATTTCGTTAGATTGTATGTGACAGCTGTCATATCAGTGTGCATTTAAAAAAAGACATCAAAATTGGTGAATTTTTGTGTAGCCATTTTAATATTGAAGATGGAAGAAAAAACAACATTTGCAGCATATTATGCTGTATTATTTCAAGAAAGGTAAAAAAACACAACTGAAACAAAATAGGTTTGTGCAGTGTATGGAGAAGGTGCTGTGACTGATCGAACGTGTCAAAAGTGGTTTGTGAAGTTTCGTGCTGGAGATTTCTTGCTAGACAGTGCTCCAAGGTCAGGTAGACCAGTTGAAGTTGATAGCGATCAAATCAAGACATTAATTGAGAGCAGTCAATGTTATACCACGTGGGAGATAGCCGACATACTCAAACTATCCAAGTCAAGCGTTGAAAATCACTTGCACCAGCTTGGTTTTGTGAATCACTTTGATGTTTGGGTTCCACATAAGTTAAGTGAAAAAAATCTTCTTGACTATATTTCCCCATGCAATTCTCTACTGACATGTGAACGTTATGTTTTTAAAACAAATAGTGATGGGCGATGAAGAGTGGATACTGTGCAGTAATGTGGAATGGGAGAGATTGTGGGGCAAGCAAAATGAACCACCACCAGCCACACCAAAGGCTGGTCTTCATCCAAAGAAGGTGATGTTTTGTATATGGTGAGATTGGAAAGGAGTCCTCTATTATGAGCTCCTTCCAGAAAACCAAACAATTAATTCCAACAAGTACTGCTCCCAGTTAGACCAGTTGAAAGTAGCACTTGATGAAAAGCATCCAGAATTAGTCAACAGAAAACACATAATCTTCAATGAGGATAATGCAAGACCCTGTGTTTCTTTGATGACCAGGCAAAAACTGTTACAGCTGGGCTGGGAAGTTCTGATTCATGTGCCATATTCACCAGATATTGCACCTTTGGATTTCCATTTATTTCGGTCTTTACAAAATTCTCTTAATGGAAAAAATTTCAGTTCCCTGGAAGACTGTAAAAGGCACCTGGAACAGTTCTTTGCTCAAAAAGTTAAAAAGTTCTGGGAAAATGGAATTACAAAGTTGCCTGAAAAATGGCAGAAGGTAGTGGAACAAAACCGTGAATATATTGTTCAATAAAATTCTTGGTGAAGATGAAAAATGTGTCTTTATTTTTACTTAAAAACCGAAGGAACTTTTTGGCCAACCCAATATCGTATATATGTTAATCCCAAACTCCTGCTTTATCTACCGCACGCGCCCCCCCCCCACCCTTTCTCTTTGGTAACCATAAGTTTGTTTTTTAAGTCTGTGGGTCTATTTCTTTTTTAGTATAGAGGTTCATTTGTTTCTTGTTCGTTTTTTCCCAGATTCCACATATAAGCGGTTTTGTCTTTGTCTGGCCTTGTAAATGTGGGTTTTTTTGTTATTAGTAAGAGGCCAAATAATTTTTTTGTAGTAATATAGATCTGAGGTTGTGGGAAGAGACAAGTTTTCAGTTCAGGGCTTTTTTTTAAACAAATTTTTAAGAGAGCTTACTTTTCCTGATTACCAAGATCTTATAATGGGAATCATAAAAAGTATAGAAAATACAAGTAAACAAAAAAGGAAAAAGTTATAATCTCACTGTCCAGTAGGTAACTTCTATTATAACATTTTGAAGTTTATCCTTCTAGTCTTTTTTGTTTGTGTTACAGGTTTACACACAAGCACGAGAGTTAATTCTAAACACACATTGGTTACTTTTTTCAATTAAAAGTTACTTTTTGTGACAGAGGCTTTTTTTCTTTTTTTTTTTGGCTGCTTTGGGTCTTTGTTGCTGCGTGCCGGCTTTCTCTAGTTGTGGCTACTCTTCATTGCGGCACACGGGCTTCTCATTGCGGTGGCTTCTTTTGTTGTGGAGCACGGGCTCCAGGCATGTGGGCTTCAGTAGTCGCAGCACGTGGGCTCAGTAGTTGCAGCACACGGGCTCTAGGGTACATGGGCTTCAGTAGTTGTGGCGCACAGGCTCAGTAGTTGGGGCTCGCAGGCTCAGTAGTTGTGGTGCACGGGCTTTGTTTCTCCGCAGCATGTGGGATTTTCCCGGACCAGGTATTGAACCCATGTTCCCTGCACTGGCAGGCGGATTCTTAACCACTGTGCCACCAGGGAAGTCTCAGAGATGTTTTTTGAATTTTTGGGTTTTTTTGAATTCTTTTTAGCATTGCAGTCATTTGTTCAAACTGATTTTAGGGAGAAATGTAGTAAATAAAGCAGATAAAAGTGGAGCTGCTTTGCTGAAAGTGGGATGGAAATACAAAACTTCAGTATTTGGCTTTCTTCACTAGCCTGAACAGTCTGCCTTTGAGATACCTCTGAAGAACTCTAGGGCTTCTTATAGGAAGTGTAATGGAAAATTAGCACTCGCTAACATTTTTAACGGCTGCAAAGTATTCCCTTATACGGCGTCTGTGACAGCCCTATAGGTGTTCTGCTTAGATCTCCCTTGGAAGAAACCTACCTTTAAGGAATGTTGTTAACTGTCAGCCTCCAGGCCTGCAGCATTGAGCCATGGCTACATTCTTCCTGGGCAGCTCCCTGCCAGTAACTGAGCACAGCAGGATACTAGGGTCTAGCTGTTTCTTCCCAATGTGGGACTTCTCTAAGGCAGTCTTTGCGCCTAAGCTCCCTGTTGGGCTGGCAGACTGGAGCTGCACTGGTCTGAGGCTCAGACACTATAGTCAGACCTGCATTGCAGCCTGAAGGCTTTCTCTGCCTATTCAGCTCCTGCTCGTTCTCCCCTTAATTCTTTTTTTTTTTTTTTTTTTTTTTGACTGCACAGCATGTGGGATCTTACTTCCCGGACCAGGGATCCAACCCGCGCCCCCTGCATTGGAAGTGCAGAGTCTTAACCACTGGACTGCCAGGGAAGTCCCTCCCCTTCATACTTAATAGGCATTTTTCATGATGAATTTCTTCACCTTCTAACTCAGTCTTGGGTCTGATTCCCAGGGAACCTGACCTGACGCACATCCAGGCGTGTTTACTAAATATATTTAAGAGTTATAGATGTAATACATGTCCATGGTTTTAAAAAAAGCAGAGAAATGCACAAAATGAAAAGTAAAATATCTATCCCTTTCCAAAATCCTCAGAAAACCATCTTTACAAGTTAATTTTTATACCAATGTCATTTTCTCACTTATATCATTATTTCTTGATTTATCAACTTTAGGTAGTATCTGTATCTTACTCTTTTCAAAGATCAGGGAATTAGTGTATCTAACATTCCTTTTATCTTTCCTCCATCTTTTAATTTTTGTTAACTTGTGATGTTATTATTTTTACCTCATCAAAGCTTTGTTTATACTTAGTTATATATCTATAATTTAGACTGCTTTGACTGTAAATTGATTTTAAAAGTGATTTTAAACAACAGCATCTGCTATATTATAATTATATAATATAATTTAGTTGTGAACCAAGTGATTTGTTGAAACTATAAAGGAGGAGTGTTGTTCTATGTGTTTTAGCTTCTGCCAAAGAAAGTCTTCAAGTTTCATTCTAGATGCTCAGCTATCTCCGTTCCTTCTTGATCGTGTTGTCTTCTTTATGGTTAAGAACACAAGCCACACTACTTGGGGTTGAATCTCAGCATCAGTAGTTACTGGTAATGTGATCTTGAGCAAGTTACTTAAGCTCTCTGTGCTTCAGATTTCTGATCTGCAAAATTGGTGTAGCAGTTCTTATGTTGGCTTTTGATTGCCAATTAAGAAATTACCACGGGTTTAGCATCTTACAGTTTCCATAGGTCAGAAATTCAGTGGGCTAGGCCGAGTCTGTGCAGTCTCACAAGGCCAAAATCTGTTGGCAGGGCTGTTCCTTGCTGGAAGCTTTAGGAGAGAAACCATTTCCTTGATTATGCATATTGTTGGCAGAATTGATTTTCAAGTGGTTGTAAGGACTGAGGTCCCTTTTCCTCCTGGCTGTTGACTTGGGAGAGGGGAGTCATTCTCAGCTTTTAGAGACCACTCACATTCTTTCGGTTATGGTCCACTTCATATCAGAAACAGCAATTTAAGGTTGAGTCCCTCTCAAGCTTTAAATCTCTCCTGCCTCTTCTGCTGATCCTTGATCTTCTGCCTTCCTCTTTTTTAAGGGCCCATGTGATTTGCATTTGTGCGTACCCGTATAATCTATGATAATCTCCCTGTTTTAAAGGTCCTAGCTCGTTTCCCATGTAGTGAGATGTGTACAGGAGTAACTGCAGGGAGTAGAGAGGATGGGGGCCAAAATCTTGCCTACTATAGTCCTCGTTCTGGCCTCTGTGATCCATATCCATCTCACATGTAAAATACATTAACCCCACCTCAAGGTCCCCAAAGGTTTTATCCTTCTTACAGTATCAATTCAGAGTTCAGAGTCTCGTCTAAATCTCATCAGCTCAGAAGTCCCATATTTCATATCTATTGATAAATTATATACATCAAGCATGGATGAAGCTCTCTTATTGTGGACCTGTGAAACCAGAAAAATAGTTATCTATTCCAAAAATACAGTGGTGGGATAGCCTTAGGATGACAGTTATTAGTCATTTCAGTTCAAAAGGGAGAAAACAGAAAGAAAAGAAAGCAGTTACAAGTCCCAAGTAACTTTAAAAACCAGCTGGGGAAATACCACTAGATTTTAAGACCTGGGAATAATCCTCTGTGGTTGGGACCTTTACCCTCTGGGCTTGCATCTCTGCCCTCTCTTTGGTTATTTTTGTTGTTTGTTTTTTCATCTTTTGTTTTCCCTTAGATTTGTTGAGTTTTGGCTATCCATACTCATGAAAGAAAGATTAAGTTGGTCAGTGAGGTTCTCTCCTGTAGGTTTGTTTCATTCATAGGTTCTTTCCCTAGACTGTGGCATGTGGTAGGCTTCTTTATTTACCCTAAGACATGAATTCTCAAAGGGGTAAAAATTGATTATGGGGGTAAAAAAAAAAGTGGCCCCTTTTAAGTATATATCACAGATATACATATAGTATACAAACAGATAGATACAAAGTATATCTGTGGTACTAAAATTTCATAGAGGGGGTGATCGGGGAAAATGTTTAAAAAGCTCCTTAGTGGGTTGATAATGGAAAGAAAGGTGGGAAAAGTGCTTTAAGGTATATGTGGTTGAGGAGGAGGCAGACTGTTAGGTAGCCACAATTGCCAAACTCATCATAGCTTATGTGGGGAGTGGAATGCTTTAGTGTTTCAACTGCTTCTCCGCTTTTTTTTTCAGCCTTCAACACCCACCCTAGGAGCCCTCCTCAGACCTGCACACTTAATTTCGAGTAACAGCCTTCTGATTTTAAAAACTGTGATTCATAGTATAATTTACATTGAAACTTAGTACACACACACATATTTATAAATATATTTATAAAATATAAATATATTTATAAATATATAACTGAGTAAAAGTTCCATGAAGTGGTATATACCCTCGCTTTGTATTTTCTGTTCCATTCATTATTGACTGTTAAAAATTGCTAGTTGTAACCCAGCAAAATTATTTCAAACCTATTTGAAGAGCACTTTAGTGCCTGGGCTTAATCCTGAGGCTAACAGCCATTGCTCTCAGCTTTTTCTTTAAGCAGGGAGAGTTGACTAAATCATTTGGAATGCAGTTCTTTAATTACTGATATACTGATTTATATTCTGGTTGATAGCCCACCTTCACCTCCTGCTCTTTGTGTTTTAAGCTTGGAGCCTCTCTTTGACTTGGTTGGAAAGATGCAAACTGCTATCTTGGTTGTGGTTCCCTTTGCTCACTTTTTATTAATCTGATTTTTTTATTTTCCAGGTACACCCCAAATTTCTGATATGATGATGGAATACTTTTTCTTCCATACGTTTGTGATTTGATTTATATTCTTAAGGCACATTTGTGTGCTCAGTCTGCCATCTTGAATTGGAAGTCCTTTAGTTGATTTAACAGGCCTCAAATGTTATATTTTGGTGTTTTCTAATTTTTCTAAAAGTTTATGATTGTTAAATCTGCGTGCATAGCTATGATTATTTTTAAGAGTGTTTATAACATGTTGACTGCCTGTGTGACAGATCTACTTACCTGTAAAATCTTTAATTCCCCCTTTCACTGATGCTAACTGATTGAGTCATGGATAAGATAGGTTGTCACTGGTGAAGCTGCCAGAGGTTTTTGAATTCCAGTTCTGTCACTTATTAGCTCTCTACCTTTGGGCAGATTACCTCATTTCTCTTTACCTGTTTGCTTATTCGAAAGCAAGGTTAGTAATATGTACCTCTTAGGGTGTTGTGATAATTAAATGTTAGGGCATATTTTAAAAAAACCTTTTAAGACAGTGCTTAGCATATAGTAAGCATTTAATAATTGTTACTTGTCTATATCATCACATAACCATACTCATCTATACATATGTGTCTTTTTGCATAAGAAGAAATAAATGGCATTTTATTTTATCCTCTTGAACAGTTTTTATCTAGGTTTCATAGATGAACAAGTTCCTCCTTTTTTGGGGGGGTTGTTTTCAACCTACTTGATTTTTATTAAAAAAAAATCTAATTCTTTTTTGCTTTGCTTGAATTATTAAGCTGGGAAATTGACATAGCTAAGAATGAGTTAACTAAACTAAGGAGAGAAAGGGTGAGAGGTGATTGGAGAAACATCAGTTAGGATGAAGGGTTGGAGATTGTAAACCATCTTCCGTTACTTGGGCATTGTGGATAATAGATAAAGGTAGGGGATATAGAGTTGGATTGTCTGGGTAAGAACGTTGATTCCACAACTTACTGGCCATTTGACTAGGGGTGAGTTGCTTAACTTTTCAGTGTCTCAGTTTCATCATCTGTGAAGTGGAGATAATAAGGGATATTGTGAAGATCCTATGAATTAACACATATAAATTGCTTAGAAGAGTTAAGCTGTTAGTAGTTTTAATATGTTGCTGGGATTTTGAATTGTGTTTGGTGTTCAGGGTTTGTGTAAGTTAAGAAACACAGGGTTGAAATAAGGGTGAGATTTTTATACTGAAAGGAGAAATGTACTATGTTTTCTACTCTTTAGAGATGGAATAGCATTTGGAACAAAGGAATTATCTAAGTTAATGAATATTTCATTAATACAATAATACTTCAATCATTGGGCCTTCTAGGGTTGTTCTTAGGTGTCTGGGGCCATGCCTGGTCACTGCTATGGTGACTTGTTGCTAGTTGTCTCATTTAATAGCTATTAAAACATTTCTTTTTCATTTTTGTTATGCCTTATTTTTTGAATTTCTGCTTTAGTAATTAACAGTAATTAGCCCATTTATTTATTTAGATTTTATTGATGTATAGTTGATTTACAATGTTGTGTTAATTTCTTCTGTACAGCAGAGGGGCTCAGTTATACATATATATATATATTTTATTGGAGTATAATTGCTTTACAACGTTGTGTTAGTTTCTGCTGTACAACGAAGTGAATCAGCTATATGTATACATATATCCCTTCCTTCTTGAGCCTCCCTCCCATCCCCGCTCCCAATCCCACTCATCTAGGTCATCACAGAGCATGGAGCTGAGCTCCCTGTGCTATACCCAGGTTCCCACTAGCTATCTGTTTTACACACGGTCATGTATTTATGTCAAACCTAATCTCCCAGTTCATCCTGCCCTTCCCTTCCCACCCTATGTCCATACCTTCGTTCTCTACACCTGCATTTCTATTCCTGCCCTGGAAGTAGGTTCATCTGTACTATTTTTCTAGGTTCCACATATATACGTTAATACACGATGTTTGTTTTTCTCTTTCTGACTTACTTCAGTCTGTACGACAGACTCTAGGTCCATCCACATCTCTACAAATGACCCAATTTCGTTCCTTTTTATGGCCGAGTAATCCATTGTATATGTGTACCACATCTTCTTTGTCCATTCATCTGTCAATGGGCATTTAGGTTGTTTCCATGACCTGGCTATTGTAAATAGTGCTGCAGCGAACATTGCGGTACATGAACATGGGGTACATAATCCGAAAGATTTTGGATTATGGTTTTCTCCGGGTATATGCCCAGTAGTGGCATTGCTGGGTCATATGGTGGTTCTATTTTCAATTTTTTAAGGAACTATTCTCCCTAGTGGCTGTATCAATTTACATTCCCACCAACAGTGCAAGAGGGTTCCCTTTTCTCCACACCCTCTCCAGCATTTATTGTTTGTAGATTTTTTGATGATGGCCATTCTGACTGGTGTGAGGTGATACCTCATTGTAGTTTTGATTTGCATTTCTCAGTAATTAGTGATATTGAGTATCCTTTCATGTGCCTCTTGGCCATCTGTATGTCTTCTTTGGAGAAATGTCTGTTTAGGTCTTCCACCATTTTTTGATTGGGTTGTTGGGTTTTTTTAATATTGAGCTGCATGAGCTGTTTTTATATTTTGGAGATTAATCCTTCATCTGTTGCTTTGTTTGCAAATATTTTCTCCCATTCTGAGGGTTGTCTTTCGTCTTGTTCATGGTTTCCTTTGCTGTGCAAAAGCTTTTAAGTTTCATTAGGTCCCATTTGTTTATTTTTGTTTTTATTTTCATCACTCTTGGAGGTGGGTCAAAAAAGATCTTGCTGTGATTTATGTCAAAGAGCATTCTTGCTGTGTTTTCCTCTAAGAGTTTTATAGTGTCCGGTCTTACATTTAGGTGTTTAATCCATTTTGAGTTTATTTTTGTGTATGATGTTAGTGTTCTAATTTCATTCTTTTACATGTAGCTGTCCAGTTTTCCTGGCACCAGTTATTGAAGAGGCTGTCTTTTCTCCGTTGCATATTCTTTTTCATATTCTCTTCCATTATGGTTTGTCACAGTATATTGAATATAGTTTCCTGTGGTATACAATAGGACCTTGTTGTTTATCCATCCTATACTTAATAGTTTGCCTCTGCTAATGCCAGACTCCCATTCCTTCCCTCCCCTAGTCCCTAGATTTTTAGTAATTTCAGTATGTTTTACCTAGTTATCCTATTTGTAGCAACTTTTTCCTGATTAAAAACGCTTTGGGTAATACTTTTTATGCATTCTGTTTATTTACGTGAATTAGATGTTTGAGTATAGTTTTAGAAATAGATTTTTCAAGACTGCTAAGTTTTGTGTTCTATTTTTTCCTTTAGTCATGTACATTCATTAAATATCAATTTTGAAGTTACTTTGAAGATACAAGTTTGTTTTTGAAAGTTTTTTATTGCAGAATTGCACACTATTCCATGACTTCACTGGTTAACCCTGGCTAGCTGTGCATCTCTTCATGAGAATGAATTTCCCCAGTATAGTCTTTGAAGAAAAGATGTCTATCTCTGATGAATTGCCAAAAGAATGATTTTTCTTAAAAACAGTAGAATGTCTTTTGTATTTACTGTGCCTGCATATCTTTATGTAGTGTGTGTGACACATACACACATGCATGTACCATATGTGCATTGAAAAATGTTTTTAATCTACCACATTTAGGGTCAACTTTTTCGTTAGTAAAATTGTGTGAAAATTTGGCAGTTTTTATTATAGCATATTATGTTCATTCATTACCCTTGATGGCCCATTGCTAAATGTAGTTCTGATTATTCTTATTTCCTTTCCTGTATCAGTTTTGTGCATTAATAAACAAGCTGTGCATCTATTTTTTGTATTCTGTGTTATTATTTATAAGCTTGATTTTGACATTTATAGAACACAGTAACATTTTGATTAAAGAATATCAGATACTCCTTTAGTTACAGAGTAGTTACCCTGTTAAAGGTAGGTGAGTTTTTCATTTCATTTGGGTAATGCGCTCTGTTGAGCTTAGGTTGTTAATTGATAGATGTGGTATCCTCTCTGTGAGAGCTTTTAAAATGCATAACACGTATTTCGGAAAGCAGCTGTTGCTATGGCAACTCTCGGGTCACTTGCAGCTCAGCTTACATGATTGGCTGTTAATGGAGTCTAATATGCTTGAGAAGAGAATTGAGCAAATGAAAGAGGGTTTTGAAGGAATCCTCTTAAACCTCTTGAAGTTTAACAGACTAGCACACAAAAATTTAACACTTATATTACTGTTAAACAATTTACTGGAAGTAGTTTTACGAATAATGAAAATGAGACAGGAAAAATATTTGAAAAAATAATTTTCCAAACCCTTTTAAAAAGCATCTTGGAAGCTTTTGTTGTCACTTTTCCTAATTTTACTATTGTTTAAAGAAACACTCTCAAAGCTATCAGTTACATTCTGTATTCTACCCTCTGTAGTACCTATCTCAGAGGAGTTAATTAGATTGAGACATGGAAAGGTTGTTAATTGTGCAGGGTCAGAAAGAATGGTAAAACCAGGAATAAAGACTAAATTGACTCTGGTTAGATTAGAGGCTGCTCTCACTTGGATTCTTAAGGTAGTCCCATGAACCTGCCTCTCTTAGGGTTATAGGAATGGTGTGAAAAGGGAGGTGGTGGTGCGTACTTTGGATTTTGAGGTCTGTAAAGTAAGTAAAATCAAGTCTAATTAAGAACTCCATAATAATAATTAATAGAGCCATGCAAATTGGCACAATAATATCCGTCTTAGTACATGATGGAACTTTCATCAGTATCTGCTTACCACCTCTTTTGTAATTGTGGTGTTAGAATGAGGGCAGTTTCGCTAATTTATGTATCTGCTGTTTCTACTTTATGTTAGGGTTTTAAAAAATTTTGATTATGGTGGTAGTGCTGAAATTGATACACTAAATAAGTTATAGCTATGTTGGTTTGTATAGTTATATTAGGTTTTCTAATTTTGCTAGCAAAAAATAACTCGTGATAAAAATTAATTAGCACTTAATAAATCAAAGGTAATTTAGGGTATTACTGTTTCCTTTATTAAGGAAATACTTTGGGATATTAAAGAAAAACTTTTCATAATAGACTACATAGAAATGTAGGGTACCCCCATTAATTTTTTGACAAAACACTTTGGAAGTTCAATAAATGAGTTCTAAATACTAAAATCTGTATGTCCCTCATCAGTATGACCTTTGGAAATATTTTAAAAAATCATTTGTTTTTAAATGATAGTGACCATGTGACCTGATGACCATAGGTCCTGGTCTGCTTTGGGCTGTTCTAGTAGTACTGAATTATCCTGTTACCTAATGAAAATATTAATAGCATTCCTATTTTATGTTTAATACAAGGAAATATAAAGAAAAGTACTGGAAATCACATATAAATCCGTAGCTCATAGATAGCCATTATTAACATTTTAGTGCATTTCCTTTTCAGTCTTTTTCTGTGTACACGACTGTATATAAAACATGCATAGTAGAGGTCATCCTTCATATATTGTCCTTCCATATAATATCATTAACATTTCATGTTTAATATTTTATAATCATTGTTTTAGTGGTATATAAAATATTTCATGAGTAACTGCTCTCCATTTATAGGGCATTGTTGTTTCCAGTTTTTTTTTTTTTTTTGTGGTACGTGGGCCTCTCACTGTTGTGGCCTCTCCCATTGCGGAGCACAGGCTCCAGACGCGCAGGCTCAACGGCCATGGCTTACGGGCCCAGCCGCTCCGCGGCATGTGGGATCCTCCCAGACCAGGACATGAACCCGTGTCCCCTGCATCGGCAGGCGGACTCTCAACCACTGCACCACCAGGGAAGCCCTGTTTCCAGTTTTATGATTTTTTTTTATATTATAAATGGTTCAGGACAAGTGAACAGCTTTACGTGTAAAAATAGTTACATTTATTTTTATTTTAGAATAGATTCAGAGAATAAGAAATACTAAATCAAAGATTATTGGTATTTTAAAGGTCTGAATATATGTTAGTTGCTTTCTAGAAGAGTTTTTAAGTTTTTTGTCTTTTGAAGTTATTTTAGATATACTTGTTGAACCCCAAGTGCAGAGTATTGAATTAATCCTGTCCTCAGTTCATGGCACATGATAATTATTGACTCATTTAAGGTCTTGCTGTCATTTTATTTATTTCCTTTTATCTGCATTATCCATTCTTTTCCCTCTCTTCTCATAGGCATTTATTTAACATGATTGATATATATACATCTATTTGTGTGCATTCTTTTTTTTTTAAATTTATTTTTGGCTGTGTTGGGTCTTCGTTGCTGCATGTGGGCTTTCTCTAGTTGCGTTGAGCGGGGGCTACTCTTCGTTGTGGTGCACGGGCTTCTCATTGCGGTGGCTTCTCTTGTTGTGGAGCACGGGCTCTAGGCCTGTGGGCTTCAGTAGTTGTGGCACGCAGGCTCAGTAGTTGTGGCGCTCGGGCTTAGTTGCCCCGCGGCATGTGGTATCTTCCTAGACCAGGGTTCGAACCCGTGTCCCCTGCATTGGCAGGTGGATTCTTAACCACTGCGCCACCAGGGAAGTCCCTTGTGTGCATTCTTGTGAAACATACATTGCTGTCTTTTATGTGGATTTTTCCCAAGTCAGACATGAAGCAGAATTGGCATCATTTTATTCTTCGCTCTTTTTCCCACCACTCAGTTTTTTTGTTTTCCTGTTTTTTTGTGGTACGCGGGCCTCTCACTGTTGTGGCCTCTCCCGTTGCAGAGCACAGGCTCCGGATGCGCAGGCTCAGTGGCCATGGCTCACGGGCCCAGCTGCTCCGCGGCATGTGGGATCTTCCCAGACTGGGGCACGAACCTGCGTCCCCTGCATCGGCAGGCGGACTCTCAACCACTGTGCCACCAAGGAAGCTCCCCCACCACTCAGTTTTAAAGATCTATTCATGTTGCTCTATGCCTGTCTTGTCCATTGAATCTAATGGCTTCTTAGTATTCCATAGTGTTCATCTGCCATGTTTCACTTAACCATTACCTCAGTGCAGTGATGGACACTGTAATTCCTCCGGCTCTCTGCTAGCACAGACAGTGCTGAAAAAGAGCATCCTTATACATGTCCACTTACGGATACATATTCAAGACCTGGATTCCTGGGTTATGTGTGCATATACTCAGTTTCACTAAACAGTGCCACATTACTCTTCTGAATAATTGCACCAGCCTGTACTCCCACCAGGAGTACATGAGGATTTCTGTTTTTCCACTGCAGATAAATTCCTGGTGTGGTCAGTTCTATCAAAATTAGTAGGAAAGAGCCAACTACTTCCAGATTCCAGGAGTGTAATTGTTTTCCAGGCACTTCACTTCAGTCTTTCCAAGGTTGTCTTTGCATTGTTTTGCCAGGTAAGATAGTGAAGTGGTTAAGAGTGTACATTCTGGACCCAGTCAGCTGGGGATGAATCCTGGCTGTGTCACCTAGTAATTGTGTGACCCTGGGCTTGCTTAACCACTGGATGCTTCAGTTTTGTAATTTGTAAAATGAAGTTAAGAGAAATTTCCTGCCCTTGGGAGGATTAAATTTGTGAATATATGTGTAGTGTTAGAATAGTGGCTGGCACAGACTAGATGCTACATTAAGTGGGTTACTGTTAGTTACCAAAGTAAAAATAAATTCAGCTGGAATTTAGAAGGGAATTGCATAAAATTGATACATTTGAGGGAGAAATCACATAGTAAGTTGCCTCATCCAAGAGCATGGAGTGGCACTCGTTGATCAAAACTTTTAATGTATTTTTAATAACATTAGATTTTCTTTTGTTTCTCCATAGTATTCATTCTTCTTTTTTTTTTGGTGGTATGCGGGCCTCTCACTGTTGTGGCCTCTCCCATTGCGGAGCACAGGCTCTGGACGCGCAGGCTCAGCGGCCACGGCTCACGGACCCAGCCGCTCCGCGGCATGTGGGATCTTCCTGGACCGGGGCATGAACCCGTGTCCCCTGCATTGGCAGGCGGACTCTCAACCACTGCGCCACCAGGGAAGCCCAGTATTCATTATTCTTGATGACTAATTTTTAATAAGGGTCATTTTGTGTCCCCCAGGGACCATTTGCATTGTCTGGAGACATTTTTGGTTGTCTTGGAGACAACTTGGGAGTTGCTACTGCATCTCGTGGGTAGAAGGCAGGGATGCTGCTGAACATTGTACAATGCACAGACTAGCCCCCACAACAAAGTATCTAGCTCAGTATGTCAGTAAATGGTGAGGTTGAGAAACTCTGTTTAGATGTAATGTTTTTTTTTGTTGTTGCCATTGTAAATTGTGTATTTTATTTTCTAATTGGAAATGTTATGAATTTTCTGTTACCTTGTATCTGGCAATACTGCTGGACTCTTTAGTTCTATAGATTCTGGTTATTTGTCGGTGTACATGATCTGGTCTCTTCCCTTCTCTTTCTCTTTCCCCACTCCTCCCTCTCCCCCTTTTCTCCTTTTCTTTTTTCTTGTAGCATTGGCTAGGACCTTTACTATGGTTAAATGGTATCAGTGATAGTGGGCATCTTTGTAGTGTTTCCAACTTTGTAGGATGAGTTGAAAATTTCTTAATCTTAAGTAACACCAGAAATATAAGAGGGTGTCCATGTCATTTTACGATGCCATTATTGAGTAGTACCACTTAAAATATGTTTTTGAGGGGAGAATGCTTAACTTCACTATTGATCAAAGAAATATAATTTAAAGCAATAATGAAATGATGTTTGTATTTCACTAGTGATGTCAAGAATTTTTCTACAAGTGCATTAGCCAGTTTTCCTCTATATCTTTGTCCTTTACCAGTTTGCTTGCTTATTACTGGTTTCACTGTTTCTGTAAGTTACCACTTTTTCAGATGTTAATATGAACACTTTGTCTTTTTGTGGTTAGTTTTGTAGCTTGCTTGTTTGTTTTGATGTGCAGAGTTTTCATTTTTCTGAAGTCAAATCTACTTATCTTTCCTTATTAAGATCTTTTACTGCTTTGATGCACAAGATGACCCTTAATTTCCTGAAACTTTCTTCTGAGACCTTCCTGTGATCTTTCCACTTACATCTGTGATATTTTCCTGGTTAAACAGGGGTATTCTTATCAATCCTTTCCCTTTTGTTCTGAGTCGCTGAACTGACTTCAGGTGTTACTTCTCCTGAAGTGCCAGAATTGAAGGTGATCGTAAGTATTCACTGTCCCCCTCACATGCTCTTCCCCCTCCTCATTGGTTTCCATAGAGGTCAGCATTTTATGGAGGTATCTCAGGGACCATTGGAACTTTGCACTGAGATGTGAGCTTGATAAATGGGCAGGGTTCAAGGCTTCCTACCTTCCTACTTCAGATGTATACGTATATGTATATGTATATATCTGAAGCACTTTGCTGTACACTTGAAGCTAACACAGCGTTGTAAATTAACTATATTATAATTAAAAAAAATCTTAGAGTTATCTTTTATTGCATGTATAACAGTTGTTCATAGTAAGTACAGAGAAGCAAAAACAAGGAATAAACATTGTTCGTAACTTCACTATTCCGAGTTATTCATTAGTCACATCTTGTAAAATGAACTTCATAGGAGTCAACTATTTATTTTCATATTTATCCTGTGTATGTTTTGGTAAGTTTATACATAACTTTTAATTTTGGTGTTGTTATTATGAACTTTGGAATCTTTATTTTCTGTTGTTTTTATTCAGGTTTTTTTTTTTTTTAATAAAAACACGTTCATTTTTCTCTGTTTTATTGGCTTCCTTACTGAAGTCTTTATTAACTCAAACTGGAGTCTTTCAATAATACACGAACAAAATGAATAGAATGTTTGAGGGAGAAAATAGCATGAGCAAAGTCATGAAAGTGTAAAACAGAAAGGTGTTTGCAGTGAATGACAAGTAGTTTGGTATTACCAGAGACATAAATTAAAATGTCAGGGAGAGATTGGAAGTGAATCTAAGGAGGAGCCAGATCATTAAGATTTTGTTTGCTATGCTTAGGAACTTGAGTTTCATCCTAGAAATGATAGGGAGTTATTTGAAACTGATCTGGTGTGATTAAATTAATA
Source organism: Monodon monoceros (assembly GCF_005190385.1). Taxonomy (NCBI): domain Eukaryota; kingdom Metazoa; phylum Chordata; class Mammalia; order Artiodactyla; family Monodontidae; genus Monodon; species Monodon monoceros. The sequence goes on from NW_021703767.1 coordinate 125,662,972, forward strand.
TTTTAAAAAAAACAGTCTGGCTCTAGGATGGTGTATTGAATTGAGGGAAACAAGAAGAGTAGGAGACTATTGAGATATTCATGGGGACAGTGGGGGGCCTTTATTAGGGCAGTGTGAGAAGGATTAGAGAGGAAGAGGTGGATTTAGAATACATTTTGCTGGTAAAATGGGCAAGATTTTAAGGAGGAGTCAAGACTGATTTCAGGGTTTCTGATTTTCCAGCTTGGGTGACAAGATGATTCCATTAGATGAGATGAATAATTTGGAGGAAAAACAGAATTTTAAAATTTAATTTTATTAAGTTAATTTCTTTTTTTGAAAGACTGGGAGGTGGGGGTACTCTTGAGAAGAGAAGCTCAGTTTATGGACTGTGGTGACAAAAGTCACAATTTTGCAGCTAAGAAAATGTATACAGGAAGAAGTAGTAAAATCAAATCTGAAATAAGATTTTGGAATCATCAGGTACTTTAAAAATTGGCATAAACAACATTTAAACCTGTCCAACATGTCTAAAGGATGTATCACATCCCATAGGTTATTTGTTGTTGCATGAGGTCAAGGATTGGGGAATTTGGGGGAGGTTGTGGGAGGGGAATACTCCCCCAACCCAGGTGACTCAGTGACTTCTGTGGTAGTTAAAAATTATGCTCTAGTTGAAAAGGATACTATAATGTAGACCTGTGTTCTTTATTATTATGAACCTTTTATTAAGGAAGATTTCATACAAAAGTAAATGGAATTGTATAGTGAACCCATATGTAACTGTTACCCAGCCTCAGCAGTTATAAACTCATGGCTAATAGTGTTTCATCTGTGTATCTCCAATCCTATATTCATTTGAAGCAAATCCCTGACATATTTCATCTGTAAATATTTTAGGATGTATTTATAAAAGATAATAATAACCTGAAGAAACATTTAAAATATTGATAATTTTGTAATATCCTAGTGATTTTTTTGAAAGAGTAATTCAACAGAGAATTAGGGCTAAAATAAGATTAAAAAAAACAAAACAAAACAAGAGAGGGGAATGAGAAGCAAGGAGATGGGAGCAGTGAATATAAGCTGCTTTTCTAGGAAGGAAAACAGAGACTGTGGTACCTACCAAGATAGGGAGCTGCAATCTTTCTGTATTAAGTGATAAGGGGACACTTGAATGGTTTGTAGGCTTAGGGAAAGAGATAGTAGAGAATGAAATAATGATATGAAGGGATAGAGCAAGAACAAGAAGAAGGATACCTTATTTTCTGAGATAATATTAAAGAAGAGACAATGAGTAAGGGAGACGCAAAAAGCTGAGCAGATTGTTCATTACTAATGACTGAATCTTTTTTTTTTTTTTAAATGAACTTCAGGGAGGGTGCAGGTTGGCCATGGGAAAGGGTCTAAAGATTAAAATTTGGAGTAGTTGTTGAAGAGAATAAGAGAGGGAGTCTATCATGGACAAATAAAAACATTGTTTCAGTGGAATTACAATTCCACCAGAAATTGTAGACCACAGTTTAGAGTGGTATTAATTTTCATGTCTCTGATCCTTTTCCAACACTGCTCAATAGTTTGGATGTTTAAGAGAAGATAGTTTGTGGGATTGTTTTAGGCTTAGATTTTTACATGATAGGTCCTACAGAAGGACCAGTGGTAAAAGGTGTTGGTAAGGAATTGGTCTAGGAGATCATTCACATGTAGGCTTATCAAGGAAAGAAGATGACAAAGGGACCAGGTAGACAATGGTTGGTACTAGGTTGTGTGTGTGAAGTTGAGGAGCAGATATAAGGAAAGTGTGGGCATGAGAGAGCTGTGAATGTTGGAAGATTGGGTCAGATTAATTGTTTGGCTGCGGAAATTGGTAGATAAAGTCCGAAGGCTGTGTGTGAAGGTCTTTGGAATTGAAAAGGTTCAGGAATCTTGAGACTTGGGTTTTAGATAGATGTTGCCCATGCTGGTAGGACATATAAGGGCAGAATTCTGACCAAGATGCAAACATCTTCAGTGAATGTGAAGAGCAGTGGTAGGTAATCAGGAAGTGAGTAGATGACACTGATGGAGGAAGATTAGAGCCTTTACACACTTGGAGGGCAGGAGTGATAATGGTTTAGGAGAGACAGTGGGTAACTAAGAGAATTCAGATTGTGGGAGAATATTTGTCCTAGTTTTCAGCTGAGTTCTAGATAGCTAAGGTATCTCTATACGAAGATATTCAAGATCTTGGCCTTACCATAAATTTCAAAATAGTCATGTATAAATATAAAACAAGGCAGTTTTATAAATAGGTGCCATGAATAGCATGGGCAATAATATTCTAGGAAACTTTTGAAAAAAAGACTTATCACTTCATTCTGTGAATGCAACATTTGAGATGTTAAGAGATATAGAAATATGGAAAAGGGGGTGGGGTGGTGGTGGTGGTGGTGGTGGTGTAGGTGAAGTGGAGGTGGAGAGTGGTATGAGCACAGGCAATGGGGGCTGAAGACAACAAAACTTAACATTTTACCTATAATAGATCATGGGGGTAGGGGTAGTTGGAGAGGAAAGGTAGTAGGTTTAGCACCAAAAAAATCCCACCTTCATATGTTTAGCCTTTTCACCAGATTCTCGCAACTAAAACCTAATTCTTCTGTAAGAATATTCCTTATAGTCCTTTTGGGCATGGGGAGAATAAAAGATACAGTTCTGAGCAACAATATCAAGGGAGTGTTCAGTATAATTTATGTTTGCCGTTCAACATGCTCAGTAATTTTGGGATTTAATGCAAAACATTGTCCAGATATGTGTTCCAGACATGAAATCATTCATACTGTACAGGTTCTAGTTAGTAGAGATTTTACTGTAGTCTCTTTAGTACCCAGTGTAATAAGAGCATATGACAGAAATACTGCATGTTTGTGAGAACTGAGACATAAGAAATGAGTCTAGTAAACTGTTAATTAAATGTAACAGTCTGCATTAAACCTGATCATTGTATTAAACTGTATTAAGCTACCACAATGATAATACCTTAGAATTTTGTACTTAGTACAGTAGTTTCTGCCTCTTCACTAATTCCCTGAATCACTACCATTGAAGATAGTGAGCTTGGCAGTGGGGAACACTAGAGAAATAGGAGAAACCTGATCAGAGGCATTCCTGGAGTATATTTAATCCAGGTGATTGCCTGGGGTAGCTGGCAGGCTTGGTGCTCCAGTGAGCAGTGACGAAAGGGTATGGTTATGATTATTCTGGGACTTTTATACATACACTTCACCTTACTTTTTGCTCCACCCCTAGTTTCAGTGGAATACCGAGAAGCCTTCTATTGGGGGAGTACTCTAGTCTGTTCTTCAATCTCTGCTGAAGTTTTTTCCTTCTTAAGTTAATTTTCTCCTAATTGTGGAGCGTAGTATTTATTAACAGTAAATATACAACTGTGTAGGACTTCCCTGGTGGTGCAGTGGTTAAGAATCCGCCTGACAGTGCAGGGGACACGGGTTCGAGCCCTGATCTGGGAAGATCCCACATGCCGCCGAGCAACTAAGCCCGTGCGCCACAACTACTGAGCCTGCGCAGGCTCTAGAGCCTGTGAGCCCCAACTACTGAGCCTGTGAGCCACAACTACTGAAGCCCGTGCGACTAGAGCCCGGGCTCAAGAGAAGCCACCACAATGAGAAGCCCACACACCGCAACCAAGAGTAACCCCCTCTCACCGCAACTAGAGAAAGCCTGCACATGGCAACGAAGACCCAACGCAGCCAGAAATAATTAATTTAAAAAAATACATCTGTATAACCTATAATTTTGCATTAAAACAACACAGCATCTTGACTTAACCTACAATTATTAAGTTAAATGTCCTTTGAAACTCACTATTTGTGATCATCAAACTCTCATGGTATGGTTGTGGGCTACACAAATTTAAATTATCCAAAATTGAAATAGCATAATCTAAAAAATTAAGTGTCTGACATTTTGATGTACAGAGTTTGATAGAAGATTCTATTAAAGTAAGGATCATAATTTTAAAATTGGTATGCCTAATAAATTGTAAACTGTCCGCAACATTGCCATATGGCCACAACACTTAAGTAAAGAAATACCTTCCCTCCGTTGTCAAGAATAGTCACTCTGCTCCAACCTTTTACATTGGCCATTACACTTGCACATCCTTCAACTCTTTGCTCAAATGTTATCTGTCCCCTCAGAAAGTCTAAAACCATCCTCTTTAAAGTACTTTATCACCTCCTATCACTTTGCACAATCTGAAGTTATGTTTATCTCTTTTATTGTCTGATTCTATGAATTGGAAATACCAGCTTCTTAAAGAAAGGGATTTCGGGCTTCCCTGGTGGGTGCAGTGGTTGAGAGTCCGCCTGCCGATGCAGGGGACACGGGTTCGTGCCCCGGTCCGGGAAGATCCCACATGCCGCGGAGTGGCTGGGCCCGTGAGCCATGGCCGCTGAGCCTGTGCGTCCGTAGCCTGTGCTCTGCAACAGGATAGGCCACAGCAGTGAGAGGCCCACGTACTGCAAAAAAAACACAAAAAACAAGGGATTTCATCTAATTTACTTATCCTTCTATGTTCAGCACTTATTTGGAGCATAAGGAGTTTGCATAGAATATAGGAGTTGCTCAGTAAACATTTATTAAAACGGTGCTGCATGAGTAACTTCTAAATGATACTTTTATGGAATAGAGGGGTATTGTGGGCTGATTTGTGTCCCCCTCAAAAGACACGTTGAGGTCCTAACCCCTACCTGAGAATGTGACCTTAGTATTTAGAAATAGGGTCTTTGCAGATTTAATTCAGTTAACATGATACTCAATTAGGATGAGTCCTAATCCAGTTTGACTGATGTCCTTATTAGAAGAGAGAACAGAGACAGAGGAAGGAGAATGCCATATGAAGGCACAAAGACTCATGGACACAGTGAAGAGAACCATGTGAAGATGGAGGCAGAGATTGGAGTTATACTGTAATAAGCCAAGGAATGCCTGGGGCTACCAGAAGCTGGAAGAGGCAAGGAAGGATCCTCACCTAGAGGCTTTGGAAGGGAGCATGGCCCTGTCAACATCTTGATTGTGGACTTCTTGCCTCAAGAACACTGAGAGAATAAATTTCTGTTGCTTATAGCCACCCAGTTTATGGCACTTTGCTATAGCAGCCGTAGCTATATTAGGGCTGCTATATTAGGAAACTAATACAAGGGAAGAGCCTTGGAAGTGCAAAATATAAGCATAAAAGATAAAAGAACTTAACTACCATTGTTGTAACCTCTGGCTTTTAGCATTCTTTGGTTAGTAATTTTCTTAATGGGATTGAATATTTATGGCATTTTGAGGCATGTAAAAATATCATTGGTTTTATCAGAGTTTTTTTCCCCTTTAAGGATTTATTGAAATTCTATTTGTTGCACAGTACAGTCCCATGGAACTCTATGGGATATGCAAATAGTTTAAGTGCAATTTGATTATAATGAGTTAGAATAGTTACTGTTGTCTCAATCTTCAAGAGATATAGATTATGTTGAGTAGGGGGAGGGGAGGGAGAACCTACATAGCACTCATGCTCAGCTTTTGTAAGTGAGTTACTAAGAATGAAGGAATGTTTTGAACCCTTGGCAGAAAGTGGGAAAATTGAGAAAATACCTCACTGGTTTTTTCCTTCATGTTCTTAGATCTTTTAATGAGGTGTATTTTAGTGTACAGTTTGGGAGTTATTTTGGAGTTTTCTCCTTCCCTCCTGAAATAATTTCAGTTAAGTTCCAAAAGTAATACAGAGGTTTATTCTCTGTATCCTTCACCTAGCTTCTCCAAATGCCAATACCTTACATAATCACAGCACAATTATCAGAACTGGAAAATTAACTGATACCATGTTATTAACTAATATGCAGACCTTATTCATATCTCATTAGTTGTCCTGCTAATGTCCATTTTCTGATCTAGGATGCAATCTAGGATCACACGTTGCATTTAGTTGTCATACCTCTTCTCGACTGTGGCAGTTTCTCAACCTTATAAAGTCTTTCGTGACTTTGACACTTTTGAAGAATACTGGCCAGTTATTTTGTAGAATGTTCTTCAGTTTGGGTTCATGTGATTATCCTTATGATTAAATTCAAGTTTTTCTTTTTTGGCAAGAATACGGCGGAACTGAAATTGTACCCTTCTTTGTTCCTCATGTCAGGAGACCTCTGCTGAAATGTCTCATTATTAGCGGTGATAACTATGATCCCCTGGTTAAGGAGGGGCTTGCCTGTTTTCTCCACTATAATATTACTGTTTTCCTCTTTGTAATTAATTTGTATCAGTATCTTGTGGGGAGATACTTAGAGACTATACTTAAGTTTCTCACTATACTTCTGCCTACCAGTTTTGGTATCCATTAAATGATTCCTGCCTGAAAAAATAATTATGTTTATTAAGTGGTGATTTTTCTCCTTTTATCATTCCTTATACATTTATTTATTCTACTGTAAGGAAAAACTTTCCCTTTCCCCTTATTTACTTTTTCATTCAATTTTTATTTATATCATTATGGACTCTTAGATGATTGCCTTATTTTTTGGGTTGTAATCCGTTATAGTTCAGGTTTTTCTAATTATACCGGTGTTCAAGATGTAAAGAATTTTTCAGAATTTAAGATAAAATGTTACTTGTTACTGGTAGAGTAGTAGATTTGAGGAGAACTCACACATAGCTCTCTCCGGATTTAAAGTAACAACACAAAATTAGATACTTTAATTATTGTTCAATAAACAATGTTCAGATTTTCCAGTTATAAAAGAACTTTTCCTAAACCAACCCACAAAGCAGTGAACCACTGCAATTTTATATCTTTTATCTGGTTTGGACCTCATTCTTTTTTTTTTAAATGAAGTATAGTTGATTTAAAATACTGTGTTAGTTTCAGGTGTACAGCATAGTGATTCAGTATTTTTGCAGATTATATTCCATTATAGGTTATTAAAAGATGATGGGTATAATTCACTGTGCTATACAGTATATCCTTGATGCTTATCTATTTTATATACATAGTAGTTTGTATCTGTTAACCCTAAACCCCTAATGACTCTCCCCCCTTCCGTCTCCCTTGTGGTAACCACAAGTTTTCTGTATTTGTGAGACTGTTTTGCATATACATTCATTTGTATTCATTTTTAGATTCCACATATAAGTGATGTATAGTATTTATCTTTTCTCTATCTTACTTAATTTACTGAGCATAATACTCTCTAGGTCCATCCATGTTGCTGCAGATGGCAGTAATTCATTCCTTTTTTTTTGTGGCTGAGTAATATGCCATTGTACATTTATACCACATCTTCTGAACCCAGTGTCTGTTGATAGGCACTTGGGTTGCTTCCATGTCTTGGCTATTATAAATAGTGCTGCTATGACCACTGGGGTGCCTGCATCTTTTCAAGTTCAAGTTTTCCTTTTTTTCTAGTTATATACCCAGGAGTGGAATTGTTGGATCATATGGTAGTTCCTGTTTTTAGTTTTTTAAGGAACCGCCATGCTGTTTTCATAATGGTTGCACTGATTTACATTCCCCCCAGCAGTGTACGAGGGTTCCCTTTTCTCTACATCTTCTCCAACTTTTGTTATTTATAGACTTTTTGATGACAGCCATTCTGACAGGTGGAAGGTGATACCACATTGTGGTTTTGATTTGCATTTCTCTAATAATTAGCAGTGTTGAACATCTTTTCATGTGCCTGTTTGCCATCTGCATGTCGTCTTTGGAAAAATTGGACCTCATTCTTTAAAGTTTATTTAGTTATAAGGATTTATTAAGAACCCATTTCTTCCTGATCATGGTCCCATAGAATCTTATTTTTCACTGCTTCATCAAACTTAGTAGGCACATATTCTTCCCTCAAAAAACTAAGAACCTGTCATGGATTCTGTGTATTTTTTCTGTTTGACTGAATTTTAAGTTCCTTAAGAGAAGGCACCATAATTTAAACATTTTTGGATACCAACATTGTCTCACATTGCCTTGCATTTAGTAGATTTTAAATACCGGTGGGGGTATGGAATGGGGGGCTCCAGAAGACGATGGTCTTGGCTTTTTAAGTTTGTGGGTTTTTTTCCCCTGTGAAACTAAGCATACAGAAAACTATTCTAGAATGCCTCCTGGAGACTACAGATTCATCCCTAACCCAGAGAACAGAAGTGTGCATGCTGCAGTGAGAAAAGTTTATTATGTTGTTCTTGTTTTGGAAATTAGAATTAGTATTAGAAAGCCAGTTTTGCAAATTAATATTGTATAAGCTGAGTTAGTGAAAGTTGAAGCAGTGATTAATGTGGAAAGAGAGTTGATTAAATAAGACTTTAAACTTGAGCTATAAATTATGCATAAATTAAAAATTTTTGTTTATGGAAAGCTTTATTAATGGAGTAATGCACATATTTTAAGGGGAATTGAAAAAAAGGTTGCCCCTTAGTGATGTTTTCTTAACCAGGTTAAAAAAAAATTACCCTATATGTTTTTGTTAAATTCCATAAATTTTTTCTTAGGATGGTGGTAAGGTGTGGTTGTTGTTTCCACACTTTTGAAATAATTTTTATATGAAAATCATAGGACTATATTCCCATAAGTATTTTTATTTTTTCAGAAACTCTTTTAACAGTAGATGTTTATTTACTTTAGCCAAAGGACATATTTGGAATGTTTTTATTAATCCTCATGTGCAGTTACTAAACTGGTGATCTGTTTTTCTTATTGAAGCTGTTAGTTGCCAGGTGATTCTTATTTGTGTGAGTAAGTATATCCATTAGGAAAATATTTAAAAGAATGTAACGTTTAGCTGCGGAGAAGTTAAATGGTGGTGGTATTTGAATTTTGGGAAAATTTTAATTTTTAAAAACCACAATGTATTTTTCATATAAAGCACATGGGAACATAAATTCCTGTAATTTTGATAGGTCAGTTATCTGTTTGTAAGCATATTCTCTATTGTATATTTAGTACAGGATGATTCAGTGTAAGGAACTTAATTTCCTTGGGGTTCATTTTTACTTGTTGGTTATCTTAAAGGCTGATGGCATTTTTTTTAAAACTTGATCTATTTTTTAAATTTTATTTTAAAAAATTTATGTATTTTTGGCTGCGTTGGGTCTTCATTGCTGTACACAGGCTTTCTCTAGTTGCGGCGAGCGGGGGCTACTCTTTGTTGTGGTGTGCGGGCTTCTCATTACAGTGGCTTCTCTTGTGGAGCACGGGCTCTAGGCGCACGGGCTTCAGTAGTTGTGGCATGCGGGCTCAGTAGTTATGGCTCAGGGGCTCTAGAGTGCAGGCTCAGTAGTTGTGGCGCATGGGCTTAGTTGTTCCACGGCATTTGGGATCTTCCCAGACCAGGGATCGAACCCGTGTCCCCTGTGTTGGCAGGCAGATTCTTAACCACTGCCACCAGGGAAGTCCCTGCTGGCATTTTTAATGCTATTTAAATTTAGAGCAGGCCAATCAATAACATATTTATTTGTAGTCATTTAGTTGTATAATTTAATATGGTTTAAGATCATTTTGGAGGGCTTTGTATTTAACTAAATTTATTTGAATTTAATTTTTTCTTAAAAATGATAATGGATACATATCTGTAATGCTTTCTTAAATTTTGATTAAGTTAGACTAATAATAAAGATGAGTGAATGTCTTGATTCTGCCACAAATCCATGTATTATATCCCTGTAGTCTTTGAAGTTTTATTGTTTGTTTCTAATCTGCTTTGGTCTTGATATAGTACTTTATATAAGATTCTTTTCTCTTGGTTCCACTTTGTGTGTATAATTTTACTCCTGTTTCTTAGATTTGTTATTTTGCGTCTGACTTCGGATTCTGATCTCTTATCAAAGCTCTAGTTTGAATTTGTTCAATTGATGCTTTTAGATTTTTCTACATTTTTCACATAGTACACCTGCCTGTTGAACTCTTGAAACCTAACTCAGGAGGCCTCATTCTTCTCTAGAGACGAACCAGTGGTGGAGCTTGCTGTAATCTTCCTTTCATAGCTCCAGTGCTGTACAGATTTCCAGAAATGAGAAATTTTAGTTAAACTAAAAGGTAATTTATATTTACCTTAACCAGTTCTATGTAACTGGTTAGAAATTATAATGAGAAAAAGATCCCATGCACAATAGCACTAAAAACAAACTTACTAATGAATTAGCTATTTATTTACCAGTTTATTGTTACGTCAGTGTTATGGTATATATTTATTTTTTACACGTGCTATATTTATGTTTTACACCCTTTATGGGTGCCAGGTACAGACGTTTCCTTAGGAACAGAAAGAGAAGACAGTTCTTCCTAAAAGATGATAAAATCTCCTAAAGAACTAGAAATGCAAATGAATCACTTAAATTATTTGGCAAATTCCTGTGAACTTAAAACTGCCCTAAAAAATGAAGTTTATTACTTAAAATAAAACCAGTATAGAGTGGGGTGACAAAAATAAGGAGCTGAAAGAAATTTGTGACACTATTTACAAAATAATACATGAACACACACACACACACACAATACAAGGCAAAAGGTACTCTCAGCAGTATGTACAAGGTGGTGTGAAGCTTATTACATCAGTAAGTGTGAGACCTAAGCCGTCCTAGATTTCAAGAAGGTTAGAGCTTTCCAGTTTGCTCCAGGAAGAGTGGGGTATTGGTCATGAGGTAGTATTTGCACATACACAGAAGCAGAAGAGAATTGGTTTTATAAAAGAAATAACAAGCACTTTGGAATTAGGAGTAGAGTAATGGGAGAGGAGCGGCGGAAGTTGCGATTGTAGGAGAGCGTTAAGATTCTTGGTGTTATCTCTTGGTTTTGGAATATAAGAACATAAAGTAATGGGAATACTAAAAGTAAAGGGAAAGTGTGACTAGATGTGAAGAAGATATGGAGGCAGTGTTTTGGGAAATAGTTTGAGGAGGTTTATTATGGAATTGCATTTTCAGAGGTTAACATGTAAAGCTTTGGCAGAGATTGATAAAAACAGAAAAAGTTCAAAGTTCTCTGGATGTGACAAGAGTCTTATTTAGGCTTGTCATTTTCCTTTAGTGTAAGGACATTCATCTGTGTTGTATGTGTGTATAAGATCATTTGTGGGGTTTTTTTCAAACAACTTTCTTCCATTCCTCATATACTCTATTCCTCCATCTTATCCCTTAACTCCTTGCTTGGCCTCCCACCTTCCCCCTCCAGCCATCTTAATGTTTAATGTCACTGCTGAATAAGTCACAGTTACTGAGAATGCAGCCCTCAACTATTTTTGTGTTTTCTTTTAAAGAAAAAGCTGCTGATTTTGGTGTGTTAGCTCGGAGAATTCTCCTCATGTTCAGTTTTGCATCATCTGCTTTCAATTATATTTACATAATGTATATGCATACACACATACATTGTTAATTCAACAAATGTTTACTAGATTTCAGGCTTTAAGAATATAGCAGTGAGCAAAAAGAACAAATATTTGCCCTCGCAGAGCTGACATTCCTTTATATTTTTATCTGCTCCTTCTTTCCGTAGCTAGGTGTTAATATTTATTAAAGAGTTATAGGCATTCTTCCAGTTACTCTTTTCAGCAACCATATGAAGTATGCTTTTTTTAAATGTTATTCCTGTTTGAGAGGTGGGAATACTGAGGCATAGTAAGCTGCAGAGTTAGAAAGCATATCATTCTAAAGGTCCTGACAGTCTGGCTCCAGAGCCCCAACTCTTAAAGCCCTCTGCTGTATTTCCTTTTGATTTCAAGGCTCTGTTACCTTGCAATAGTAAAAGAAGGGGATAGTTTTTTAGAATACTTTATTAGAAAAGAGGAATAATGAGCCAATTTGCTGTTACCAATGAACTTTTTATCTCTGTCCCATTGAGCACGTAATTCAGTTTTGGTATAAATTATCTTGTCTCTTTAATATTTGAAATTTTCAGGATTAATGTTTTCTGAAGTTTATTACTTCCCCATTTCTTGTGTCATAACGTTGCCTATTTCCTATTTGGGTCATCTTATAGTAGGAATTGCTATGTAACTTGGAGGCTTGAATTCTATTTGGCATTCTTTTTATTCACTGAAAGAACTAGAAAATCTTTCTCATTTGTAGGCTAAATTTTACTGGGAAGAGAGATTGGTACTTTGTTTTCTTGATTGAAATCTACTTAAATTCTCTGTATTATAAAGTATACATTTATGTATGTTATGTTGGACAAAACTTCTTCTCTTAATATCTTTTATTTGCTATCATAAACATAGGTAACACAATTCTGGTAAAAAGAGTAAATGAATGTAATACTTGTATGTAGTTACAGAGTAGTACTTATCAAAATTGTTAAAAAGCACTTTTAGAAATATTATCATTTTATTCATTGTTTTGCTTTGCAAATCATGCTGCACCCCACTACCACCTACCCATGTGTGTATGTGTGTACACATTCACTGCTAAGAGATTCTTTAAGACAACTCAGGTAAAATTTTAGGAATGATAAAAGAGGGGCCTGAATTAATTAGATTGTATTATATAAGTCTTTACCTAGAGAGTGAATTCCTCTGGTTAAAGAATAGGACTTTGTACTCCACAGGTGATACTGCATGTAATTGGAAATTATGCATTACGTTTTGCTCTTTAAGCCTTGTTCTTGTTTCAGTTAACGAGAATTTATAAAACGGTGTTATTTGGGAAAGGTACAGGCTGGGAGTTATATTCTGCATTTTATTTTTCTTTCTCTCATTTGTGGCACAGTGCATGGCAAAAAGATAGGGGTACTGCATGTTTAAGTAGATGGGGCATTGTGCCTCTGTATCTGTTGTGTACACATGCACTCTTGCACAGATGTGCTTAAATCCATATGGGATCATAAAATTGATCAAGGATATGAATTAACATCTGTGGAAAACTTTAATCTGCTAATTATTTACTGTTTCTTTAAAAATGACTTTACTTTTAAGAGCAGTTTTAGGATCACAGCAAAATTGAGCAGAAGATACGGAGACTTCCCGTATATTCCTTGGCCCCATGTACATACATTCTTTCCCACTATCAACATCTTGCACCATAGAGGTACATTCATGTGTTTAATTGATGAACCTACATTGACATGTTCTTATCACCCAAAGTCCATAGTTGTATGTTACTGCTCAGTTTTGGTGTTGTATATTCTGTGGGTTTTGATAAATGTATAATGATATGTGTCCATCATTACAGTATCATACAGAAAAGTTTTACTGCCCTAAAGACCCTCTGTGCTCCACCTATTATCTTTCCTGCTCGCTAACCCCTGGCAACCACTGATAATTTTTCCTGTCTCATAGTCTTGCCTTTCCCAGAATGCTTTGTAGTTGAAATCATATAGTATGTAGCAGTTTCAGATTGGCTTCTTTCAGTTAGTAATATGCATTAGAGTTTCTTCTATGTCTTTCCATGTTTTTTTTTTTTTTGGATTAGTGTTATCATACTATAATTTTTTCCATGCTTTTACTTTATTTCTTTTTAATTTTTATTTCTTTTTAAACTTTTATTTTTCACACACACACGCTGTATTTTATTTTTACAAGAGATAAACTGACACCAAGTATTGTAAATGGATGACCACAACAAAAGCAACAATGATTGCAATTACCAAACACGAAACACACTCATACTATGTCATAATATTGACATTCAGTCGAGTAATCCTCCACTGTAACAGCTCCTTTACTTTACAATGAAAATTGATTTGTATATTTTTTGCCTCTGAGTCCTTGTGAGATTTTTTTTTTTCAAACAAAGTCACAAAAATTATAATCATCCTCATCAGTTCACTCAGTCCCATGTAATTAATTTTTTGTTTCATCTTGATCTTTTGTTAGCACTTTTATGAATTCATCAGTTTTCCATTAGAGTTCTGAAAATGCTTATTCATTCAGTTCAGCAGTATAGTCAGTTACCAGAAACCTGTACGTGTCAGAGTCTTTTCCATGAATTCCTTGAAGATGAAACCCTTTTATGGGAACATTTTTGCAAAAGCATCAGAGTACACCCAGAACTCTCTGTAAATGACAAAAGACTTAAAAATGACCATGGTTAAAGATTTGATGAAAGTTCATAATAATGCAATTGACAAGGAAATTTAGTTATTTCTGAGATATACATTTTAAAGTAATAACTAGAATTATGACTTATAACATTATACCAGAACATATAAGATTTTTAGATATTTCATGTAATGTCTGAAACATTTATATTAACATATTTCCGTACAAATAACCCAAAGAAAGTTTAGTATTAGTTGTTTTCTTTGATGTTTGTTTTATACTGCAGGTTCTTATTAGCCATCAATTTTATACACATCAGTGTATACATGTCAATCCCAATCGCCCAATTCAGCACACCACCATCCCCACCCCACCGCGGTTTCCCCCCCCTTGGTGTGCATACGTTTGTTCTCTACATCTGTGTCTCAACTTCTGCCGTGTAAACTGGTTCATCTGTACCATTTTTCTAGGTTCCACATACATGTGTTAATATACGATATTTGTTTTCTTCTTCTGACTTAATTCTGTATGACAGTCTCTAGATCCATCCACGTCTCACAAATGACTCAATTTCATTCCTTTTTATGGCTGAGTAATATTCCATTGTATATATGTACCACAACTTCTTTATTCATTCATCTGTCAGTGGGCATTTAGGTTGCTTCCATGACCTGGCTATTGTAAATACTGCTGCAGTGAACATTGGGGTGCATGTGTCTTATTGAATTATGGTTTTCTCTGGGTATATGCCCAGTAGTGGGATTGCTGGATCATATGGTAATTCTATTTTTAGTTTTTTAAGGAACCTCCATACTGTTCTCCATAGTGGCTGTATTAATTTACATTCCCACCAACAGTGCCCGAGGGTTCCCTTTTCTCCACACCCTCTCCAGCATTTGTTGTTTGTATATTTTCTGATGATGCCCATTCTAACTGGTGTGAGGTGATACTTCATTGTAGTTTTGATTTGCATTTCTTTAATAGTTAGTGATGTTGAGCAGCTTTTCATGTGCTTCTTGGCCATGTGTATGTCTTCTTTGGAGAAATGTCTATTTAGGTCTTTTGCCCATTTTTGGATTGGGTTGTTCGTTTCTTTAACATTGAGCTGTATGAGCTGTTTATATATTTTGGAGATTAATCCTTTGTCCATTGATTCGTGTGCAAATGTTTTCTCCCATTCTGAGGTTTGTCTTTTCGTCTTATTTATGGTTTCCTTTGCTGTTCAAAAGCTTTGAGGTTTCTTTAGGTCCCATTTATTTATTTTTGTTTTTATTTCCATTACTCTAGAAGGTGGATCAAAAAAGATCTTGCTGTGATGTATGTCAAAGAGTGTTCTTCCTATGTTTTCCTCTGAGAGTTTTATAGTGTCCAGTCTTACATTTAGGTCTTGAATCCATTTTGAGTTTATTTTTGTGTATGGTGTTAGGGAGTGTTCTAATTTCATTCTTCTACATGTAGCTGTCCAGTTTTTCCAGCACCATTTATTGAAGAGACTGTCTTTTCTCCATTGTATATCTTTGCCTCCTTTGTCATAGATTAGTTGACCATAGGTGCGTGGGTTTATCTCTGGACTCTCTATGTTGTTCCATTGATCTATGTTTCTGTTTTTGTGCCAGTACCATATTATCTTGATTACTGTACTTTGTAGTATAGTCTGAAGTCAGGGAGTCTGATTCTTCCAGCTCCATTTTTTCCCCTCAAGACTGCTTTGGCTATTCTGGGTCTTTTGTGTCTCCATACAAATTTGAAGATGATTTGTTCTAGTTCCATAAAAAATGCCATTGGTAATTTGATAGGGATTGCTTTGAATCTGTAGATTGCTTTGGGTAGTATAGTCATTTTCACAATATTGATGCTTCCAATCCAAGAACATGGTATATCTCTCCATCTGTTGGTGTCATCTTTAATTTCTTTCATCAGTGTCTTATAGTTTTCTGCATACAGGTCTTTTGTCTCCTTAGGTAGGTTTATTCCTAGATATTTTATTTTTTTTGTTGCAGTGGTAAATGGGAGTGTTTCCATAATTTCTTTTTCAGATTTTTCATCAGTGTATAGGAATGCAAGAGATTTCTGTGCATTAATTTTGTATCCTGCTACTTTACCAAATTCAGTGATTAGCTCTAGTAGTTTGCTGGTGGCATTTTTATGATTCTCTATGTATAGTATCATGTCATCTGCAAACAGTGACAGTTTTACTTCTTTTCCAATTTATATTTCTTTTATTTCTTTTTCTTCTCTGATTGCCGTGGTTAGGACTTCCAAAACTATGCTGAATAATAGTGGTGAGAGTGGACATCCTTGTCTCATTCCTGATCTTAGAGGAATGCTTTCAGTTTTTCACCATTGAGAATGATGTTTGCTGTGGTTTTGTCATATATGGCCTTTATTATGTTGAGGTAGGTTCCCTCTATGCCCACGTTGTGGAGAGTTTTTATCATAAATGGGTGTTGAATTTTGTCAAAAGCTTTTTCTGCTTCTATTGAGATGTTCATATGGTTTTTATTCTTTAATTTGTTAATATGGTGTATCACATTGATTTGTGTATATTGAAGAATCCTTGCATCTCTGGGCTAAATCCCACTTGATCATGGTGTATGATCCTTTTAATGTGTTGTTGGATTCTGTTTGCTAGTATTTTTGTTGAGGATTTTTGCATCTATATTCATCAGTGATAATGGTCTGTAATTTTCTTTTTTTGGAGTATCTTTGTCTGGTTTTGGTATCAGGGTGATGGTGGCCTCATAGAATGAGTTTGGCAGTGTTCCTTCCTCTGCAGTTTTTTGGAAGAGTTTGAGAAGGATGCGTGTTAGCTCTTCTCTAAATGTTTGGTAGAATTCATCTGTGAAGCCATCTAATCCTGGACTTTTATTTGTTGGAAGATTTTTAATCACAGTTTCAATTTCATTACTTGTGATTGGTTTGTTCATATTTTCTATTTCTTCCTGGTTCAGTCTTGGAAGGTTATACCTTTCTAAGAATTTGTCCATTTCTTCCAGGTTGTCCATCTTATTGGCATAGAGTTGCTTGTAGTAGTCTCTTAGGATGGTTTGTATTTCTGCGGTGTCTGTGGTAACTTCTCCTTTTTCATTTCTGATTTTATTGATTTGAGTTCTCTCCCTCTTTTTCTTGATGAGTCGGGCTAATGGTTTATCAGTTTTGTTTTATTGATCTTTGCTGTTGTTTTCTTTGTTTCTGTTTCATTTATTTCTACTCTGATCTTTATTATTTCTTTCCTTTTCCTAACTTTGGGTTTTGTTTGTTCTTCTGTCTCTAGTTCCTTTAGGTGTAAGGTTAGATTGTTTACTTGAGATTTTTCTTGTTTTTTGCGGTAGGCTTGTATAGCTATAAACTTCCCTCTTAGAACTGCTTTTGCTGCATCCCATAGGTTTTGGATCATCGTGTTTTCATTGTCATTTGTCACTAGGTAGTTTTTGATTTCTTCAGTGATCTCTTGATTATTTAGTAACGTATTGTTTAGCCTCCATGTGTTTGTGTTTTTTACATTTTTTTCCCTGTAATTCATTTCTAATCTCATAGCGTTGTGGTCAGGAAAGGTGCTTGATATGATTTCATTTTCTTAAATTTACTGAGGCTTGATTTGTGACCCAAGATGTGATCTGTCCTGGAGAATGTTCCGTGCTCACTTGAGAAGAAAATGTAATCTGCTGTTTTTGGATGGAATGCCCTATAAGTATTAACTAAAGCTATCTGGTCTATTGTGTCATTTAAAGGTTCTGTTTCCTTATTTATTTGCATTTTGGGTGATCTGTCCATTGGTGTAAGTGAGGTGTTAAAGTCCCCCACTATTATTGTGTTACTGTCGATTTCCTCTTTTATAGCTGTAAGCAGTTGCCTTATGTATTGAGGTGCTCCTTTGTTGGGTGCATATATATTTATAATTGTTATATGTTTTTCTTGGATTGATATCTTGATCATTATGTAGTGTCCTTCCTTGTCTCTTGTAACATTTTTTATTTTAAAGTCTATTTTATCTGATATGAGTGTAGCCACTCCAGCTTTCTTTTGATTTCCATTTGCATGGAATATTTTTTTCCATTCCCTCACTTTTAGTCTGTATGTGTCCCTAGGTCTAAAGTGGGTCTCTTGTAGGCAGCATATATATGGGTCTTGTTTTTGTATCCATCCAGCAATCCTGTGTCTTTTGGTTGGAGCATTTAATCCATTCATGTTTAAGGTAATTATCGATATGTATGTTCCTATGACCATTTTCTTAATTGTTTTGGGTTTGTTTTTGTAGGTCTTTTTTTTCTCTTGGGTTTCCCACTTAGAGAAGTTCCTTTAGCATTTGATGTAGATTTGGTTTGGTGCTGCCGAATTCTCTTAGCTTTTGTTTGTCTGTAAAGCTTTTGATTTCTTCATTGAATCTGAATGAGATCCTTGCTGGGTAGAGTAATCTTGGTTGTAGGTTCTTCCCTTTCATCACTTTAAATATATCATGCCACTCCCTTCTGGCTTGTAGAGTTTCTGCTGAGAAATCAGCTGTTAACCTTATGGCAGTTTCCTTGTATGTTATTTGTTGTTTTTCCCTTGCTGCTCTCAATAATTTTTCCTTGTCTTTAATTTTTGCCAATTTGATTACTATGTGTCTTGGCGTGTTTCTCCTTGGGTTTATCCTGTATGGACTCGCTGTGCTTACTCGACTTGGGTGGGTATTTCCTTTCCCATGTGAGGGAAATTTTCAACTATAATCTCTTCAAATATTTTCTCTTGTCCTTTCTCTCTCTGTTCTCCTTGTGGGACCCTATAATGCAAATATTGTTGCGTTTAATGTCGTCCCAGAGGTCTCTTAGGCTGTTTTCATTTCTTTTCATTCTTTTTTCTTTAGTCTGTTCCGCAGCAGTGAATTCCACCATTCTGTCTTCCAGGTCACTTATCCGTTCTTCTGCCTCAGTCATTCTGCTATTGATTCTTTCTATTGTATTTTTCATTTCAGTTATTGTATTCATCTCTGTTTGTTTGTTCTTTAATTCTTCTAGGTCTTTGTTAAACATTTCTTGCATCTTCTTGATCTTTGCCCCCATTCTTTTTCCGGGGTTCTGGATCATCTTTACTATCATTATTCTGAATTCTTTTTCTGGAAGGTTGTCTATTTCCACTTCATTTTGTTGTTTTTCTGGGGTTTTATCTTGTTCCTTCATCTTGTATATAGCCCTCTGCCTTTTCATCTTGTCTTTCTGTGAATGGTTTTTGTTCCAAACACTGCAGGATTGTAGTTCTTCTTGCTTCTGCTCTCTGCCCTGTGGTGGATGAGGCTATCTAAGAGGCTTGATGGGAGGGACTGGTGGTGGGTAGAGTGGACTTTTGCTCTGTTGGGCAGAGCTCAGGAAAACTTTAATCCACTTGAGTGTTGATGGGTGGGGCTGGGTTCCCTCCCTGTTGGTTGTTTGGCCTGAGGCAACCCAACACTGGAGCCTACCTGGGCTCTTTGGTGGGGCTAATGACAGACTCTGGGAGGGCTCATGCCAAGGAGTACTTCCCAGAACTTCTGCTGCCAGTGTCCTTGTCCCCACGGTGCAACAGAGCCATCTCCTGCCTCTGCAGGAGACCCTGCAACATTAGTAGGTAGGTCTGGTTCTGTCTTGCCCAGGATCACTGCCCCTTCCCTTGGGTCCCGATGCGCACACTACTTTGTGTTTGCCCTCCAAGAGTGGAGTCTCTGTTTCCCCCAGTCCTGTGGAAGTCCTGCAGTCAATTCCCACTATGCTTCAAAGTCGGATTATCTAGGAATTCCTCCTCCCCTTGCCATATCCCCAGATTGGGAAGCCTGACGTGGGGCTTAGAACCTTCACGCCAGTGGGTGGACTTCTGTGGTATAAATGTTCACCAGTCTGTGAGTCATCCACTCACCAGTTATGGGATTTGATTTTACTGTGATTGTGCCCCTCTTACCATCTCATTGTGGCTTCTCCTTTGTTTTTCGGTGTGGGGTATCTTTTTTGGTGACTTCCAGTGTCTTCCTGTCGATGATTGTCCAGCAGCTAGTTGTGATTTTGGTGTTCTCGCAAGAGGGAGTGAGAGCACGTCCTTCTGCTCCGCCATCTTGGTTCCTCCTCTGTCTTTTCATGTTTTGGTAACTCATTCTTTTTAGTTTTGAGTAATATTACATTGTCTGCATGTAACACAGTTTATTTATCCATTCATTTCCTGAAGAACATCTTGGTTCCTTCCAGGTTTTAGCAATTTTTCATAAAGGTACTATAAACATTTATATTCAGGTTTTTGTGTGGAGATGAGTTTTCACCTCCTTTGGTTATATACTTAGGAGCATGATTGCTGGATCATATGGTAAGAGTATGTTGAGTTTGTAGGCAACTGCCAAACTCATCCAAAGTTGCTGTACCATTTTACCTTCCCGCCAGCAGTGAATGAGAGTTCTTGTTGCTCCACATCCTCGTCAGCATTTGGTTTTGTCAGTCTTCTGGATTTTCACCATTCTAATGGGTGTGTAGAGGTATCTTCCTGTTTTTTTAATTTGCAATTCCCTAATGATATATGATGTTAGGTATCTTTTCATATTCTTATATGCCAGCTGTGTATCTTCTTTTGTGAGGTGTTGGTTCAAGTCTTAAACCCACATTTTAAGCAGGCTGTTTGTTTTCTTATTGAGTTTTAAGAATTCTTTGTGTATTTTGGATACTTCAAATATTAGAAAGACAAAAATATCTTGAAAATATTAGAAAGACAAAAATGTCTGGAAAGATACTACTTCCCAGTCTGTTACTTGTCTTTTCAGTCTCTTGACAGTCTTTTGCTGAGCAGAAATTTTTAATTCTAGTAAGTCCAGTTTATCAATCATTTTTCTCGCATAGCTTGTGCCTTTGAGGTTGTATCTAAAAAGTTATCACCATATGCCAAGGTCATCTAGATTTTCTCCTGTGTTATCTTAAAAGTTTTGCTTCTGAGTGTACCTTTTGGTCTTTGATCCATATTGAGTTAATTTTGTGAAAAGTGTAAGATCTGTGTTTAGATTCTCCTCCTTTTTTTTTTTCCCCCACATGGATATCCAGTTTCAGCACTGTATTTTGAAAATACTGTTTCCTCCACTGTATCACCTTTGCTCCTTTGTCAAAGATCAGTTGACTGTATTTGTGTGGGTCTGCTTCTGGGCTCTGTATTATTTTATTAATCTAGTTGTCTCTTCTTTTGCCACTATCACAGTCTTGTTTACTATAGACTTAAAGCAAGTCTTATATTCCGATAATGTCAGCCATCCAACTTTGTTCTTGTTTATCAATAGTGTTTTGGCTATTCTGGGTCTTTTCTCTTCCATATCAACTTTAGCATCAGTTTTTGATATGCAGAAAATAACTTGTTAGGAAATTGATAGGGATTGTGTTGAATCTGTAGACCAAGTTGGGAAGGACTGGTATCTTGACAAGATTGAGTCTTCCTTTGTACATGAAATAGCTATCCACTTATTTAGTTCTTGGATTTCTTTCATTGGAGTTTTGGAGTTTTCCTTGTCTAGATCTTGTCCATAATTTGTTGGAATTATATCCAAATACTTCTCTTTTCTGTGGTGCTAATATAAATGCTGTTGTATTAATTTCAAGTTTCACTTGTTCATTGTTTGTATATATGAAAGTTCATGACTTTTCTATTCTTTCAGTTTTTTTTATAGAGAGTTGTGTAATTTGCATACAGAGAAATTTTGATTTCTTCCTTCCCAGTCTTTATACCTTTTATTTCCCTTTTAGCTTGGATTTCTAGTACAGTGTTGAAAAGCAGTGGCAAGAAGAGACATCCTTGCTTTGTTCTTGTTCTTAGAGGGCTAGGTTCTCACCATTATGTATGTTGTTAGGTGTAGGAATTTTGTAGATGTTCTTTATCAAGTTGAGGAAGTTCCCCTTTGTTTTAGTTTGCTGAGAGTTCTTTTAAAAATTATGAATGGGTGTTGGATTTTATAAAATGTTTTTCCTGAATTTATTGATATGACCATGTGGTTTTACTTTGCCTCTTGATGTGATGGGTTCCATTATTTGATTTTAAATTTTTAAGTAGCCTTGCATACCTGGGATAAATCCCACTTGCTTGTGGTGCATAATTCTTTTAATACATTTAAAAATTTTGATTTGCTAGTATTTTTTTGAGGATTTTTACATCTGGGTTGATGTGAGATATTGGTCTGCAATTTTCTTGCAATGTCTTTATCTAGTTTTAGTGTTAGGGTAATGCTCTTCTCCTAGAATGAGGTAGGAAGTATTCCCTCTACTTCTTTCCATCTTCTGGAAGACATTGTAGAGAACTGGTATAACTTCTTCCTTAAATGTTTGGTACAATTTACTAGTAAACCCATTTGGGTCTGGTGCTTTCTGTCTTGGAAGGTTTTAAAATATTGATTCAATTTATTTTATAGATAATAGGCCTGTTTAGATTGTCTGTTTCTTCTTGTGAGTTTTGGCACATTGTATCTTTCAAAGAATTGGTTCATTTCATCTAGGTTATCGAATTTGTGAGCATATTCATAGTGTTCTTTTATTATCCTTTTAATGTAATGCTATTCTGTACTGATATTCTCTTTTTCATTTCTGGTATCAGTAATTTGTGTCCTTTTCTCTTAGTTAGCCTGGCTAGAGGTTTACTGATTTTATTGATCTTTTCAAAAAACCATCTTTTGGTTTTAGTCATTCCAGTCATATTGTTGATTTACTGTTTTTCAGCTTCTCTAGTTTTTTTTTTCTTTGCAGTACTCAGGCCTCTCACTGTGTGGCCTCTCCCGTTGCGGAGCACAGGTTCCAGTCGCACAAGCTCAGTGGCCATGGCTCACGGGCCCAGCCACTCCGCAGCATGTGGGATCTTCCCGGACCGGGGCACGAACCTGTGTCCCCTGCATCGCCGGCGGACTCTCAACCACTGCGCCACCAGGGAAGCCCAGCTTCTCTAGTTTTTATTATTTGTTTTCTAATACTTAGTTTTATTTAATTTGTTCTTTTTTTTTTCCAGTTTCATAAGATGGAAGCTTAGATGATTGATTTTAGATTTTTTTCTTTTCTAATGTATGCAGTCAATGCTATAAATTTCTCTTTGTTACTGTTGCTGCATCTTATAAAGTCTGATAAGTCATATTTTCATATTCATTTAGTTGGAAACGTTTTTAAATTTCTATTGAGATTCCTTCTTTGACTTGTGTTATTTAGAAGTGTGTTGTTTAATCTCCAGGTGTTTTTGGATTTTCCAGCTATCTTTCTATTAATGATTTCTAGTTTAATTCCGTTGTAGTCTGAGAGCTTACACTGTATGATTTCTGCTTTTTCAGATTTGTTAAGGAATGTATTATGGTCCAGAATGTGATCTGTCCTGATGAATGTTCCATGTGAGCTTGAGAGGAATGTGAATTCTGCTATTGTTGGAAGAAGTAGTTTATACATGTCAATTATGTGCAGTTGATTGATGGTGTTATTGAGTTCACCTGTGTCTTTATTGATTTTCGGCTTGCTTTTTATTAGTTTTGTTGCCATTTTTTACCCCTCAGAAGTTTGACAAAATGAGGGAAACAGCTCTTTTGCATTTTATTTTGAGTGTGAGAACTGATGGGAGAAGTGGAAGAGTCAGGAACCCTGAGAAGTAATCAGGTCAGCTTAGAAGACAACATTGGTGATGATGAGAGGTGTACCTTAGGTATTAGAAAAACTTTCAGAGTGAGTGAGAGACATATATGTTCTTTTAGGTAGAGTATCTTCAAAACCAACATAACTCAAAGAATGGGGAGTTTTCATTCTTGAAAGTGAAAATTAGCATGATGTCTAGCATGTAGGCAGTACTTGGTAGGTACTTATTTAATGAATATTGGATGTTTTCAATAAAGAAAAAAAAAGCAAAAGTGAGTTGGTTACAGAGTGATACCAATTTATGGAAGACTGCCTATAAAAATGGAATAGATGGATGTATGACCAATGATGAATTCCAAGATTGCTAGAACTATATGAACAATGTTTAGGATGGCTTATGAAAAATGTACTAAGTACAAACAAGACTTTTAAAGCTATGATTAAAAATAAAGGTTAAGGGTTGGTAAAATGTTAAGTGAAAGATTGGTCCTCATCATTTATTTATACCTTGTCTACCAAGGGAAATATTTTTAAAGCTGTAGAGAGTACCCAGAACAAAATGTACAGGTTTCTAAGACAAAGTTGGATGTGCTTAATAAAATGAGACTCAATTAAAAGGAGAAGAAGCAAATAAGAAGGCACCAGATTATTTTATTTAAGTAAAATATCCATGAACTGAGATTCTCAAAATTTTGCAAGTGTCCTGAAACCATCACTAGACATCTTGGTATATGATCCAAAAACCTGGCAGTGGACTTTATTTTCAAAGCAAGAGGGTTAGGGGCAGGAAGGGTAAGCTGATATGTTCTGCCTTTTAAAGTTGTACTGGTATGAAACTAAAACTGTACTAGTTTAAATACATAATAAGTATATTTTTATATTTAATACAACATATATTAGTAAAAGGAGTATAATTAGTACAGTATTTTTAGATGGTAATTTGGCAGTAAAAGATTGCATGACTGTGTTAAAAGTGTTCATTACAAGGAAGCCGTCCTACAAATATGTTTGTGTGATTGAGGAAGAATACATGATGGCATTGTTTACAGCAGTCAAAAATTATAGACAGGCTAAATTTAACCCAAGGAATGGGTTAAATATACTTATGACACAAGTATTAAGAGATGATATAGAATGTCCATAGTGCTTTTCCAAGTGAAAAATGTAAATTGCTTATGAATATGTAAAACATTTCATATTTGTGTTTCTTATTAAGCTTGTGTAAGTTTGTACATAGGAATTAGGTATTATGAGTCTTCTGACTTTTTTCTTTTTCAAAATTGTTTTGGCTATTCCAGTTCCTTTTTGTTTCCATATTTATTTGAGAATTATCTCAATTTCTGAAAAAGATCCTGGTTGGATTTAAAAGAAGAGTTTTAATTTGCATACATAGTTCACCCACCAGATTCTATTATGCTGTCTCTTTGTGGTCAATCCTTTTTTCCCCCAACCTCTAACAGCCACTGATCTGTTCTTTGTCTCTGTGGTTTTCGAGAATTACCTCATAAATGGAATTCTACAGTAAGTACATAGTTTGTGTACTTGAGACTCATCAATATTGTGGCATGTATCAACAGTCCATTCCCTTTAATTGTTGAGTAGTATTCCATTTTGTGGATATGCCAATTGTATATCTATACAGTCATTCAATTAAGGACGGTTTGGGGCATGTTTCCAGTTTTTGGCAATTATGAATAAGGCTCCTATGAACATTTGAGTACATATTTTTTGTAAGAACATAAGCTTCTTTGTACCTGGTAAATATCTAGGAGTGGCATTACTCAGTCATATGGTTAGCGTGTGGTTAACTTTTAAAAGGATTGCCAAAATGTTTTTCAAAGGGATTGTGCTATTTTTGTATTCCCTCTAGCTATGTATGAGGTTTCCAGTTGTTCTGACTCCTCACCAACACTTGAAATGGTCTTTTTAATTTTAGTCATTCTAATAAGTATGTAGCCATATCTCATTGTTCTAATTTCCATTTCCCTAATGGTAAAGAGCATTCATTGGAATATTTGTCACCCTTTTATCTTCTTTGGTGAAGTGTCTGTTCAAATATTTCACCCATTTAAAAAAAAAAAAGAAACTGTTTTCTTTCTTATATTTGAGTTTTGAGAGGTCTTTAAATATTCTTCCTACAAGTTCTTTGTCAGATTTGTGATTTGGAAGTATTTTCTCTCAGTGTATGACTTGTTTTTTCAGTCTCTTAACAGTGTTTTTTGCAGAGAAGAAAGATGAAGTCCAGTTAATGTTTTTTGTTTGCGTTTTTGTGGATAATGCTTTTGGTGTCATATTTAAGAACTCATTACCTAACCCAAGATGACAGAGATTTTCGTAGATTTATCTTCCATTTTGTGATTATAGCCATCCTAATGAGTGCAAAATGGTATCATATTGTGATTCGCATTTGCATTTCTCTAATGATGTTGAGCCTCAACCCTTTTTATGTGCTTCTTGGCCAATAATATATCTTCTTTGGAGAAGTGTCTGAGTCCTTTGACCATTTTTTAAATTGGAATATTTTGTCTTGTTGGATCATAATACAGTTGACCCTTGAACAACATGGGTTTGAACTGTGTGAGTCCACCTAAACACGGAATTTTTTCAGTAAATACATACTACAGTACTACACAATCTACAGTTGGTTGAATCTGTGGCTGCAGAGCTGTGGATATGGAAGGCCATCTGTAAAGTTATACGTGGATTTTCAACGGTGTGGGGGGGTTGGTGCTCCTAACCCCTATGTTGTTCAAGGGTCAACTGTGTATCCTGGATACTAGATTCTTGTCATATATATGATACGCAGATTTTATTTTCTCCCATTCCTTGGTTGCCTTTTGACTCCATTGATAATATTGTTTGATGCAGAAAAGTTTTCAATTTTGATGAAGTCCAACTTATTTTTTCTTTTGTTGCCTGTGCTTTTCGTCTTATATCCAAGCAATCATTGCCAAATCTAGTGTCATGAAGCTTTTGCCCTAGTTTTTCCTTAAAGAGTTTTATAGTTTTAGCTCTTACACTTAGGTGTTTGATCCATTTTCAGTTGATTTTTGTGTATGGTGTAAGGTCAGGGTTTAACTTCATTCTTTTATATGTGATATCCACTTTTCCCAGCACCATTTTTTTGAAAAGACAGTCTTTCCCCTATTGCATGATCTTGGCTTCTTTGCCAAAATTCATTTGACCAAATATGTGAGGATTTATTTCTGGGCTCTCTATTCTTTTGGTCTGTATATTTGTCTTTATGCTAGTATCACACTGTATCACACTGTTCTGATTACTTTACTTTGTGATAAATTTTGAACTCAGGAAGTCTGAGACATCCAACTTTGGTTCCTTTTTTCAAGATTGTTCAGGTTTTTAAGGGTTCTTTTCTTGAGATTCCATAAGAATTTCGGATGGAATTTTCTGTTTCTACAAAAAACTAATTGAGATTTTGATGATGATTGTATTGAGTCTGTAGATTGTTTTGGATAGTATTGACATCCTTATAATATTAAGTCTTCCCATCCATGAACAAATCTTTTACCTTGGTTAAGTTTCTTTTTAAGTATTTAGTTTATTTTGATGCAACTGTAAATGTAATTTTTTCCCTTCCTTTTTGGTTTCTTTATTGTCACTGTACCAAAATAGCGCCGTTTTTTGTGTGTTGATTTTGTATCCTGTAACATTGTAAACTTATTCTAAAAAGGAAACACAATTGATTTTTGTATGTTACGTTATCTTGCACCTGCAACTTTTTTCTACTAGTATTTGGTTGTTGTTGATTCTTTGATATTTTTGAAATATAAAGTATTATGTTGTCTGTGAATAGTTTTATTTCTTTATCTATTTGGATGCAGTTTATATCTCTTTATTGCCTAATTCTGCTTGAACATACAGTAATTTGTTGAAAGCTGTGGTGAAAATGGACATTGTTGACTTCTTGATTTTAGGGGGGAAGCTTTTATTTTAGTCATTTAACATTGAGTGTAAAGTTACATGTTTTTCATAAATGCCCTTTATTATACTAAGAAAGTTCCCTTCTGTTTGTAGTTTTTTGCATGTTTTTATCAGGAAAGAGTGTTTTGGCTCTTTGCTGTCCCTTGAGATTTTGTCAAATGCTATTTGTCATAATTTGAGATGATTATTAGAAAGAAGGAAAAAAGAACCGTGTAATGTATTTTATTACATTCATTGATTTTCTAATGTTGAACCACTGCCAGGGTATACATATTACGTTTAATATGTAGTTGATTCTGTTTGCTTATATATATATATATATATATATATATATATATATATATATATATAT